>NC_089321.1:15119791-15460115 GCF_036669915.1 Pocillopora verrucosa | reverse complement strand
TGTTATCACTATTATCATCGTTTACTCTCCCTTTTTGTTTGGACCACGACTTCATGCTCCATTCATAACCTCCCTAGTCATCTATGAATGCGTCTCTAGCGAAATCGCTGACTTACAGTGCAAGGTCCAATCTTAGCATAGAATGTAGGTCTAAACTTTAGGCGTTAGGCATATTCATCCGTCAGCCCTTTGCCATCTTAAGCGGGGTCAGAAATTACTACGGTAAGGGAACGTCGATTAACAAATAAACTGAACATTCCAAAAGTATTTTTTAATGATTGTTGGATGTGTATACCTGCTTTTTGCTGCGCCCGAACTTCAAAAACTTCATCTTAACGCATCTGTCCGTTAAGTTCCTAATGGATACTGAAAGATTCGTTGACGGGGCTTCTGTCCTTCATACCAAACACTGCCCTGGATAGCTCGTTGACGGATCCCGAGGCTGTTATTCTGCAGATGAATGCTGAGTTATTGATCCCCTTATTGAATTCTTTTGGTTACAACTCGTTCTCGTTGCCGTCTCCGTCTTTGTTTACTTCATTTCTCTTTCTTAGTCACTTTTCAAGAAATTTTGAATAGAACCATAATCCCTTCTTTATCGAGGTATTCAGCCACCAACTTCTGAATTACTCGTTAGGATGACGAGGAGTGGAAAAAAATTGAATTCAATGTATAGACCATTCAACCTCCGACCCCCATCCTAAGAATTATTTAATGCGCGGAATAAGTTTAGGTTGTTAGTCTGATAAAGCGCATTTCCGGTGTCTCAATTGCATTTGTCAAGGAAAAACGAGAAATCACATGATGGCCGTGGCTATTGGCTAAAATAATCCACTCGTAGCGGATTGATCGTGGGTAAGATTAGTTATGATATTGAAAGGTTCATTGGGGTTTTACAATTTAATATCATGGGTACGAGATTAATTCAAGAAAAACTTTTTGTGGGTCGATTCCCACTAATTCCAGGCAGACATTACTTGATTTATATGGCACTCAACCTGATTTTCCTTCTTGCAGCAGAGCTTGTGTCTTATGGCTTGCGTGTAAGTGTAACGCCGGCTATCTATAGCAGCCAGTCACGAAAGTGGCGAAATCTGATCCATGGAATCCACAATGCAACCCCAGAATACATGACATAACAACTCAGGCCAATTCATGGTTGGAAGGTACAGTACTCTGCAGATGTCTATCACAAGATGAACTGTATTGGCCCTATCCCTCGTCCCATGCCCCTTAGAAGCGACTTTTTTCCCCCCCCCCAAACCCAAATGGGACGTAGTCCGGCCGAATCAATTGGTGGTGAAAGTGCCAAACCACGCATAGACGCTCTCCACATAATTCCACTTTTTTTTCCATTCTGAAAGCGCCTGTGAAACATTGTAAAGATATACAAAGCAAAACATAAGGGTGCATGATGCCAACGAGTTTTTTTATCTTTAGATTCATTAACCCCTCTTCCGCCTTTTGAAGCAGTTTTTTTCTATCCTTTTCTATGCCGAGAATTGCGAATAGAAGAAAGAAAAAAGCTCTCCTGAAGTTTTTTAAAAAGTGGAGCCAACATGGTGATGAGAAAACCAAGGGGGGCCCCCAGCCCCCAGGAATTGTGATACCTTTGTTGCCAAGCTCTGTTTTAGGTGTTATGAGTACCATATATCCTGACAAATCAACAAGCAAGGAATAATTTTTGCTCACATCACTAATTCCACATTACTTTACATTTAAGATTTTTAACAGAGGTTAGAAGGAAATCCAACGGAAAACTCAGGGGCGAAAAACCAAAAACAAAGCAAAACAACACAAAAACAAACGAAAATCCACAAAAAGTAAGGTCCCCCCTTAACGGTTAGAACTTACCAATAAAAAGAAGTGGATATACTCCTTGCCCCAATAGACAAGCGTTCAATTAACATTGTAACACGGCATGAAGTGTATCTTTTTCTCTTACCTATTGTGGTGAAAGTGGTCCACGGCGAATTGTGAGGGCTGTTAAGCAACGTCCAGTCCAGTTCATCACCCTCAATCAGCAAAGCCGCAGCTGCACGATTTAACCAAACTATTAAAAGTCGGTCATCGGTTATATTATAATTTCTTATTCATATCATTCTTGAGTTTAACTCATAAACGGACATCCTCCATCTCTTTTTGGAAAGCAGGTTTCATCTCTTTTGTTTTTTTTCAATCATGGTGAAAATCCAAGCCCTTAGAAATGGCGTACGCCGTGGAGGAATCCAACCGCAGTAATGATTTCTTTTCTAAGAAGTGGATGCATATTTCTTCAAAGGGAACCGAGCAACATCAAATTAAATCTTTGCTTGAACAATTACAAAGAAGCCGCGATCCAAAATCCACCAATGATAACAACAAAGAGGAGGGTATGAATGTGCAAAAGTTTAATCTTAAACTGCTATTCTTTAGCTTTAGTTGGTCCTGTTTTACTTCGCCTGACGATCCACCGCGAGAGCAGGTGTTTTAGATATGTGTCCTTTCACAGCCAACGAGGCGCCGTAGCGCCAAAGAGTGAGCCTAACTAGTCTCATATTACGAAAGCGCGAATGGACCTCAGTTTTTATTCGAGAGCTTTGAATCCTTACTGGCTAAGTGAAGTTCGGCAGGTTTGACTTCGGTATTGCATTGGTTCCATGGGACATCGATTGGCGTGTAAACTAGCAACACCCCGTTTAGATGTAGTTATTGAACGAAATGAGTGACTAAAAATTAGAACTCATGAGCAACGACACCATTCGAGTGTGTCGTAAGGTTTAAATATGCACTGGGATTTTTGTGAACGTCGAGATTAATCCCCTGCTTTACTACTCTTCCGGTACAAATCAGCACAGGTGAACTAGAAAAATTTCTTGATTATTTTTGTCCGATAAACTGTGAAGTGGACGAAAGCGTTAAGATTCCTATCGCCCGTTTTGTTGTCATCAGTCGCATTGGGGGCTGACTCGGTGGTGAATAGTATTTGCTAATGACATTACCAACAGCACAAATCATCTTCGAAAAAACGAATTATGTCACTTTGTTGTGGGTTATAATTACCTAAAATTGTTAGAGCCCCGTAAATTAGTTAGTAAAGCTATCTGCCAAAAACCTTGAAACACTTTTTGGGGTGTGCAAGCCGTTTTCAGAGTCACATCAATTATCTCATTAGTATTTTAAACTTTATGTACTGCGATGGTAGTACAAATTTGCTTGCCTTAAGAACCTTTACATAGGGTTAAATTGTGATGATTAATTTGTGCGAATTTCGCTAATTTTGGGAACTTTGCTTAAACAATTTAACAAAACGAGAATTCTCTACTTGAGCGTGAGAGTTCCCAAAAAAAATAAAATGGCTTTTTTCCACCGAATAAAGTAATCAGTTATACCAATACACTTTAGAGTGGCCTAGCAAGTGGTGGAAAGCATGGAACTTCCCCATTGCCTTGAAGTTGAATTAAGTTATTGAATTATGAAGGATGTTATTTTATTAAATCTTAACCACTCGGTTGATTTCTTGCTGGAGGCGACTTTACCTGACGTACCCATGCGTGGCATAGTCCGTCTTTTTTTTACAGTAATAACCTCTCTGTTTTCTTCCAAACATTTTAAATTTTACTCTGATCCCATTAATGATTTAGAATTTTTTTAATTTCGCAAATGCCTGAACGCTTGTCATTTTAAAAATACGTTTGCTTATATTATTATTCTTCTCTGTCAAGCGTCGACAAACAATTGATGAAATCTTTATAATGCAACAGTCAATTCAAACCCGCTTAATCTATAATTCCGATCCAGTGATTAGATGCTGTCCTATTGTTTGGAAGGAATGAGCAGGAGAAAAAGTTTGGTTTTTAAATAAAATTGCAATTTAGGAGAATCACGAATAATTTTTTTTTTCCAATATGAATGACTTACCCCATCTGAAAGAGTATTCATTCCCTGGGGAATAATGACTATCCATGCACTATGGGAGGTTAGAAATGGATGGATGGCCTGAAAAAAAGTAAAAAATTATCATCAACATTAATTTTTGTAGCTCTCATAATAACAAACTTTCATATTTTGTGATTTAAGGGAATGAGGCGGGCCGAAAACAAACAATCAACCATTTGCATGTTTTATTCACAGCTGAAAGTGCACCCGTAGATGGGAGTTGCTTCAACAAAACACCTCCTGTGTGAAATCATTTTCTTCAGATATGTCCATATTGTTAGCGACTCCCCAAGATTATCTTTCTGTTTTTTTTTGCCTTTTAGCTTTGTTTTCGTTTTTTAACACGTCCCCTTCCAAATTTCGATGTTTTTTCCTTCTCGAAATCACAAACTGTTTTTTCCCTGAAAGATATTGTTTCCCCTGCGTCTAATGACAAACAGCAAGAATTAGTCGTTTTTCCTACGCCGTCCGACACTTATATCCATTCAAAACCCAATATTCAAAGCCTATTTCTTGCGAAAATACTGAAAGACTATATGATTATCCTGAAATATGTTAAGATTTGTCTCAAGGATTAAGCCAGAAGAAACATTTATAATCGACTGAAAGTGACAAGGATACAAATCCTATGATGAGCCGATTTCGAGGTCCATTTATTTCCCTCTGGCGAAGTCCAGTGCTTAACTTTTTTGGGTAAAACAAGGAAAATTCTTTTTTTTTATTCAAATTTCTCTAAAAGTAAAATTCTCTGCGGGTTGGTCTTCACATTTTCCAATAGGGGCAATTTGCAAAGCACAGCTGAAAAATCGATTTTGCATGTTTTTCGCGACGTTTACATCTTACATTTTGCTTATTAACAAAAGAGAAGGAGGTGCGTTTTTCCGACAAGATGAAAGCTGCATGGCCTTTGACAATGTGTTCGGAGTAATATCCCGAAGAGAATTATCGTTTCTGACAACCATCTTTAAAACAAAAAAACTGATCAGCTCTCACGGCAGAATTACTCGTACGTAAGTTGCGTGCATATGGAAATCCACATACCGAATGCTGCTCCTCTAGTCAGAGGAATTTGAGAAAATCCTCCGAGATACACAGCTGCGTGTCATTTGCAACAAGTTTAAAGTTTTGGAGAAATTCAGATAAAGATTTCACCTGTTTTAAAATCCTTCATATAAAGTGACCGAAACACTGTCCTCGATAATAAATATATGGATGACGTGTGTTCGCATTCATTCTCAGCAAAAATGGAATGCAAACCATAGTAAAGATGAATAATGTGCACTATTTATGGTAAAAGTATGAATTTATTTTTTTTAAGTGTTGTTTTGAGCTATGAGATTTGTTTTCAGCGATGGTTTTGTGTGTGTGAAAAAGGCCACAGGGCCGCGAACAAGCAGCCTAGTTATCAAGGAACACAAGAGTGCGGCAACCTCCCTGAGTGGCTTAACTGGCTTGCAAAATTTGAATGGTGTTTTAAACTTTCATTTTTTTTCCGAGAGGTTTGACTCTTACAGAGGCATATTTCTTAATGAGGCATAATGACAGACAAACACGAAACAACGGAAAACGTCCATTCTTTATACCAGTGATGACCTTTAGAGTTATCCGTTTGAATTGAAGGTTTTTATCAAAGCTGATAAAGAATCATTCTTTTGTACCATTTTTTGACTAATTTATTGTTCACTCGGGAGGCAGTGAATGATCATTACTGCAACAGGGCGCCAACACGCTGGAAAAGTTTTTTCGCTTATAGCTTTTCAACTTCAGTAGAGGCGATAGGGAAACGAGTTTGAGAGAGTCCCATTTGCAACATATTGAGAGATAGTTTGACCTTCTTTCTTTTTTTAAGTAGCTTTCCTCGTCCTTTACTTTCTAACTATCAGAAGTTTTTCAAGCTTCTCCTTGGATCATTTTTCTTGTTTATATATCGGACGTGCTCTATGATAATTTTACACAATTCTAAATGTCCATTAATTCAAACTATTTCAAATTAAATAATATAAATTAGATTGATTATTTATTTCCACCCACTTTGCATCCATAAAAAAAAAAAACAAAACTGGATCCTCATTAACACTTTAACTTATGACAGCCAACGACTAAAAAAAAAAAAAACAACTTTTCCCTAACCCTAATTCTTTTCGACCCCTATTTAATCATTTAGTTTCAAACCCTGCAAGAGTTTGAGGCATGTCCTAGATTTAATAAGTTCCTCTAATATCTGTCACCAGCTTTACCTTAAAACATTATTTAACTAAATCAGTTTTTTCAATTAAAATCAGAAATAACTGATTCTGAATAGTTCCAATGAAAAAGACTAATATTTGTAATGCCTTTGTCAATTGATAAGTGCGACATCGAGAACTTACGAGTGCTTTTCGGGCCTCTCTTCAACAGTCAATCCTTCTGGCACTTCTGGACTCCTCTACTGGTGAGTGTGTTTTTAAGTTCTTTCTGGGTGGAAAGTTCGTGGATGACGAGAACCTGGCCGATTTAGAAAAGATGGATAAATAAGGAAAATGATATAATTAGTCAATTCACCATTTCCTTTTTTAATTCTGGAAACAAGTGATGAAAAAGTGAAGAAATTAGGGATGGTTAGAAATGGTTTAAAACTGCCGGAAGAGGAAAGTCGGCCGTTTTCCAGCTTGAGTCCCAAAGATATCTCCAATAGATAACAAAATATTACCATTTGCCTCATACAAAAAAAAAAAAAAGAAAGAAAAAAAAAACATAAAAGCAAAAACAACGGTGGCGTCCTGTCGATTGCCACTTTGACTCACTGTTTAGGAACTGTAACTACTAAATGCAGTGCAGTCTGTTCTTGATACTAGCGTTCAGACCGATTATCAAGATAAACTTAATACAATATTAGCATGAAGGAGGATTTCTCTTCACCTATTTGTGTCATAGTTTTTAAAGATTGGTAGTATCACTTATCAGGTTCAACAAGTGAGATAAGTTTACTGATCACAACAAAGCAAAATGAATAAATGGCAATTGTTTAATACTAAGAACGAGGAACGTCCGTTTTCTGGAATACATCGCTTTTACGAAGCTGTTTAGGTTTTAAACTACATTTATTTCCAGTGAAATTTGTTCCCTTCCAGAAGTGGCAGTCTGAAGATTTTGAAGATGGATTTGAGAATTATTAAATGGTGATAACTCTCGTAGTATCATCAACGTAAGTACAGCGTAATTTTTGACAATAAATGATTTTCCCTCTAATTCGTTAGTTGATATTCCCCTACAAACTTTCCTGTATCCTAATTGTTGAGACGCCCTGTTTAGAAATCACTGAGCATTTTATTCCGTTTACTTAAATGGTTTTTAATATCGAAAAGATTAATTGTTTGTCCTTAACTCAACTTTCAGGATATACAAACAACCCACGGTTAGTAAACGTTTCTCTTCTATTTAATTACCTGAATGACGTTGATGATTATCAGAAAAAAGGGATTTTTTTCTTTGTTATATATTTAATTCATTGTTTCATCAATCATTTGAAATGGTGGTGACTAATTCCTTAACCGTGATAAAGATAAGATTTAATCAACATCTTTAAGATGACAGAAAACTATTTACAACATTTAGACTTACTAATTTGAAGGTAATTATAACTATTTGCTTATTAGAGAAAACGTTTTGACCCTCGATATTAAGATAGTTTCGAGAATCTTAAACTAAAATTAAACCGAAAATTTCAGTTCTTTGATGTAGTCACTGTTGAACTCGAGCGTTTATGAAAATTTCGGCGGCAATTATGACAAACAATAAGTTTTGAACACTTTAATTTCTAAGCGTAATGAAGGAAGCTGACTCAGTCTATTGCTTAACCATTTGAGTACCTATCTGTGCCTTTGGACGGTCCGAATTTGATAAGGACTGGCGAGGTCTTTTTATTGTGTGCTACGTTTTATTTACCTAGGTTGTTCAGTGTCATGAACAAAGAAAGGTTTTTTTTTCATTTCTTCTTCCTTGCATGATTCCTATCTAATTTTTTCTGATAATCGGTGCGATGACAGGACATGATTACGGCCATAGTTATCAAGTGATTAATGACAGGACTAGGGCTGCTGGTCTCGCAAGGGGCAACGTCCTTAGGTGCGATCAGCGAGATTTTCCAACCGCCAGATGGTATCGTTTTACTGGAGCGGCTGGCACGCAGTATGCCGACAAAGTGTGTGCCCATTAACCGTTGTGGAAACCCACGCACCAGGATGGCTCAGCACATCACATCCAACTAGAACTGGGCAAATCATCAATGGGAAAGCGTGCTTTTCACTGGTCCGGAAACTGCTGCCGGTGGTCGGCAAATATCATGATCAAGAAATGCAATGGCTTCTACATTTATAAGCTTGGTAGAACACCATGTTGTTACCTTCGCTTTTGTGGGAATGGAGGCTTTGGTGAGTTACATCCAGTTAAACTAAAGAAACCTACTATGCTACATTTCAAATAATTCATTAGCCATTTTTAAACAGCAAGAACGATTTATTATTATGATACATATAGATACACCTAGTTGGTTGTTATATACAACGCGAAAAGTCCAAATCCAGTTGCTCTTTTGAAAGGTTTGAAAATTATATTTTTTCAAACCTTCTTGCATACCCACTGCTCAAAATCATAATGGCCCCTAAATATGTTTCGAGAAAGGATGTTATTACCTAGTCACAAACGTGGCTGGAAAATAATGCAATCATAGTGATTATGAAACAAAGAAAATCGTGGATATTTTCATCTAATTCTGACAGGTCAATCGTGAATAGACCAATCGCAATCAAGTTCGAGTAAGAGAATTTATCATCGAGGCCACAAAGTGGATGTCTTTGCTGTTTCCCGTTCATTTTACTGACCATGCTGAGGAATGATTGTTATCTTAAAACGAAATAACATGCTATAAATATTTCTGGTGCTCGATTTTCTCCAATTTCCGGGTAAGGTCCATAAGCACACTGCGCGGCGATTTCTTCCTCGGCCAATTGTACGAATAAAATCCTTGAACATTCTAAATATATTTTTAACCTTTACATGGCGTTTATACTCTTCTTCAGGAGACGATGGCTGCACTAACTACTTACAGTTAAACGATAGAACCAGAGCTGCTAGTGTTTCCTCGGGGAAATATCCTTAAATGTGACCAATATGACATGCCCGGGGATCCAAAGTGGTACAGGTTCACTGGAGCATCAGGGCAAATGATGGCCACCTCCTGTGTTCCTAAGCATTACTGTGGAACGCATGCTCCGGGTTGGTTGAGTGGAGCTCACCCAACAAGTGTGGGGCAAATTGTCAACGCCAGAGTCTGTTTTCACTGGGGAGGAAGTTGCTGCAATTGGAACACTAATATCCAGATCAAAAAATGTAACGGGTTTTACGTTTACAAACTTCACAAGACCCCTGTCTGTTGGCTTCGCTACTGTGGAAATGCAGGATTCGGTGAGTCAAAGGCGGAATATTTCAAATAGAACTTTTCAAGGTTATTTTCTGTATATCGTCTTCATCAAATTTTCCAATTCATCTATGGTCCAGACGGAGAACTATAAAACAGTAAGGAAAGAACACAAAAACTACAATCTCAAGTACTTCTTATCTAAGTTTATAAAAACTGCATGGAGAAGTATAAATGTCTTGTAATTGACCTAGCAGTCACATTTTCTCTTTAATTAGATGTGTGCAAGGTAAGCAATCCTTGTAAGAATGGTGCCACATGTGTTCCCAAAAATGGTGGGTACACATGCAACTGCAAGTCAGGATTTCATGGTGTCAACTGCGAGCACGGTAAAACCTTTAATAAATTGCGATCAAATTCGAAAACCCCCGAGGGATACTTACCTTCACTAGAGCAAACCATTATAATTAAATTCCCCAACTACGCCCTCGGACACAAATAAAACACAATTCCCTTTTTTTGCACAGAGAGAAGTTTATTAAGAATACGAACCAACAGTGGACAAAAGCCAATGATATGCCTAATAGACTTCCCTGACACTCTATGACATCACACAAAATCACCCGGGGTGGGAGGGTGGGTGGGTGGAAAGAAAAACGAAACAATACACAATCTCCGGTAAGCGCTCAAAGTGAAAACTGACGCGAAGTGAAACACGAAACTCCTCGTGCTTGGTACTAGAAGGTGTGTGTTGCGCAATTCGTCCTTTTGAACACGTGCTTGTCTGTAGATGTCTTCTACAGTAGGTGATAGCTCAATAGGAAAGAAAAAATTCAGCATATATATTTCGTGGGGGAGTAAAGCTATGATGAAGTCGCTTACGCCATCACGTCTGGAACACTATTATAAAACACGCACAGTCAAATTTTAAACAAGATCAAAGAGAAAATTAGCAGGAAATTACTGCCAACAATTTGTATAAATTACTAGATAGTCTCCCTGTACTTGAGAAATGTCAGGCGAACAGTGTTTTTAAAAAACAATTGCAATGGTAAAAATAGCAAAGCTTTTTTCTATCATACAGATGTAAACGAATGCAACACCCGACCCTGTCGTAACGGTGGAACGTGTGAGAACTTCCCAGGAAATTACAGATGCAAGTGCAAACCAGGATTTTTAGGGAATCACTGCGAGATCGGTTAGTTGATTTTGCGAATGTTGTTCAAAGTGTGTTTCTTATATAAATTTTTTAGCGATTAGCCAAAATTTCATACTGAATCTTTTCTAGATATATTTGAAAAGCTTATAGTGCATTTGCGACCCTCGCGAAGGCAATCAATGTCGAAACACACCTTTCCTGCAAATCTTATTTTCCGATAAATTTTCCCCACCACAAGCGTATGATGAATGCAGGCATTACCAAGTTCTCAGTGACAGACAGCGAGCTGCTGGAGTTCACAGGGGCAACATCCTTAAGTGTGACCAAAGGGACCTTGTAACACCCAAATGGTACAGGTTTACTGGAGCAGCTGGCACTCAGATGCCCACGTCATGTGTTGCGAAACATTACTGCGGAACTCATGCACCGGGCTGGTTAGCGGGTTCACATCCAACAAGAGTTGGTGAAGTTGTCGACCGTAAGGTTTGTTTCCACTGGGGTTCCAATTGCTGCAACTGGAATGCGTACATTCGGATAAAGAGGTGCAACGGGTTCTACGTGTACAAGTTGGCCCGGACTCCTGTGTGTTGGCTGCGGTATTGCGGGAATGCGGGTTTTGGTGAGTCATGTATAGCTCTATTCTTATACTTAGAAATGGTAACTTAACTATAGAACATTATTTCTAGAGTAATTTTGCAAGTTTGACTTTTTATTTGACACAAACGGGGTACGCATCCTGTGAGCAGCAACAATAGCTCGTCATTAAATTTTGATTGAAGTAATCTTTAGTACTTCCATGTCATAGAATAAAACCAGAAGTAAATGATCTCCTTTTGTTTACCAGATCCCTGTAGAACAAGCAGGCCTTGTAAAAATGGGGCGACATGTGTTAACCAGAATGGTGGCTATAAATGCTTGTGCAAGCCTGGGTACCAAGGGATAAACTGCGAGCAAGGTAAAAGACACGAGACATCGATTTTTTTAAAGAAACACTTTTATTGCAATCACTATATTTGTAAGAGAATTTGGACAAGGAAACGTTTACAGTCATTGTGATCCGATTGTGACAATTTACTGGAATAGGAAAATTGGCCTTTAGTCACCTCGAACTGAAAATTGATACTTAATAAAACAAAATAAGGTATGAGGCTGTCTCTGAGTCATATATGTAACACTCATCGTTTTCAATTTTTAGATATCAATGAATGTCTTACGAGGCCTTGCCGCAATGGCGGGACTTGCGAGAACTTAGCGGGAAGCTACAGATGCAAATGTAAACCAGGATATCTAGGAAAACACTGCGAGATCGGTTTGTATTGTTCATTTGAGTGTAGACCTCCCTGTTTTTCATAAAACTCATCTTTATTTGACGTCTCTTAAAAGTCATTTGACATCTGCGTCGGGGTCGTCTTCGTTAAGTGTAAATGAATAAAGGGGTAAGGTCTAGAAAAATTGTGATGCTGCGTTGGTGGGGGAGTATGACAAGACAATTTTGGTTTTATCAACTGAGTTGATAATGTAAATTGACCGCCGTAAAGAGTTTCAAAGCTGATGTTAGCCCTTCGTCAGAGCTCTGACGTAGGGTTAATGCTTGGAAATGTCAGCTTTGACCAATTAACATTATTAGCTTAGTTAATGAAATCAAAAATTACATTAAGTATAATGTGGTTGAGATGAAAGTTATAAAGCGTAATTTCGTTGTGTTACGCCTTGCCTAATGAATAAATTTTCCTTGTTTTATCCTTTTTTCTGTTGGCCTGATCTCATTTAATGTTTTGTGACTTAGACGATGTCACTATTCGTTATTACAAAAAGCTTAAATCCCTTAGAGAATGAGTTTCTGCTATGCTTGCAAAATGTAGAAAGTCTGGTATAGGCAGTTGACAGTTTTGAGATATGGAATGTTTTCGGACTTTTATGTGCAGTTGTTCTGTTTTTTTGTAGTATTTGATGAATGCAGACACTATGAAGTCCTCAACGACAGAGAGCGCGCTGCAGGGCGTCACAGGGGTAACATCCTAAAGTGTGACCAGAGAGATCTTGTTACCCCTAAATGGTACAGGTTTACTGGAGCAGCTGGTGCTCAAATGCCAACGGCATGTGTTCCGAAACACTACTGCGGAACTCATGCACCAGGATGGTTGAGTGGCTCACATCCAACAAGAGTCGGGCAGGTTGTGAACGGGAAGGTGTGTTTCCACTGGGGCTCCAACTGTTGCAACTGGAATGCTGCCATTCAAATAAAGAAGTGCAACGGGTTTTACGTTTACAAACTTTCAAGGACGCCTGTATGTTGGCTGAGATACTGTGGAAATGCCGGCTTTGGTGAGTTGGGTATCGCCTATTTTTCTTTCTTTCTTTCTGTGGAAAGTAGGATCAGCGAATTCACTGTACGATTTTCAGCTTTCCGGAAAGATATACGCTGAATATGCTACATTTAAACCCCGTGGATAGTGTTAATGTCACGTTAACGGTTTTCATTTAATGTTATTTGTCACAAATGAAACCAAGAGAGGATAAAAATCTTCGGGAAGGCAGGGTTTTTGTAAGTCTTTAGTTTTATTCAACTTTCTTTTGTAGTAGTGTTAAAGGACAGAGGTATGTGATTGTGTGTCGTGATGGAGGCCTTTGCCCTTTAGATGACATGAGAGGTTATGAAAATAGGGTTCATACTGCATAGAAGTACAATATTTGTACGTTTCTATGTTTCTAATTGGGTTAACGCCTCGGCGTTATTATATATATGATTGTTGCTTTCTTTTAATCTTCATTAATCTCCGTATTATCATTTTGAATATAACTAGTATCAGTATTATCAATCCGATCGTAAATAGTATGGGTATTATTTTTCATTAAAAAATTTTTAAGACCCGTGCAAAGCTAGTAAGCCTTGTCAAAATGGCGCCACTTGTGTCAACCAGAATGGAGGCTACACTTGCCTCTGCAAGTCTGGGTACCAGGGAAAGAACTGCGAGCAAGGTGAGGTATCTAGGAGGTCATCCTTAAAAATCATTGAATTTAAAACTAAAAAGTAAAATGGTGTCGCGTATTCTTTGTCAAAGTTACTGCAATTGACTGCCGGTAGTTGGTCAGAAAAGAATGGAAAACTACCCCACGTGAACAAAAAAATAAAGTACCCTTTCAAATAATAACTGACATAAGGACATTGAAAGGAATTCATTTTATTCAAAATTCCAAATTTATAGTTTTGTATATCTGATCATGAACATATTAAACCAGATAATAATACTAAAGGAATTGAAGACATAGTCCTTTCGTGAATGTACAAAAGGCGAAAAAGCAAGCCTATAAAATTGAGGCTGGCAAGGTTCTTACTGTTTTGATACTATTATGTACAGATTTACATACAGAAATAAGGCTATCAGAATGGTAACAACAATGTTGATAGTAATAAATGATTACAATGATAATAAAAACAAAATCAAATGTATGTTTCGTTTGTCTTTAGATGTTAACGAATGTGTCACGAAACCTTGCCGTAACGGTGGAACTTGTGAGAATTTACAGGGTAGCTACAGATGTAAATGCAAAGCAGGATTTCTTGGCAAGCACTGCGAGATAGGTTTGTATGCTTGCCATTTTTTTTTCCTTTAGCGCTCATGTTGCTGTTTTCTTTGTTGTTACCGTTTTTCTTTCAAGCTTTTGCCTGTAAATAATTGAAATAACTGTTAAGACTTTTATGATATTAACTTTTCTGTTGAGCAGTTTCCTTACTGTTTATTTGTATTTTAGTTTAGTGAAAAAAGTTTTTTAAAGTGTTTATGGTATTCTCTGAATCAAATATAATGTCTTAACTTGCGCACATCGGGAGAATACTGTAATCTTTTTATCTTATGTTGCAGTTTTCGATAATTGCAAACATTATGAAGTTCTAAGTGACAGAGAGCGGGCTGCTGGAGTTCACAGGGGCAATATCCTTAAGTGTGACCAGAAGGACCTTGTAACTCCCAAATGGTACAGGTTTACAGGTGCAGCTGGTGCGCAAATGCCAACGGCTTGTGTTCCAAAACATTACTGCGGAACACATGCGCCAGGATGGTTGAGTGGCTCACATCCAACAAGAGTCGGGCAGGTTGTGAACGGGAAGGTGTGTTTCCACTGGGGCTCCAATTGTTGCAACTGGAATGCAGCCATTCAAATAAAGAAATGCAACGGGTTTTACGTGTACAAGCTTTCGAAGACACCAGTATGTTGGCTGAGGTATTGCGGAAACGCAGGGTTTGGTAAGTCTATAGTTTTATTCAACTTTTTTTGTAATACAGTGACAGTATAGAGCTAGGTGGTTATGTCATGTTGGAGGCTTTTGACTTCTGCATTAAAAGAAAGGTTTTATTTTTTTTGAAAAGAGGGTAGCATAATGTTTTTAATGTCCATTTCTGTATATTTCTATTATTATAACAAAACTGTGGCATTTATAATAAGGTCCCGAAAAGGTTATTAAGGAGATTGTTGTTTTCTTTCTCTCTTCATTAACATTGCTATCAACATCTTAAAAACTATTGCTATTGAATAATCATTCTGATCATAAATACTTTTACCATAACTAGTATTATTACTTTTCAACACAAATTCTCTAAGATCCGTGCAAAGCTAGCAAGCCTTGTCAAAATGGCGCCACCTGTGTCAACCAGAATGGTGGGTACACTTGCCTCTGCAAGCCAGGGTACCGAGGAAAGAACTGCGAGCAAGGTGAGATATCTAGAGGATATCCCCAGAAATCATTGGATCTAAAACTAGATAGAAAAATTTGGCGCAAATATTTTGTTACCTGAACTTACTGTAATTGACTGCAGGTGTTTGTAGGAAAAGAATGGAAAACTACCCTAGGTAAACAAACAACGAAAAAAAGGAACCTTGTCAAATAATAACTGTCATTAGGACATCAAAAGAAGTTCATTTCATCAAAAACTCCAAATATAGAGTTTTGCATATCTGATCATAGACATATTAAATCAGATAATAATGAAGGAATTGAGGACGTAATACTTCCGTGTGACGTGAATGTACGGAAGGTGAAAAAGCAAGCCTGGCAAAATTGAGGTTGGCATGGTTCTTACTGTTTTGATACTACTATGTACAGATTTACATACAGAAATAAAGCTATCAGAATAGTAATGATAATGATAAAAGCAGTAAATAATAATGATGATAATGATAATAATAATGAAAGAAACAAAACAAATATGTTTGGTTTGCCTTCAGATGTTAACGAATGTGTTGCAAAACCTTGCCGTAACGGTGGAACTTGTGAGAATTTACAGGGTAGCTACAGATGCAAATGCAAAGCAGGCTTTCTTGGAAAGCGCTGCGAGATAGGTTTGTATGCCTGCCATTCTTTTTTCTTTAGTGTTGTCATTGCTGTTTTCTTGGTTATTGTTGTTATTGTTACCATTTTTATCTCAAGCTTTTGACTGTAAATTTTAAGTTATCCCTTTTACGACATTGACTATGTTAGTTTTTTCCTTCACGCATTTTCTTTTCTGTGTATTTGGATTTTTGTTTGGAGACAAAATAATTTTTGCTTGTGATTATGATATTTTGTGAATCGAATGTAATGTCTTAACTAGCGCTCGGGCCGAACCGGGTGTATGCCGTAATCTTTTTATTTCGCTCATTTTGCAGTTTTCGATAGTTGCAAACATTATGAAGTTCTAAGTGACAGAGAGCGGGCTGCTGGAGTTCACAGGGGCAATATCCTTAAGTGTGACCAGAGGGATCTTGTTACCCCCAAATGGTACAGGTTTACAGGTGCAGCTGGTGTGCAGATGCCAACGGCTTGTGTTCCAAAACATTACTGCGGAACTCATGCGCCAGGATGGTTGAGTGGCTCACATCCAACAAGAGTCGGGCAGGTTGTGAACGGGAAGGTGTGTTTCCACTGGGGCTCCAATTGTTGCAACTGGAATGCAGCCATTCAGATAAAGAAATGCAATGGGTTTTACGTGTACAAGCTTTCGAGGACACCAGTATGTTGGCTGAGGTATTGCGGAAACGCAGGGTTTGGTACGTCTATAGTTTTTATTAACTTTTTTCTGGTAGTGTTACAGGATAGAGATATGCAATTATGTCGTGATGGAAGCTTTTGCCCTTTAGATGACTTGAGAGGTTATGAAAATAGGGTTCATACTGCATAGAGTTACAGCATCTCAGCGTTATTATTTATAAGATTGTTGTTTTCTATTAATCTTCATTATTCTCATTATTATCATTTTAAATATACCTATTATTAATATAATATTATTATTCTCATTATAAATACTATTGGTATTGTTTTTCATTACAAAATCTCTTAGACCCATGCAAAGCTAGTAAGCCTTGTCAAAACGGCGCCACCTGTGTAAACCAGAATGGTGGGTACACTTGCCTCTGCAAGCCTGGGTTCCAAGGAAAGAATTGCGAGCAAGGTGAGGTATTTGGGAGGATATCCTTAAAAACCATTGGATCTACAACTAGATTGAAAAATATTGGCGCCTATTCTTTGTTCACTGAACTTGCTGTAATTAACTGCCGGTGGTTTGTCAGAAAGAATGGAAAACTTCTCCACGTAAACAAAAAAAAATATACTTTGTCAAATAATAAAAACATGAGTTCGTTAAAGGAAGTTTATTTTTATTCCAAATTCCAAATTAAGAGTTTTGCATATCTAATCATGGACATATCAAACAATAATAAAGGAATGGAACATATAGTCCTTTAAGGTGAAGTGAATGTACGAAAGGCGAAAAGCAATCCTATAAAATAGAGGCTGGCCTGGTTTTTACTGTTTGATACTGTTACGTACATATTTACATACAGAAATGAGGTTATCGAAATATTTATTATGTTAATAGTAATACATGATTTTAATGACAACAGTGATAATAGAAACAAAAATATTTGTTTGGTTTGTCTTCAGATGTTAACGAATGTGTCGCAAAACCTTGCCGTAACGGTGGAACTTGTGAGAATTTAAAGGGTAGCTACAGATGCAAATGCAAAGCAGGATTTCTTGGCAAACACTGCGAGATAGGTTTGTATGCTTGCCATTTTTTTTCTTTAGCGTTGATGTTGCTGTTTCTTTTTCGTTGTTGTTGTTACCGTTTTTCTTTCAAGCTTTTTCCTGTAAATTTTAAGTTATACCTTTAACGAATTTTTAAATTTTTCCTTCAAGCAGTTTCATTTCTGTTTATTTGGATTTTTGTTTAGAAGCAAAAATATAGTTTTTTAATGTTTATGGTATTTTTCGAGTCGAATAAAATTTCTTAAGTGGCGCTAGGGACAAACTAGGAATATGCGTAATCTTTTTATTTCACTTACATTGCAGTTTTCGATAATTGCAAACATTACGAAGTTCTCAATGACAGAGAGCGGGCTGCTGGAGTTCACAGGGGCAATATCCTGAAGTGTGACCAGAAGGATCTGGTAACTCCCAAATGGTACAGGTTTACCGGATCAGCCGGCACTCAGATGCCAACGGCATGTGTTCCAAAACATTACTGCGGAACTCATGCGCCAGGATGGTTAAGTGGCTCACACCCAACTAAAATCGGGCAGGTTGTGAATGGGAAAGTGTGTTTTCACTGGGGTTCCAACTGTTGCAACTGGAATGCAGCCATTCAGATAAAGAAATGCAATGGGTTTTATGTGTACAAGCTGACAAGGACGCCTGTTTGTTGGCTGAGGTATTGCGGAAATTCAGGATTTGGTAAGTTTAGAACTATCCTCCATCTTATTCAGAAAAAAATAAACGAAAGATTCATCTAAATGATATCTATATTCATATTTATCTCCACTTTTCACAGACCCATGTAAAGCAAGCAGGCCTTGCCTAAATGGAGCCACCTGTGTAAATAACCAGGATGGATACAAATGCCTCTGTAAGCCTGGCTATCAAGGGAAAAATTGCGAGCAAGGTTAGGAATACCATATTTCTGTCTTGTGAGTTTTCTTGCATGATTTGTTTCGTTTCGTCCTGTTTTTTCGTTTGTTTGTTTAATCGTCCAAACGGGGATCGTCACCATACTCATGCTGTACCTTGCTGAGGTGAAAACCTTTCGTATATTTTTCCAGATGTCAACGAATGCTTAACTAGGCCATGTCTCAACGGTGGAACATGTCAGAATTTACCAGGAAGTTACAAATGCAAATGCAAACCAGGATTCTTAGGAAGACGCTGCGAGACGGGTAACCTTAAAGGATATTTTCTTTTTGAACCACTTGCCTTTTGAGTATTGCCTCCTCTGATTAAATGTTAGTGCAACCTCAGATTTACCAAATTCTGATTATTTAAATATTCTTTGTTAGAGTAGCAAATTGGATTAATCGCAAGTCGCACATAACCTTTGGAAAGACAATGATAGCTCATCAATGTCTCTAAAAATTTGTGCAATGTTCTTTTGCAGCCTTTAATCCATGCTTGCATTACGAGACTCTCAGTGACAAGGAAAGAGCTGCAAGTGTCCATAGAGGAAATATCTTGAAATGTGACCAGAGGGATTTAGTAACGCCAAAATGGTACAGATTTACAGGGGCAGCAGGCACTATGATGCCTACCTCCTGTGTTCCGAAGCAGTACTGCGGAACTCATGCACCGGGTTGGTTGAGCACTGCGCATCCATCGGTCGTCGGGCAAGTTGTCAGCGGAAAGGTGTGTTTCCACTGGGGGTCTAGATGTTGTAACTGGAACGCGAATATCCAGATAAAGAAATGCAACGGATTTTTTGTGTATAAGCTTGCAAGGACTCCGGTGTGTTATCTCCGCTACTGTGGCAATGCAGGACATGGTAAGATGTATTGATGAAATGCATAATTATGTCAGAGAGTGAAGCATATTAAGTTCAGTATATTTAGAATTCGTAAAAGTTTGAGCTGACTGACCAAGATGAATGTTTTCTTGCTAGGCGAGTGTAAAATGAATAAACCATGCAAGAATGGGGCAACATGTATCCAGAAACCAGATGGGTATTCTTGCGTCTGTCCTTCAGGTTTCCAAGGAAAGCATTGCGAAAACGGTAAGTTAAAAAAAAAAAAAAGAGAAACAGCGTTAGATTTACGATACTGGTAACATTGAAGCTTGACGAAGACCGGCTACATCACTGAACGGCTTTTTAAAATATATTACGATTCTGTTTCTCCTTGCATTAAACTTTTTTAAAAACCGGCATCCCAAGTACGATGCGACTCAAATTAAAATAGCAAAAAAAAAAGAAAACGACAAAAAGTTGAATGTTATCACGTTTAGAAAAGTGTTATAAGTCGCTAGCGAGGTTTACTTCAATGAATGTTTATCACTACGTGAAGGTTACGTGTTCATGCGATATTTAGACACATTCTTTCATACATCAAGAATTCTTGCTATCGACAAGTTTCTATGGCCATTGAACTGAATCAGTGCGGCTAAGGCTGAAAAAATCAAAGGCTCAAATGAGTCTTTATTTTCCTTTGTCGCCCTACATTTGATGCATTAAGCTGAATTAGGTCATTCTTGCATTATTTAAAATGAATTACTGGTGATCCTAAATGTTGATAGCTTTGCCGTAAAAAGCTTAGCCATCAGGAAAAATATTATTGGGGTATGGATTCCAAGTTAAATTGTCATCAGTTCAAGGGAATTTTAAAATTTAGCCAGACTTTGTGAAGAATCTGATCAAATGTTCGTACCATCCCTCAGAAATCAACGCGTGCGTGGTACACAAGCCATGCAAAAATGGTGCAACATATATCAACACAATCCGAGAGCACCTTTGTCGTTGTTTCAGCGGATTCATGAGAAAAAATCACACCCAGAATAAATATCGCATTTGCCTTTAGGCCCGCAACGTACGTTTTCGAAATCGAAATCGGCCTAATCAGATAACCTTGAGTTAGCTAGATTTTCAAATTTTTTTGTGTACTTAAAAGGCACAATAACGTTCCTCTTAGAGTTGAGATCATTTTTTCGTTTACCTTTCAGACATCAACGAGTGCCTAACAACAAAACCGTGCAAAAATGGCGCCACTTGTGTTAATAGCAATGGGGGATACAGGTGTCTTTGCGTCCCTGGATTTCAAGGGAAACATTGTGAGACAGGTACAAAAAGTTCTCCATAGTAAAATAAAGCGATCAAAACTGTACGCTGGTGTGGAAGCAAAGAAAACGAAGCGTTTATGATAACACGAGAACAGCGTTTCGAAAACGTACTATGTGGACGGGATCTCAGTCAATAAGTATTTGATCATATGACCACTGTCTAAGCTTTGAAATGTTCGAGTCAAAACAAGAAACTGGTAATTTATCGCAAAACATGACTTTTTTGAAAGGTTTTCCTCTTCTGTCACTCGTACTTTGCAACGAAATTGTATATTGGGGTTGATGGCTTTTTCCGGAGCGACTAACTTCAACCTGTCAGGCCCGGCACACATCAGCCACCACAATGGTTTCTTATGGGATTGCGTGACAGGGGACGGACGGGTCATATGAGAATAATTCTTATAAGAAATTATCCATTCATTTTCATAACTAAACCTCCCATGTATCCTTCTTTTTTTATTTAGATGTGAATGAGTGTTTAATAAATGGCATATGTAAGAATGGAGGAACCTGTATCAATACTCACGGTGGATATCGATGTCAGTGTTTGAGTGGATACCAAGGGAAGCACTGTGAACAAGGTACAAAGAATCCTCTGAGGAATGTTATGCCGGCTGTGTATCGAATCACATTAATGAATACTATAACCTATACGGTTGAGGAACATTTTTGCTTTCTCAGTGGAGTTACGTCTTTATTTGAGCAAATACTTCGCTGACATAATTTTCTTCATTTAATAATCGTCTACACAAACGGAAGGTATCGTTGTCCCAAAGGGTTTGCTTAAAACCATTACAGACAAGAAAAGGATCATATTTGCCATTAGACACAGAAAGGGCACGTTTTCTGACCCATAACCAGCGAAATCAGGTAACCTGAAATTGGCTAGATTTTAAAACTATTTGTGTACTTAAAAGCACAAAAACGTTCCTTCAAGTGTTAAGGATTTTCTTTATATTGTTATCAACGATGCATATCATTCAAATTACGGGATGCGCAAAGTTGTCACAGTTTAAAGCTGTCTTTTTCTTTCATCTTTCAGATATCAACGAGTGCCTAATAACAAAACCGTGCAAAAATGGCGCCACTTGCGTTAATAGCATTGGAGGATACGACTGTCTTTGTGTCCCTGGATTTCAAGGGAAGCATTGTGAAACAGGTACAAAAAGATTTGTATAATAAAATAAAGCGATCAAAACTGTATCATTCTGGCCTAGAAAGCTGAAGGATCCGTTGCGACCCATTGCAAATAATACTTCTTATATAAGAAATCATCCACTCATTTTCATTAATGAACCTCACGTGTATCATTTTTTAAAATTAATTAGATGTGAATGAATGTTTAATAAATGGCATATGTAAGAATGGAGGAACTTGCGTCAACGTTAACGGTGGATACCGATGCAAGTGTTTGAGTGGATACCAAGGGAAGCACTGTGAACAAGGTAGAAATAATATTTTAAAGTTTACATATACTGACGACTTTTGAGCCGTTTAGTTCTTTGACAAGAAAGCGATCAATTTAGACTGTTTTAAATAACTGCTCGGGTTTTACCCTTAAGATGTGAACGAGTGCACAACGACAAGACCATGCAGAAATGGAGCCACCTGTGTGAACAAGAACGGTGGATATGATTGCTTATGTGTTCCTGGTTTCAAAGGAAAGAACTGTGAGATAGGTAAAGAACCTTTCTTAAAAATGATTTTCTTCATAAGTATTGTGACTGGAAACGTTCTAGCAGTTTAGTTCGAAAATAAATTGTTTCTACGTTTATCTATTGATTTGTTTATGTCTGTATCTGTTTATCTGCTAACCAATTTATCAATGCTTTTATTTATACGATTATTACGTTTTTTTTTATAAGATGTCAATGAGTGCATCACTAGACCTTGTTTGAATGGTGGTACTTGTGCCAATCAGCATGGAAGCTACCAATGCGTTTGCCTGGCGGGATTTACCGGCAAGCACTGTGAAACCCGTAAGTGTTAATGTTATTCCTGTCCGGGAATAGAATCATTTTCGAGGTTGATTGTCGTCTTCAACCTATACCTGAATAAATAGATAATCAATTAGTGTTATTTTTTGGCAAATATTCTTATTTAGGAACAGGCACCAGCTCCTGAAATAAAAATACTTGCACGATGGTAAAATTTCGGGTAAGACAAAAGAAAGGAAAAGCAAACAAAGAAACGAACATTGGGAACAAACACGCAAAACCAATTAACATACAGCGTAAAAAAAAACAAAAAAGCCACAAACCATAAAAAAAAATAATAATTGATAAATCGATCTCATGGAGTATCGAATGAAGTGTGAAGGTGAGAAAGTGAAAATATGTTACTCAGCCCCTCCTCAATGGCCTTTGTTAAAAATTCGGTGTTGTTCCCATTCGCTCATTGATATGCCGCAAGAGCTTCAAGGTGCATAAATAAGTCCGAGTTGTTCACATGTATTCCTCAAGAACAAGTTGAAAACGTTCAATACACGCCGGGCTGGTGAGCGCTCTGAAGCGGAACAATCAGCGTCCACAAATATGGCGTTTGTGACCGTGTGGTTTTTAGAGAAGCCTGGAACTGAGTTAACGCCTGTTGAAAACTGCCTCCGAGCGGTCCTGGAGTTAGTCCGAAGGCGCCAAAACTCGAATGTGCTGAAAGTACACAGTTTTCCCGTCATTTTGATACTAAATATGCCATGGTTTCTTCGATGTTCGCTTAGCAAGAGACAGTAGAGGAAA
This sequence comes from Pocillopora verrucosa, assembly GCF_036669915.1. NCBI lineage: Eukaryota > Metazoa > Cnidaria > Anthozoa > Scleractinia > Pocilloporidae > Pocillopora > Pocillopora verrucosa. Next base: position 15,436,839 of record NC_089321.1, on the reverse strand, counting down.
TAGTAAAAGAAAAGGTAAGGTTTATTTGTCGTTTCTATCGTATTTTTGGCTAGGATAGTTTTTTAAGTTTCTCTACTTATCCGAGAATTTGTGCTACGAACCGAAACTTCCAAGCCTTGACAAAAGCTCTATGATTTTTGTTTTCCTAATTTTGCCTTCTTTCCTTAGTTTTTTATGAGTTAATTTCTAGGATGCCGCACACAAAGAACACGCGCTTTAACTTGGCTCAATTCATGAAAGCTCGCAAGGTTGCAAGGGAGAAAGCTGTTGATGAAAATCGCAAGCTATCGGCAGAGTACAAAAAAGTCCAGCGAGCCCAAGAAAAGGTGAGATAAATTTGTCCAGTATTAATGTTTTGGGAAGATTTTTATTTTCAATATCAGAGAATATTGTAACAAAGGATTATAGGAAAGTGGTGGAGGTCCATGTGTAGGGAGGCTTGAATTTCAATTTTGACAGGGTAAAAGCTTTTTATGTGTTTAAACTCTAAATGACACTTGAAATTAAACAATCAGTGCTTATGAAATCACTTGTATAATAATTGCTTTCAGTTGGCCACAGTCAGGGAACACTTCAAAGACATAACAAATGAATTAGAGAATATTCCTGTGAGTATACTCTTGATTCTTTATTGTGGTTGTTTTACCAGTACCAGTAAGTATGCAGCAAAAAACTGCTGGGTGCGACCTCCAACTAAGTCTGTAGGTTTGCATTGATTAGTGGTTGGATGAGGTTTAATTTTATGCCAAATTTTATTAATAATGTGAACAGAAAAATATTCAATTTTGTAAAAATAAAAAAAAATATTTTGCAAGTTCAATTTCGGTGAACTAACCACTTAACACAGAGCCAGTGCCAGAATGACAGCCATGGTCAGGCTTCTATGCCGGTACCTATGCAAGAAACCTGAGCGAGTGCCTGTGTTCATTTGGTCAGTAAAGACTGTCATAAATGACAGTGTCTCTAAATTGTAAACATCAACATATTGAATGTAAGATATGGCTAAATATCTATTTTGTTATCATCCAACCACATCTAATTTAAATAATTGTGTTACTACCCAGTGTCTAATTTAGCAATATTTTAGTCACAGGGACAGGTATCTCAGGCACGAACAAGAAGCCCTACTGCACTTGTCAATGGAGAATCAACACTGGGACCAAGAACCGCAAGAAAAAGGAGGCATGAAACCATTGAAGCTGCTGCCAAAATTCATGGGAGCTCAAATGGACATTCCTCAGCCTGTTTCGAGGGAATGTTTGACACTCTGCAAAAGAGATGCAAGTTAGATAAGTTAACAAAATATGTGACAGAGAACAAGCAGTTGACCAATAGAATAGTTTGTAAAGAGTATAAGAAGAGTGTGTTAGAATTTGAAAAGTCAGATGACAACATTGTTTGAAGTATTGCAACATATTATGCAAGTGGTGTAATGGGGAAACGAAAGTACAAAAGTGTAAGACTGGTGCTTTCAATGAAATCAAATGAAGGCAAACCAGGGAAAAGAACAAGTATTTCAATTTGTAAAGGCTGTAAGGTTCCAAAGCTTCTAACTTATAGTAACCTTGTAGAACAGTTAAAAAAGATTGACATTGGGACTGTTCATGAAATTGACCCAGACTATCTAGAGGGCTTAGAAACTGAAAACCAAGTCAATGGTGCATATAGAGACTTGAGACAATACCCACCACTTGCTGTGTCCTCTTAATAAATGTGATGGTGAAAGGCGTTTCAGAAGTTATGGAAACTTTTGAAGTTCCTTTTCTTGTTCCTTTACTCTACTTAATAAGGAATTCTCGGACTGAGTCTCTGCTTAGCTCAGATAACTGGGCAAAATCTCGAATCAGTCTGTTCTCTCTGTTATAGTAGATTATATCTGTGTGTTTTTCTTCGTTGTGCACAACACCATAAGCGGAACGGGCCTTTTTAACCATCTGTAAAATTAAGGAAAATATTTCCGAGGACATCGCCCTTTTAAACTCTACAGTCCAAGCGCTTCGGGCCTTCATTCTTGGACTGAGGCGCCTATGGAGCATCTTAAGCCACATCTTCACTTCTCCTTCCAGGAGTGCTGTCGCTGGAATTTGTGACATTTTAGCTCGTTTCAAAGAGCTTTGGCCCACACGGTTTTTTTCAAAAATTGAAGTGAGAGCTGTTTTTACTTCTTCTTCAAACAAAAAGAAATTATCGACTTCATCACGTAAAGGACGAAGAGCCACAATAGCATTCAAAATGCTATTTTCAGCCGCCATTTTGAAAACTGCTTTGTACTTTTATTCGCATTTCCGCTGTACAATCTCAAACAACAGCGGGCGACAAAGTTCCACTTCACGGCACGCGCCAGCCCGGCGTGATAATGATCTTTTTATAAAAATGAGTAGCTAAAATGTTCATGCTTAACTCTGTTTCATGATAATTAAGGATGAAAATCGCGTTAGGACTGTGCCCAAATTTTCCTGAGTGCACGTAGAGATGCATTTAGTTACTCTCTACGTCCATTTTCGTTAATATGATACAGGAGACCTTGCTCTCTTGGATGATGATAAATACTGATGTTTATAAAAATTAAAGCACCCATCTTTGTTTTCAAAAGAAATCGATGCATGTGCAAGTTACTCGGTACTAGATGAGAAGGACCGTGCAGCTGGAAACGATGCAAACAAGTATACGTGCGACCAAAGGGATATTGCAACACCGGCGTGGTACAGGTTTTCTGGAGACGCTGGCGATAAAATGGCGGACTCCTGTGTTCCTCAGTTGCACTGCGGAACACATGCGCCGGGGTGGTTAAATGGTGATCATCCCGTAAATGAAGGGGAGGTCGTCGAGAGGCAAGCTTGCTTTCACTGGGGATCCAGTTGCTGTAAATGGTCTACAAAAATAAAGATAAAAAAGTGTAAGGGATTCTTTGTCTATGAGCTTCAAAGAACTCCAGCCTGTCATCTACGTTACTGTGGAAACTCTGGTTTACGTAAGTGACAAAAACTACCAATATTTCCATTGAATTTGTATGTTAGACCTGATAAAAGGACAATCGAAGTCTCCAGTGGAATATATTTTGGGGTCCTAAGATAATATCGGTCTGTTTCATGGTGCCTGGTTTATTTCTTTTTTTAAGTATGAATTGATATAGTCATTGTCTGTCTGTCTGTCTGTCTGCTTTTTATCTGTCCGTTGATCTTTCTATCTTTCTCTACAAATGAATCCATCATCCACTGTAGGCGCAAGAATTTGTACTATCATTTTTTGTTAGTGTTGGTGTTTCATAGTTTCGTGTTAGGTGTTTATTTTCTCGTCTTCCATTAGTGTCCTTTGTCAGTTACCAGTTTTGTACTTGTTATATTTATTTGCATATCGTATATATATTGGTTGCGCGTAATTTATTTGGTTAGTTGTCTAGTTTGTGAAAATTACCGTTACATATCTAGCTCTGGGTTTCATGTTTTCGTCTTTGGTTTGGTCACATTCGTCTTGTAAGTATCCTTGTTTATTTCGCTTTGTCGTTTTTCAGTACTTTCACTCATACGATGTAAGTTATTTTATGCTCATTCGCGTGTTTGTAATTTTGTCATTTTCAGTTACCGTATTCAACAATGTGTCAAGTTTGTTCTAGTAAAGTTTGAAATACGTGTGATTAGCGTTTGCGACTATATCCACATCTTTTTCTCTGAACTTTAGCCGTGAACGAGTGTGCCGTTACAAAACCATGCAAGAACGGAGCAACCTGTGTTGATTTGAAGCGTGGATACCAATGCCTCTGCGCCCCAGGGTTTACAGGAAAAGATTGTGAACGAGGTATTCTAATGCAGATGTGTAACAAAAAATGGAACGAGTTGAAATTAATGAATGAATGCCTTCATGACAAAGATTGATTGAATAAATGAATGAATACCGATTCATGCATCAACAAAGGAAATTCTATATACTATGTTAAAAGAAGTTTGTGATTGTTCTACCAGATGTAGATGAGTGCTTGATAAGCGGTCTGTGTAAGAATGGTGCCACATGTGAAAACAGCGTGGGTGGATATCAGTGTAAATGCCCCAGTGGATTCAAAGGAAAACGCTGTGATGAAGGTAACAAAAAAGATAAAAAATAAAAAGAATTGAAAGAGAAATGTTACTTTATTCATTTCAAGCATTCTTGTAGGGAGTTTGGTTAGAAGAAATTGCAGTTTTTTTAGGAGGATTTTTACCGGTTCCCGTAATTGAGAGGATACTGGATTATTGTTGCAAATATCCGTCAACCTCAGTAACAGTCGCCTTCAGCAATCCTTGTGAAACCCAAAGCGCCATAGAGATGACTGAGAGACGGACCGACAAAGCAACAGCAACAATAACAACAACGAAAACAACAAAACATGTATAGACTTCAACTCAAGCGATAAATTTTATCATATATCTTTATTCTTTAGCCTTTGAAAAAATATATTTATTTATTTTAATACAATTCTGAAGTTTCAACGCATGAGTGTGACTCCTTATATCTTTACATGTTTACCTCTACGCCCTTCAGATTTCGGTGAGTGTTCAGCTAATACTAAATGTAAAAATGGCGCAACGTGTGTCAATACCATTGGCGCATATCAGTGCCTTTGTTCACGAGGATATCAAGGGAAACATTGCGATCAAGGTCTCAATTTTGTAAACATCCTCGTTGAATTGACTCGATTTTCGTCATTGTATCCAAGTAATATTGCAGATATTTAAGAAGGTTTTTTTTTTTTAATTTATTTTTTATTTCCTATAGCTTGGCTGATTTCCCTGTTTTATTGATCGTTTGTTTTTCTCTGACAGATATTGATGAATGTGCGAATAGTCCATGCCTGCATGGAGGTACGTGCACAAACAAGCCAGGCGGCTACGACTGTAAATGCCTCATTGGCTACCAGGGCCAACACTGCGAAAAGGGTGAGTGGATCACTCTAGAATCTGCTCAGCGAGGTTCTAATCACTAACATTTTTAGGAAAAATTGAAAAAAATTTCAGGAGGATGATTTGCACAGTAGCTATTACAGCATTCAAATCTTATCATATTACAAGAGATGTGTTCCAAGCGCTTAGCTTTTTGCTTTTAGTTAAATCAAAATACTGTCTTTACTTCTAGCCTCGAGATGAAATTTTCGAAGTCTTATGACACATATCAAGGGCTCAAAGCAATTTTAAGGGGCTCGCGCACGTAGAAATATGAGTGATAACATATAATTAAACGAGGTTCTAGGTCTAAATCATGTTCCCTTTATTTAGGTTCATGATATTCTAAACTTTTTATAGCCACCAGCTACAGGATGTGATTACCTACGGACCAGTCATTTTCCGATCGCCTGGGGGGATATTAGGTGTATCACATAGTTTACAAGGGGAACATAACAAGGATCAGCCGTCGTTAAAAGATTATGTGTATATATATATATATATATATATATATATATATATATAGGGTTTACTGGGGGAAAGGATTATTAGAATTTTACAGAGCCCTACGGTGGGATAAGGTAAATTTCATCCTTACTTACATCATTTCATCAGATGTGGACGAATGCGCGAACAGTCCATGTAAAAATGGTGGAAGTTGCATGAACCTTAAAGGGAGTTATAGATGCGACTGCATTAAAGGATTTACAGGCAAACACTGCAAACAAGGTTTGCTAGCGATTTTTTTATAAATTTTTTGCATTTGATATACACTCGACCGTCCTACAGACTACAGTGACTTAACAGCTAGATGTATGCACATGTATGTTTATATATTTCACAGACATAAATGAATGCATAACGATTCAACCATGCAAGAACGGTGCAACGTGTATAAACGCTATCGGTTCCTATATGTGTCGCTGTGACAGTGGATACCAAGGATTACTCTGCGATCAAGGTATACGTATATCGACCCTTTACTAAAACCAGCATTGAAAATTCAGTGTAATGAAACCTAAGCAAATGCCTCCAATGAAGTCTCAAGTAACTGTTTGGGACACAGAAAAAAATTGAGCAGAAGACCTCAGATGTAAGTTATGGCATCAGTACTAGCTTGCACAATCAACGCGTCACGATGTCACGATGCTTCATCTGATCTTTTTTTCCATCCCCAAAATAAATAGCCTTAGTAAACACAGTGTAAAAGCTTTTATATATTGTTTTAGACATCGACGAGTGTTCTTCATCAAGTCTGTGCAGAAATGGCGCCACCTGTACAAACACGATCGGAGGATACAAGTGTTCTTGTGCCAGTGGATTCGAGGGGGAACATTGTGATCAAGGTAAAGCGTATCAATAAAACAATATCCTTTAGCTATAATTAATAAGGGCAATTTAATAGTGGCAAATAGAAAAGGAATTTATAAAAGATCTGAATTAACAGTCACGTGATGGAGCTTTTTCACTTTGTTTACCTCTATTACCCATTTTAGATATTGATGAATGTAAGAGCGGTCCTTGTGTGAACAGTGGAACTTGTTATAACAAGCCTGGCAGCTTTGAATGCAAGTGTCCTGATGGATATGATGGCGAGCGCTGCGAAAATGGTATATAAAGCACAAAGTTAGATATCAAATTATAAAGCATTTGTTAGTTGACGCTCAAATGAGCTTTAGTCTGAGCCTCTATGGCATAAAATAGCTGTTTTCCTGTTGATTCTGGGTAAATGAGATAATTCGCTCATAACCTTTCAACTAAAATGATATAACGTTTGTCGAGAAATTATAAAGCTAGTATGATGCGTGAAACATTTCCTGTTATGAATACCTTGTCTGATAATTAAAGATATTTTGCCTATCTGATCACCAGTCGGCGTGCACGTAATTTCGTGAACATATTGAGGTCTCTAGGTCTTTCGGATAATCTTCTTTTCTAGATATCGATGAATGCGCTACCAAAGACCCATGCAAAAATGGTGCCACTTGCATAAACATAATTGGCGGATTCCAGTGTTCATGCGCAGGTGGATTCGATGGGAAATATTGCGAACAAGGTACCTTTCTTTTATTGTGCAAATTTGTATTGAAAATTAGGCATTCCGCTAGACATTTCTTGAGTATTTATGATAAGTACTCTCTGCGTGAAACGTTGTAATATATTAATTTAGCAAATACCACACAGCTAAATAGTGCTTTTCGCGCGCGCTGATTTTCTGGTTTGAAAGTTTTAAATAAACTATTTATTTTGTTTGTTTCTGTTTTCTGATACATACCAAAGAGGAAAAATAGTCACCTCCACTTCGGGGAATTATCGTTAAGTACGGTCTGTAGCAGCGTCTATATAGGCCCGCGCACATGTTACAAGCTCAATCGTTTAGCGTTGCTTATAAACTATATTTTGCTAAATGAGATTTCAAAGTAGTTTCAATGATATCACATTTCACAACGCTCAAGAAAGGAGAGATGCCAGTTACATGTAATAGTTGACCACCAATTTTCCACACTGGTTAGTTTTATTTGTAGACGAAACGTCCACTTTAATATTTTGCGATTTTAAGAGTCTTTACGATGTTTCGTTTTCCAGATAAGGATGAGTGCAAGGTGAACCCATGCAAGAATAGTGCTACGTGTATCAATCTGATTGGTGGGTTTGAATGCAAATGTTTACCAGGCTTTCAAGGGGATGTATGCGAGCAGGGTACGTATCTCTTGATGAATTTGGGTATACCAGTAAAATAATTCTTTAAATCAAATATGTCTACACACTTAATTTGTGGGAGAGATGAGGATTAAATTGCAACACTGAATTCAATGACAGATATTGACGAGTGTGTGGGAGACCCTTGTCTGAACTCTGGAAACTGCTCAAATACTCCTGGAAGTTACAAATGCGAGTGTATCAAGGGATTTGAGGGCAAAAACTGCGAAAAGGGTATGTATCTCTGTTAACTTTGGGAGTTATAGCTTAGTGAACGTCGTTATGCGGAGGAGTAGCGGATGAACCATGAAAACCCCCTTTAACCCTGTATCACGTCTCAGTTAGGTTTTGAGATCACAATTTGCTAATCATCCCAATGGAAAGCTCTCCTTTGACACAGTGACAAAAAGAGTGAGGTATAATCCAAATTTAAAAGGCCGAATTGTACTTGAGTTACTGGAGTACTGTGAGGTGGCATCATTGTTACACCGTCATTAAATACTTTACTCAGACACCTAGCCTTACTTTTGTCCCGCTAAAATGAAAGAAATTGCTCATACCAGACAATAAATAGAAGTGAAAGTTAAAACTTGCTGAAATAATAAGTATTTCGTGTAATGTTTTATTCTAAGTGTTTTTGTTTCAAAATGCAGTACGATTATGAACTTCGTCCTAATTTTCGCATGAGCGTAATATGTCAGCTTGATAAGGTAAACAGGGAGGCAGTTCATCAAGAGTCAGGTCGAAATTACCACACAGTTGAAGCGTTCCATGGACAGAATGGCTTCATCGGCTAGCCATGATTATTACAGAGAGAAATATAAGGAATGTTAGCCTACGATCGATCGTTAACACACACTCTTCATTTCATTTAGATGTAGATGAATGTAAAGGGAGCAAGCCCTGTCAAAACGGTGGCACGTGTCAAAATAAGAAAGGCACCTACCATTGCTCATGTCCAGATGGAATTACAGGCTTTAACTGCGAGATAAGTATGTCATAAACATGAAAGGGAAATGTATGAATTAAGTATAATCTATCAGAGTGAGCAGCCTGGATGATAACAAATATTTCACTTCTGTGTTTTTTGAACTCCCATGTGACTGTTTTTGTTCCTCATGCTAAAAGGTCTTCTTCCTCCTCCTCTGGTTCATCTTCTTCTTTCTTCTTCTAATTATCCTTCTTCATCAGCATCTTATTCCTTTTCTTCATTTTCTTCATCTTCATCTTCATTATCATCTTCTTTTTTATTCTTCTTCCTCTTATCCTTCTTCATATTCGTCTTCTTCTTATTCATCTTCTTCTCCATTATCATCATCTTATTCTTCTTTTTTTTCATCATCTTCTTTTTCTTCGTCCTCCTCGTCTTCTTTTTATTTCAACATTAATTCTTATTTGAAAATCACCCTCTATGTGTTTACCATGGCCACTTGTTTCTTTCAGAAATATCTTTCAAAGAGCTTGGTTGTTTTAGAGACAGGTCCAACGACCGTACAATGACTTTGCTAAAGAACCTACGAAAGTACATTGACTGGCGCGACATGTCCAAGACAGTCAAAAACTGTTCTGAGATTGCAAGAGGCACACCGGGGTAAGTAGCTTTGGCAAAATGTGATCAGTTTGCTGGCCTTAATTAGTTTCCTCTGTTACATAGCATATTCATTGCTCTGTTATTTATTTTACATTGTGTTTGTTACGGTATAAGCTAACCGACAGAAAAATACTGCAATCCTACAGACTCGACAACTTTATTAAACAAAGAGTGATAATCTTAATGAGGAGCGACTCCTAAAGGCAGTACGATATTTATCCTCGATAAATTTACTTAAGCCCACCACAGTCTATATCTTAGCTCAGCACTATACCAAACTCACAGTTTCCTCCAACGTTTCTTGAAATTAGCAATCTTCCACTATAGCTCACCCTCACGGTATAACTTTCTACACAGTTGGTCACTCCTGACAACAACAACTACTACTACTGCATACCTGAGTCCTGATATACATTCACAAAGTGTGCTGGAACATTCCAGAAGCTTACAAAAGAACAATATAGAAGTATTACGAAATAAATGTGTGAAAGCCGTTCTATGGTACGCATGTCAGCATGACTAAGCAGTGTGGAGATTTCGAGAAGCTTTTATGTACAACAATAATTACTCATAACATGTTATAAAACTTGTACCTCCAAATGATGGAAGGAAGGCTACTTCATAGAACATTTACCTGAGCATCCAAGGTACATTGTATTCACGGTTTACATAAATTATTGACCTTTTTTTTTTTTCGTGTATTCTGCTCATAGGGTTTACTACTTTGCGATTCAATATTACGGAGAGTGTTTCGGTGCGCCAGAGGGTACCAAGTATGATAAATTTGGCCGAGCATCCAACTGCTGGTCCGGTGTGGGAGGAGCTAACAGCAACTTCGTTTACACGCTATATTAAAGCTATTGAGAGGTTGAGAGGTAAGATCATTTTATTTAAAACCATCAACAGTAGACGAAATTTACGGTGTTTCTGTGGCCGAAGCCTTTTGTCTTACTCGGGGCGATCAATAATTGAAATATCTTGTATACATACACACCAGATATGGAACCGAACAACAAAAACAGGAATTTCAACAAGGGCAGAGAGATATGTTTCGAATTAAAAAAGACACGTTCTGAAAACTACCGATTTACTCGAAAAGTTTACGGGCAGGTGGTAGCCAGAAATGGTCTGAAATTGTGTTCAATATGACAGTTTGTACTCACCTGCTATACATTATTAGTGCAGTTTGTGACTAAAGAGTTTTTAAATCAGATTTCTAACGAAGGATTGTAACATAGAATTGCATAATCTTATGGGGGACCCTAAGACAACATTACCCAGATTTCTTCCGTGGAGCGTGATAGTTCGGGTGAAAGTAAACCTTGTTCAAAAACTAACGAATTAGAGCAGATTCCTCTCAACATATTCTGATAACGACAAAAAACCGTACACGTGACTTAGTTACTAAACCAGTATAATCCACTGCAAACTGAACATATCGGTTTGTAGCTCTATCGTCACATCACAAAATTAAAAAGGCGAAGTAGCTGAGTAATCAATTTCCACGACTTAACAAATTTCCCCGAAAAACAACGTTGGGTCAAGTTTTCGAAATTTCTGCGTCACCGACAACATTCCTTTTCAGTCTTACCCTACAACAAGTAGGTACAAACCCTTGATTTCTTGATTTCTAGTTGACTCACAGTTCTATTTCTAAAACTTATTGCAGAAGTGAGCTAATCAAGGGCTTATCTACTGATGGTACTTAACTTGAAGCTTAAGAAAACTGTGATGAACAAAGCTGTCAACAATAAAAGAGAGGTTTAAACCGAAGAGGTCTGAATGTCGTATATTTTAACTAGTGATGAGGACTTTTTCGAAATTCCCATCTTATCGCAACCCATTTAGGCACAAGTAGTAAAAATCAGCAAAATGGCAATAAAAAGTGTTTGCTTTTTATGAACTTTCGATTTCGCAGGGAACAAAAGAAAAACGATCGCTAAAGTTGCTTGTATCTCGGTAAGAGAATCCAGAGAAGTCGATCCCACAAAATATACTACAATTCATTACACTGCTTGTCGAGAAATTTACCTTGTAAACATGGTGGACCGCCTCCTGAAACACAAGCGATCACACACATTTATGGTCAGCCCTGAGGCAAATGATTTATTGATTTTCTTTCATGTCCTTACTTACTTTACTAAAACTTAAAGCTGCTCGGAGAGCCTTAGTTTACAAAGCGGTAAACATAATTAGTGAACGATGTTCCCACAGCGTCATTAAGGCAGTTGGTAGCTTTTCCCTCTCTAGCGTAAGTATCTCCAGCCTCAGGACCTGACCAGCACTCCGCATAATACTGGACAGAAAAATATGCGTACCTGAAAAGCAAAAAAAACAAAAACAAAACATACTTTCCTGCTTATTTTTGTATTCCTCATCTCTCATGTGGGGCCTGCTAGATAAGTGGTTATTGTTTTGGACACCAGGTGAAGAGGCCTAGGTCCATGCCTCGACATTACACTTATGTTCCCTTATTCACTTCAGGGTAAACCGCCATTGCTAAGTAATGCTGACAAAATAATGGGGATAGCCTTGCAGCTGATTCGTCAACGTCCATACATATAGGTTGGTAGTTGACTTGTAAGTATTTCTGACATCCCATCTAAAAGGCCTAAACTTTTGGGAGAATGTAGTTCACAACCAGTGCAAGAAGAAATACTGTGCGATCTCAAATTAGATTGTAGATCATCCCCGCGGGAAGATCCAAATCAAGGCTTTTATATGAACATTGATCTCTTTTATTCCTATTCGTTAATGTAGCTTTTCATTTGAATCATATTACCCTTTTTTCTGCGCCAGTTTTGCGCACTTGTCGACTGTAAGCTCCACGTGTTTCCAATTTATTTCTTTGCGGAAGCTCCCAAGAAATTCGGGTAAGGGGCGCGGCGCCACTCCTTTATCATGGAAACAGCCCACAGGTTCATAAGAGTTCCCTACAGAAAAAAGAAAGGTTGCAGCGATCATCAGTACTGTTTCAATTATTATGTATTCATGCCGCTTTCTTTTAACCGGAAAATGTGAGGATAGGTCTACCACACTTACTGATGGCGGGTGTTGGCATGGATTGGGCTGAAAAATAAAAAAAATATATAAACTTTATGAAAAATAACTCCATCAAAAGCCTTTATTCCTGTAAACATTTTAACCATAAAAAATGTAAATATTTACTCTTTGGACGTTAATGTTATACCGGAATTTTACTAGTCGGGCTTATTGACATGTCTTTTTTTTTTTAACTTTTTATGGGGGATTTTCTTCTAACCGCAAAACGTAATCAAGTTGAATCGATTTTTTTCACGTCCGCCTGTGGATCGGAATTTATCTTCTTTTTTGACTCCTCTACGTTTGTTAGGTTTTGATTGTCGATTTAAACTTTTACACACTGCTGTAACTATTTTATCCTCAATTCACTTATACATAGAGCAAAGAGCATGGGATCAAAGTTTCCAAACCTTGATCGCAGTAGAAACCTTCGTATCCAGATGGGCAGATGCATCTATACCCAGCAATGTCATTTATGCATGTTGCACCATTTTGACAATAGTGACTGGCACATTCATCAATGTCTGAAAAAAGAGAAAATATCTACTCTACTAAACAATGAACACCTCAATATTCACGGTTGTGGTGTAAGTAAATTAAAGGGCCTACTCGAAACTTATGGAATCGAGCGAAAAAAAAACATTTTCCATCACATGCTTTGTTTGTCAGCCAGTCTGCTCATAACTAAATGGAGCTTTCAGTTTTACTCACCATTTTCACAATCTTTCCCTTCCCATCCAGGCATGCATTCACAAACGTAACCGCCATTTGAATTGCGACAGGTACCTCCATTTTGACACGGGAAAAGTTCGCATTCGTCCACATCTTAAAAGGACAAAAGCTTCTTTACATTGATCATGAATTGACCTAAGAGTTTGTACTTAGTATGGACTTCTCTTCGTGAAGGCATCTGTTTGGCCGGCCAGATTAAAATTTTAATGTCGTTACATAAAATTCGAGTAACCACCCGGTGGTTGGAACCTTAGACATTAGTAAAGGAAATAACTGAAGTTAGTTTTTGGGAAAGTATTTTGACCACAAATATGGCTCGATGGAATAGCTAACGCACGTGACTTCACTCAATCCATTCCAACAAATCTTAAAACATTAGCTTAAAAGAGGATCTCACCGCGACTTCCCCATTGGAAAGCTATAGAGAAATATCATTGAGCTGTAAACCAACCCTTGTCGCATGCTTTTCCGGTCCACTGGTTTGTACACTGACAGGTGAAATCTCCTTGGGTGTTTGTGCAAACTCCATCATTTTGGCAGGGGTTGTTCATGCATTCATCAATGTCTGAATAAGTGTAAGATGTTTATATATCGTAGTCAGATCAGACTTAAGGGCCTTTTAAATATCTTTATTCCGAGGCTTAACAAAAACGATAAATGGCGATAAAATATTGATTGGTAAGTCGATAATGATAAAAATTATAATAATAATCATGACGATAACACTCTTAGTGAAAACTCTTTTCATTACACAGAAACTAGGCTGCGAGGAACTAACGATAGTAGGGTCTTTCTGTCTTGTTACGTTTGTAAAGACATTTAGTTACAAATACGAACAAAAATGTAATGCATCTTGCACAAAATGAAAGTTTAAATTTACTTTATTTTGTTATTCATGTTTTACTTATGTCCTTAAAGTTAGATTAATAACCTACCTTGATCACATTTGGCTCCTGTCCATCCAGCGGCGCATTGACAAGTGTATCCCCCATGTGAGTTGATACAACTGGCTCCGTTTCGACATGGGTTGTTATTACATTCATTCACATCTGGAGATAAAATGATATAAGAATTGCAATCTTTTAAGGATCCAGAGAAAAGCCTCACTATTGCTTTTTCATGGATAGGTGACAATTTAGTTGAAAGAGAATTTTAATTAGCCTGGAAATATTACCTTTTGAGCCTAAACAATTTTCCTCGTCTCGTGACATTACAAACCACTATACCTTGCTCGCAATCTTTTCCAGTCCATTGTGGGACACAGCTGCATGTATATCCTCCTTGGTCGCTTTTGCACGTTCCTCCATTCTTACAAGGATTTTTTTTACATAAGTCAAGCACTGAAAGGGGAATACCATACCTCGTGATGAATGAGATGTAGCAAAGCCTTCGCTAACCGCGTGTGAGCTAATCGATGGAACAGATATGGCCTAAATATACAGAGCATCAGCCAACCCCTTCAGCCCCTCCCTTAAGAAACTTCTCGTCTGCGATCAGCTCAGAATTGACTTTACTTGATAGCTACGCCTTTTCTTATAAGGTCAAAAAAGATAACGAAAGCAAAAGTTAAGAATAAACAGTAACCAAAAACAAACAAGCAAAGACAAGAAACAAAAAACAAACAAAGAAACAAAGCGATGCAAACTACTAAGGTTTAGTGCAGAATTTATCAGTCTGCTTCCAATTACGTATACGTTTACCTTCCTCGCAATTTTCTCCTCCATATCCATTATCGCATTTACACTTGTAACTTCCATCCTTGTTCTCACAGGTTCCTCCGTTTTGACAAGGATTGTTGTCGCATTCATTTATATCTATGGAGAAAAAGGGAAGGTAGAAATTTCAATAAAGGTCATTTACCATTTTATTCCCAAAATTCACTAACCTTGGTCGCAGAAATCTCCACCCCAACCAGCAGCGCACGTACAGCTGAAACCCCCGTCCTTATTGACGCACGAGCCACCGTTTTTACAAGGGCCGTCCAAACATTCATCGAGATCTTAAGTGAAGAAAATTTAATTTTCAGTGGATTTATTTGACAAAAAAAAGAACAAAAAAAAAAAAAAAAAAAAAAAACTCAGAAAGAAAGAAACGCTTCCGATCACTCACCTACTTCGCAGTTCTTCCCAGTCCACCCTTTCGGACAGTTACATACATGTGAACCGATCTGATTTGTACATTGTCCGCCATTTTGACACGGATTTTTGTCGCACTCGTTGACGTCTTTTAAAATTAAAAAAAAAAAAAGAAAAACGGTTAAAACGGCAGTAAATGCTATTAAAATACCTAACTGCTCGATTCTCACGGCAAAATAACAGAAATGCTGTGTTTTAAAAAGTTTTCAGTAGATTAAGGCCGCATAAAAGCAGTCGGTTTTTGGATTTAACTGGTTTAAAATAAAGGAAAGAAAGAAAACTTATTAGATCTTACCTTCATCGCAATGTTCCCCTGTCCACCCAGTTACACAGCTACAACGGTATCCTCCAGGTTTGTTTGTACAAGCTCCTCCGTTCTTACAAGGATTGCTAAGGCATTCATCCAAATCTGAATCAATAATCATGATCACACCAAGTTACTTTAGCAATATTCTAGGAGTCGTCGACGGTCGCTGTCATCGTAGTTGTTTTTTCCTCAGCCCAAGTCTCTCGTAAGTTGATTATCTATTCGGCACGCTTGAAAGAAACTTGTCATTTTGCAACCCGTGAAGGATGATAAAGCTTTGTCAGAGTAACACAGTTCAGAATTAATAGTAATGGAGGGTCGACTTTCCATTTTTCAATTGATACAGACACACTTGAGAGGAAAGGTGCCGGGTGATTTTTCATTCAGGGTACACTTAAGTGCCTAGGTAATGTTAAGAGTCTGATAAAAAATTAAATAAATCAAACTCTGAAAAAACATTACCAATCAAACCTACCATTTTCGCAATGTTTGCCGGTAAAACCTAAAGCGCATGTGCACTTGTATGATCCTAACAGATTGAAACATTTTCCATTGTTCTTACACGGATTTCCACTTGCAAGTGAACACTCATCAATATCTGGATGTGAAATGAATAAAGGAAATAATGTAAAGCTAGATATTTTCTTGCATAATAAATCAATAATTTGCACGTCTTTGAGAGTTCTTTCGTTCCTCCACCCCTTTAAAAATTGGAATTTGTCGCACGAGTCTACATGGAACCTATTTCCCCACGCATAACAGTCCCATCTGTACTCTTGTTCAATCTCTTTTTTTTGTTGAACTCACCTTGGTCACAATTCTTTCCTGTCCAGCCTTTGAAGCAGAAGCAGCTGTATCCTCCATCGTTGTTGTTACAGGTGCCTCCATTCTTGCAGGGATCTTTTAAACATTCGTTTATATCTGTGGGTTAGATGCAAATTTCCTCAGATACCCTGTTTCAAAAATACGACTTCAAAATGATTAGCAGGCCTAGGTATCCTATTATGATTTTTTACCCCCATACTATTTTAACCACTTATCATCTCATTTTGTCTATCTTCAACTCTTATAAAATAAAGCCTTACTAAAAATTGGAAAGTGTGCTTCCTAAACTAGATGAGCTCAAGACAGGCCATCTAACACTTTCCGTCTTCATTAAGTTTATGTTTATGATTCGTCAAAAAAATTAGAAGAACTGTCACCTTGGTCACAGTTCGTTCCGGCCCACCCTGATGTACAGCTGCAACTGTATCCACCAATCTTATTTTGACAACTTCCTCCATTCTTACAGGGCTTACTGCTGCACTCATTCAAATCTGTTGAAACCAGACAGATAAAGATAGCGTAACCTTACAAAATAGCGAGATATGCTGGGACCTCTCCCTACAGTTTTATTCTCGAGACGACTAGCAGAAATTTTAAAAAAGTAAATTTTCTTTCTCCTGGTTATACGTTAATGTACCTACCCAAACCCCTTCCAGCCAAACATCGGAGTTGAGTCTGATATCGACCCAAAGCTGAGTCAACATGCTACCCCATTTTTTTTCATTGACTCTACCGTTTCTGCTCTTTCAGCTTCCGTTTGTTCGTGTGTTTGCTTGCTTTGTTTCTTTTTCTCTTTACTTGACATTGCGTAATGAGAATAGAAAGCAACTAGACAGCACTTTTGTCATAATAACTCACCATCCCCGCAGAATTTACCGGTGAATTCTTTGGGACAAAGGCATTTGTAGGATCCGATGGTATTGACGCATGTTCCGCCATTCTTACAAGGATTTCCCGCCTTACATTCATCGATGTCTGCAACATAATTTGGTGCGGTTATGATGTTATCAGTTAGGATATAGAGGAATGTAAATGTACTAAGATGTTGGGATCTATTAAAAGATGGAACTTAAAAAAAAAACGCGTGAAATGTTAAGACACATTGATTTTTCTCACAGAGAGTGTTCTTCCCGACACAAATCTAGAGAAACAAATTTCATAAAATGTTCCATAAGCGATTAAGCAAGTGAATATTTGGAGAAAATTGCAACCAGAATAATTATGATCATGACAACAATAATACTTGTGGAAATGGTATATTATTTTTTTACCTGAGACATGAACAGTCCCAACAGGAACGCCACCATCAAAGTTGTTTTCGCGACATTTATACTCCAAAAGCTCATAGATCTGAAGAAAAGAAAACACTTGGTAAAACTTAATTAAGTTCACTAATAGACCATCTTGATTAGGTCTTATTAGCCTCCACTAACTTAGTTCATATTAAAAATGTCAACATTTATTGACTGTAGAGCTTGTCACCCACAGACTTCTGCCATCTATCACTAGTGTGGTTTCAGCTTTTATACGCGAACTGATACACGTGATTTCTTCCATTTGATCAAAAATCAATTTGTACCTAAAGCTAAACAAATGAAACGATATCCAAAGACAACAAATGAACGCGCAATAGCATTCAGAAAATAAACTTCTTTAGCCCTCTACCAGATTTTAAGGTCTGCTGATCAATCGGTAAACTCACTGTGTTTCTATGAAATTTTTCATAAGATTATACTTACCCTGACATGGTATTTCCCAGGAACACTCGGAACCTTCACATCTCTTGTGGCACAGTGCGCTTTGCAGTCAAGATCACGCTCGGCATGAATATGCCCAGCACACTTGCTCGAACCAGCTCTTGCGTGGAAGTATACTTGCCGAATGCATGTGGGGCAGTAGATGTCTTTACGACAATATTTGTAGCAGCCTGTCGTTATATAAAATCAAAGCAATTGCAAGTGAAACCTGGAAGTGTAAACCTTGGAGGTCAAATATTAAGAGGCTATACCCTTCAGAAGCATTTTACTTACGTTAAGATTCGATCTTCCCGAAACGTTGATGTCTTTTTTCGCTAATCATTAAGAAAAGTATTGTTATTATTACCATCATTATTGTTAGTATTATTAGTATTATCAACATTATTATAATCAATATTATTATCATCATTATCCTTGTCATTATTATTGTCATCAACATATCTCTAGATTTCAATTGTATATACACATGCAGCGAAAGACCAGCAGTCTCCAGTAAGATTCCTTTTAGTGTATTTATTTACCTCTCACTGAGATTGTCCCTCCTTGGGGCGCACTGAAGTAAGTTTTACCCTCAAGCCAGAAAAGTGGATCTGCAAGTTAGATTTATGGAGACTATGTTTCGATATGAAACACACCATAAGTATGTATATCCTTTAATCGCATAAACTGCAGTGTTATACAAGTATTTCCGGCCCTGAGAAAAGCCGTTACAACACACGTGAAAAAAAGTCTTATTTTTTCACGTGTGTTGATATAGCCAATCAGCTGCTGACACGTCACTCGCCTTTGGCGCCACCCGGTCAAGTTGACGAATGAACGGCAAAGCCTTCACGATTCTCAACAAAAGTTGTTTGTCTCAGCTTCCTCGAATTATGGCGGCTAAAACACTAAAAAAACCGTATTGCTGACAGACAGTAAAGTTCAAACGTTCCTAGAAGGGGAAGAAAACCAATTTACTAAAAGAAAAACAGAAAGTTACTTATTCAGTGGCTTTGGTGTAACCATTTCTTTCGGCTGAGAATGAAAATCGACAACTGGAAGGATTGGCCGTTTACCTGAAAGACTTCTGCTGTCAGTAAGGACAAAGTCAATAGATAAGATTTTTGTAAATTGAAAATTACGACCATTGTTGTTTTTGTAATCATGATTCAACGCATTTTCTATCTTAAGAGTTAGCGCCAACGCACTTTACGATTGTTGTTCGGGGATTGTCGATTCATTTACTTTCATTCATAAATAAAGTCTGCTTTTATTCTTAGTAAAGGACTATCCTGTTTATATAATAAACAAAGTAATACATGTAGATGTGCAATTTCTCTTCTCGTGTTCAACTCGAAGAGAAATTCCATATTTACGCGCGCCCATGTATTATTCTCTATATATTCCCAGATATTCCCTTAAATACCGAGGCTATTTCAATTTCTTTAAAGGGATATTATTTTGTTGTTTTTTTAATTTATTTTTGGAAATGTTTACTTACTTCCAACGGTAACAGTTCCAAGAACTACTCTATGTGCGTTGTCAGGAATTGTACCACAATTGTACTCTAGTAAACTGTATGCCTTGAAAATAAATATGAGCATTTCAAATATGTAGCAATTTCAGCTATACGACAGAAATAAAATAATTAAGGAGAACATGAAGAACACTTATGGAGTCGAGATCAAGTGGCAAGGAAACTAGCGATCGAGATTTTAGTTCTAAAAATTTAACAAAGATGTAATAGTGGTTGCGAGATCGATCATGACGTTTACGGTAAAGGTCACAAATAAACTTTGGTCTCTCAGTATTAGTTTTACGTACATATATTTTGTAGCTCCCGTACTTCGTTGGAAGTTTCATTTTATGGCTGAATTTATATTTCCAACAATTCCACATTCTTTCAGGAATTCGTGCCGTCATGCATACACTTTCATCACCCACTTGCAAATAAGGTATGCGAATACATGAAGGACAGTAATATGGCTTGCAGAACTTTAAATAACCTACAAACCAGAGGTAAAACAAAACAAGGGAAGTGCGATATAACTCACATAATTTATCAATGAACAAGGTGTGTAAAAAATCCAATGGATGAGCTTCATCTATTTAAGACAAGTGAGCCTAAAGAACTCTACCTTTCAGCGTAATTTCAGTTCCTCCTGGCTCGTAGAAATGTTTTGTTCCAGTAAGTTCAAATATTTCACCTACAAAAGATACGATTCGATTTCGTTTAGTTCTTCAATGTCAACTTTGTGATAGGGGCATCTCTGCTATTTATTAGTTATTTTTAGACCTCAGATATCTAATTTCCTCGAAAGCGTTTACGTGGAAAATCGATAGACGACGCACAGATTTCTGGAAATAGCCGAATCTTGACGCAGTATTCGTATATTAAATATTTGTATATCTCCCGTATTTTCTGACCTCGAAGGACCTACAAAAAAAAAAAAATGAATAATAATGAAAATGCTCTCCAGACATAAAATATTTATGCAACCCACCAGATCGAATTCGTGTTTCCGATGTAGCTTGGCAAAACCACAACGCAAGTACAGCAAGCAGGAGCTTCATTGCATCTATAGACAAAATTCAAATTTTGATACTCAAAAGGAAAAAAAAAAATTAAACAGTGAAAGGAAACAGAATAACATTTTATTGAACTTAGTTACCCACTTGACCAGAACCTTCGGGTGGCAGAAGAAATTAGAGGAAACAAATGAAGCAGTTGAATGTCGCGAGCGTAAATGTTACAGCATAGATAGGTCATCTCACATTTATATCATGAAACAAAAATTTGTTTCCTTAAAGCCCTAAACATCCTGTAAAGGTAAGCTGTTCAAATTTATTTCTTTGCTGAGGTGTTATAAAAATAGAATCACTCATCATGAATTACTAGGGAGAAGGCCAGAGATAAAAACGAAGTGAGTAAAAATTTAATATGTCAAAGACTGTCTTAGAGTGCTTGAATATTCATTGGTCAAGAAAAGTTTATTTTACCATCAGGTCAACTGGGTGATAAAGCGAATAAATTTAATGGTACTTGGAACAAAGGCCAAAGCTTTTCAATGCAAAGTCGTCAGCAAAGTAGTAATTAACACAATAGAGTACGGCAGTAGCATTAGGGTGGTATTTGAACAGTTGTTAGCTGTGAAATAGTCTGACAAAGTCTTTCCAAATATTGCGTTAATCACAAATAAATGACTCGCCACTATTTAAAGTAAAAGTGATGGTGATACAGGAACATGCCACTGTTTGTAAAAAGGAAAAGAGCTGTATAATAAAAGTGTGTTTAAATTTCGGCAGAAAGTATAACCTATAGCATTACAAAAGAAATTCATAGTAAGTCCACAAAGTATGAATTTTAACAAAATTTTGAGTATTATAGGGCCATCCACTCAATTAGCAAAATAATAAAGGGGGTAGATTTTTGAAGAAACTGTGGTGCTGAGTCGGTGGGAGAGTATAGCAGGTAATCTGGTGCTAACAACTGAGTTTAAAACGTAAATTGGCCACCGTAAAGTGTAAAAAAGCTGACGTTTCAAGCGTTAGCCCTTCGTCAGAGCGATTAGCAAAATAGATTGTGTAAGTATTAATGAATTGACGAACAGAACAAGAGATCTGCCTTAACTAATTCTGTGTGCTTCTGTCGATCGATTTGCATTTTTAGTGGCTGGAATGTTTACGGTGCGATTTTTATTCTAAATTCAGTGCAAAATTCTTCGTATGGTGCACGCTTAAGCATCATGGCCTTGCTGAATTCGCTTCCGTGTATACCAAGCGCACGTTGCTATGACAGCGAAGATGTTCAATTTGGTATGAATTTCTCATTCCTATTTGTCTTCTGTCAATTAACATTTGTGACAATGTAAACACAGGTCTTTCGCTTTCTCTTTACCCTTTAATTTTACTTCTTCTTCCTCCCTCCTGTTAAGCGATGGATTATTCCCACACGCTTGGTTAGATTTTCATTTTTTTATTACATTTTCTTGTCCATGGATTGTCATTGTTTGACAGTCTTTGATACAACATGTTTATGAATTGAGCGGATAAATCCGAAGCGATAATACCATTTGGGTAGAATTTCTGCCCAATGCAGATGACAGTTCCTATCGAAGAGTGCGCGCGAAGAAAAATGGTCTCCCTGCAATTATCTAATTATTTTGGTTGGAATTTTTTTTATTGCCATCATTTTAGAAGGATGTTCTAACTAAATAGCATCAAAAGACCTTTACAAACTAATCACTTAGCGCAATATTTCTTTGCATAGCTGACATATTAAAAGTAAACATAAAAACGATATTAGCACAAGGGGGTTGGAGAACAAATATTGTGAGTAGATAATCAATCGACACTGAATATGCAAAAACTAATTGTCGAGTCTTCCTTGTATCAATTAAACAAGTTAAGGAAGGAGAGCACGTTTACCAAACGCGAGGGACATCTTTTAAAACAAAGAGTAAGCGAGAAATGATTCTTTCCTTTTTTAGCTGCTGTTCAAACATGGTCAGAATTACTGCTAAACTGCTTCCCCTGGTGTTTGACCATATTTAAACTTTTCATTCATACATATTTAAGCCTAATTTTTAAGTAACCGCAAGAACTCCATTCGTAGCTGTGAATTAGATGAAAACGCTACAAAAGAAAAAAATAATGAAATATTTAGCAACGAGAGTACTTTCTTGAACAAAATAATACAACTTTAAACAGCATCGGTTTTAATTTTGCCGTTTATTGCAACACATTAAGAGCTGACTCGAAAATCGAAAAAAAAAGTGAAAAATTTAAGTTGAATTCCGCCTCCATATGGTATTGATAAATTATTTCGCGGGTTTGGATTGCATCCCTTAACTCACTGATTTATTCCTGGTACGAATAATACTGGTTAGAATCGAGGGCCCTATCTCAGCTAAAGAAGCTTTAATTATTTATTTACAGGGTAAAAAGAATTTCCCGACACATGCGTTTCTTTCTTTTTACTATTTCTTTTAATGAAACTTATTTTGCATAACCATGATGACCAAGGAGAGAAAGAAATCGCTCGGACCTACGTTTTCTATGTATCGTGACTGAGGAACTTGGAAAGGCTAAATTGTCTAGCAAATCTAAATCTATCTACAGGAAAGAAGCTTATATCTGCTTTATTCAAATCTTGTCTCATTTTCTAGATATTCGTCTAATTTTCTATATTTTTTATATAAGAAATTGCTACAGAAGGCAAGGAAACAAAAGAGTTGCGATAAATATTGTGAAATTAATAATAATAAAAATAATGATAATGATAATAATGATAATCTAATGTGTCTATTCATTTGATTACAAAAAAACATATGAAAAGTTTCAAGACGATGAAATTAATTAAAACATTTGAAAATAAACGCTTATGGATTGGAAATTTTTAATTTCTTGTCCATTTACAATTTACTGTGCATATCTTAAACCGATCGATAAAAAAGGCTGTTTTTAAAACGTTGGGTACATATATATTTCCGGAATTTTCCACACTTAACAAGGTGTCTATGACTAATTATAGCATATGAGTAATAACTTTATAAGACGGGAGAGATTTTATTAAGAAAGATAGCCAGAAGTTATTGTGCGACAGCAATTAAAGAATTTTTGGCTCGAAGAGTTACTGGCTAGAATTGCTCATAATTTTAAAGGAATTTTCAGTTGTTATTCACACGCACTTAGAAAAGTAGTTCAGATTATTCAAACTTGAAGAAAAAGAGCTATAACTTGATATGGAGGTCCAAAGGAAGGTCGTGTAAACAGTAGAAAGAAAAACCGTGGGAAAGTTTATTTTGATAACAAGGTTGTTGAGTGTAGAAGTCAAACAACTCAATTTGATCCTCGGTCTTTAAGCGTAGCTTATAGTGTTTTGTGTTGTACATTCATCTTCGTTATGGCTTAGGCGGTCAAAATGTGTTATATCAGTCTAAAGACCGTTCAAAACTTCTCCTGAGTTAAAAAGGATTAGATGATTTTCTTTCGTGCAACTTTGCATTCCCCGCCAACTAAATCATTTGATAGGCTTTTTCTCTCACATTCACTCACGCTTCTCGATTGCTGGTGTTGTGTTTATTCGAAAACACTCGATTATTATTGTTAAAAGGAACGGGGGAACCGAAAGTAAACGGAAGACCAGTCGATATGACGTTTTGTCAGTTGAAGGAAAGTTACGACAAGGATCCATTTACCCCAATCTACAAATTCGACGATCTTGACAAACTCATAAAATTGCTCAGTTGCTGAAAATTTCCAACGCACAGAACGCTATTTGCCTCATAGCACTTGAATACTTTAAAACTTTAATTAAAATTGTAATACTGTGCACTCATTTCATTTGACAGGTCTGTCACAAAGATATGCGGTTGAGTCTTCGACGAAAGGAAAATATTTCGCAGTGCGTTTGAACGAATTAAGAAGTTCAAACTTCGAAGTTTGAATGTCAACAAAGCCAAAATGGAGCTCGAAATTTCAGGAGTTAGAAGGCGATCAACACGACGCCGAGAAGTCTTCATTGTCGTTCTTTTGGTTGTTCTTTTCTCAGTTGCGGCATTTCTTATTGGGTATTTCGCAATGAAGGCTGAGAAAAATACTGTAATATGCCGTTCAGGCGATGGAAGAGATGGAAACGGTAAGAAACCGAAGGAAAAGTACCATGACATGTTTCAAGAGGAAGTAAAGGCCAAAAATATCGAAGAAAATCTCAGGTGAGAGCTTTCCTTAATTCTCTTTACCTATGCTAAAGGTTTAAGAAACAAAGGGATCTACTCGCATTGTTTATCGCCTTGATGATGATATCATGGAGGGTTCCACAGACTTTTTTGACAAAATACATATCTGGGTGATAGGAAACATAAAGCGATTAAAAAATAAATGTTTAAGCATAACTTCACTCCAATTTTTATAATTCACCTAAACACTGCCACAGCTGTCTTTAAAGGCAATCGTAAGTATAGTGATTTTTTTTTAATGTTTGGTTTAACAATCCTCTTGAGGGATACCAACTGAAATATCCATTCGATTACAAGCCGACATGATTTTTGTCTTCCAAACAATGTTATTTTGGGGAACTAAGGTCAAACAACCCCCTTAAACCATGTATTTCGCAACTAGAAAAGGGAATACAGAGC
Source organism: Pocillopora verrucosa (assembly GCF_036669915.1). Lineage (NCBI taxonomy): Eukaryota > Metazoa > Cnidaria > Anthozoa > Scleractinia > Pocilloporidae > Pocillopora > Pocillopora verrucosa. Next base: position 15,411,719 of record NC_089321.1, on the reverse strand, counting down.
CATTGAATAACGTGTTTTCTTTTCAAATAATAAATATTTTTCTTTTGATTTAGTTTGATAAAACATAAACCAAATGCTTTGCAAGCTATGGTAACGAGTCTGACTTAGATATTGAAAGGTAAATCGAGTTATTTCCGTTCACAAAGAATTGATGCCAACCAAAACTAAAAGTTGCAAAGGATGAGGAACTTAAAACTTAAATTGTCTTCAACAGACAATTTTCAGTGTTAGTAAAGATCAATTCCGTGCAGTATTTGTGACGGTAAGCGCATCTGTAAACGAGTTACGACTTTTCGTAGCTTACCCCTTAGGTGGGCATTCTCTGTTTCAATGCAAATACAGACTACACCCGCACTGTGCCGGTTAAATTTGAAAACGGCGTTTTTAATTTTATCTGCATCAAAAGATCTGCGTCCACACAGGAAAAGATGAAAATATTTGCTTTCACATTACAACGATGAGCCACGTGATAAACGATTGAATGCACCTTTGAGCATGCGTGCTCTCCTCGCCGGTTGTGAGCGTCGTTTTGTAAATTGTTGTAATATCTGTTAGTTGTACAGTTGCAGCAGAAAATTCGTTAATAATCTTAACAAAATGTTGCAAAAAGATCGAAAGTAGAACACCGTTGATAAGATGAACTATCCTATTCACGTGATGGAGCGGAATCATTAAAACAGACGAAAATAAAGCTAAAACAGACGAAAATAAAGTTGCAGCAATTACGTTGTCCGCCACTTTGAAATTGTCATTTGAGGAGGCCTCGGGTTAAAAGATCGGTCAAGTGCGTGACGTCGGTGTTTTCGTTTTCGTTTACAAAAATTTCTCGAGAAGATTTCAAATTTATCCATTCTAGCCGGTGTTTTCAAAACGCTTCGTTTTCGGCGACAGATTCCCCCGGTGTTTTGTGGATAGAAGGCCTAACCCAGTTAACCTTTTCACTCCCATGACCTGATTGTTGATTCTCCCATTTAGCTGCTACACATTTCCTTGTGAGGCAGCTGGGAGAATTTGATGTTAGATCAAGATGACAACTTTAACCTAATAAGTTTGAGTATTCTCATTACCTGCTTGCTGGATAATGTGTAGATATTATGAGGAGAAGTAGCGTGTTCACCATTTCTGGGAGCCAAGGGGTTAATATAGCTGCCTTTTCGAATTTTTAACCCGGCTCTGTACGTGACGTAGTCACAGACTAACCTATCCAATCTACGTATGCTTAAAAATGACCCGTTAATCAACCCTTTAACTTCCAGAAGTGATTAACAAGTATCTTTTCCGCATAATGTCGAAACAAAATCTAGCAAACAGGTCACGAGAATGTTCATACTTATCAGGTCAAAGTTATTACCTCGATCTGACACCAAATTCTCGTTAACTTAGATACAAGGAAATGTGCAGCAGCTAGAAGGGAGAATTAATAATCAGATATTGGGGGTAAAGGGTTAATAGCACGTTCAGCACTGTTATCGCTCATTTGATCCACCACAATACAGGTTCATCACGTCAGAGCCCCATATGGCTGGATCGCAGCGTCAACGAGACCTTGCAGAACACATAGCGGATAAATGGAGGATATATGGGTTCGACGAAGTGGAAATGCCGGAGTACGAAGTGCCACTCTCTCTCCCTCAAGAAGACAATCCAAACAAAGTAGAGGTTGTCGTCAACGGAACTAAAAAGCTGACAATTCTGGGAAAATTAAAGGCAAGCGACTATTCCAATTGGTGCATTATCGTATTAAAATACTCTGCTGGGATATCATCCTCTCTCGGTATGATACATTGGCATTCAGAGCCCTTTTTTTCGATGAATGGTTAAAAGAGCAAAGCAATAAAGGAAAGAAAATTCAACTATAGCAAACAAAACAATGTCAAACACGGCCACATCTAAGCACTTAGGAAGAAATAAATATCTTCCTCGTACATAGCGATTTATAATGTTAGGATAATGCTTATAGAAAACGCACCTAAAACTTATTATTCCATGGACGTTAAGGCTCGCGTTTCCAAGAAACGATTTATTGAACGCAACGAAACAAATAATTAGTTTTTGTCCATATCATGATATATTATATTTTTGAATTTTATATTTATCCTTTTCTTTCCGTTGTACCATTTTGCAGGCAAAACCTGAGCCTAAAGCCAAGAAAGCATTTGACTATTTTCCGTATTTTGCATACTCACCAAACGGAACTGTAGAGGGTGAACTCGTTTTTATAAAGGCAGGATCCGAGGATGACATCAATCTTCTCTTAAATCGCACTAATGTGTCTCTAACAAACAAAATTGTCATTGCAAGAGGGATCTACGCACGGGTAAGTACACGCAAACTTTATTTCAAGCAAGCAGTCATGGTGCACGACCCAATGTAGTTAAACGATACATCAAATAAAAAAATATATATATTCCAAAAAGGAAATTATTTCCTTTTCTTCCCCTTCTGGAACAAATAATTATGACCCGTCAAGCTCATCTCCTGATGAGACCTATAACTAGTAAAAGTACTTCAAGCTTTGTTTAAAAAATTTATTAAAACGAAACAAGCAAAGTTTTTGCGCGCTGGATCAAATTGAATCAAAAGGTAATATCGAGTGACTGCCATTTTGTACTTCTTTTCGTGATTGGAGAACCTGTATGGTTTCACGCGGATTTCGGGTTAAAGGTGTTATATAACATATGAACATTGATTAGCTATGTAGTTTGAGAGGCAGTCAGCTGAAACAGCCCCCCTCCCCCCCCCTCCCTGTCTAAAATCAATAAAATCCAAAGGGTGAAGGGACAGAGAGGGAGACCATTTAAAGAGCTGGAGGGAAATAGAACACATAATCCGGCCTGAAGGGCGAGGCAGATAGAACGCCCAAAGAAGGACGAATGTTCTGAAAAGGAGCGTCACCTTTTATCATTAATCCATAATAGGATCATTTAAGCTAAATGGTGGATGATGAACGATGCCGCTGTTGTTGTCCATTTAAATATATCGTCCATTTTATGCGTTGCACTCACTTTTGTTGATAAATAGAGGTACTTCGTTGGCTGCGAAATCAATGTTAAGTTAACATGGACTGATTGTTCTGAAAATTCTTCCCTTCCATTACAGACTGACTTGGCAGTCAGCCTCGGCGCTATTGGAGCACTGGTATTTCCAGATGTGCACTCATCCAGACCAAATGATACCTATCCGTATACGTCAAAAATCTCTGGCGATGCTGTGTTTGAGAAACCAGAGGCCGCAAACTTTGGTGACCCACTGACTCGCAGAATACCCTCTATTGAAGGAATGTACCGAGGACCCAAAAATTTGACGGCCTTCGCAGCAATACCAACTCAACCAATCTCTTACAATGATGCACTAAAGTTGCTTAGTCACCTTCAAAGTAAGAGAAGAATTTGACTTCGAACTCGAAAAAATAGTAAAGGAGAAAACTTATCATCCTCAATTTTTTTAACTTTCCAACTGCATGACAAGTACCACTGAATTTCTATTTTCCAAAAACATTTAAGAGAAACTTTTTCTCTAATCATGTATCACTGCTATTTTTTATGTCGTTTAATCCTTGCTTTCGTTTGGAGAAATGGAATCGAGCCCAAAACATTCCTTTTCGTATTTGCAGGCAACTTGGTTCCAGAAGAATGGCGAAAAGAACTTAACGTCCCTTTTAGGAATGCCACAGGTCTCAACAGCTCTGACACCATTGTGCGACTTTCTGTCAATAACGTAGTAAAAATAAAATCCATCTATAATGTGATAGGAACAGTTTATGGTCGTGAGGAACCAGACAGATACGTATTAATCGGCAGTCATCGAGATGCTTGGTTTTTGGGAGCCGCTGACCCTTCAAGTGGCACCGCAGCTCTATTGGAAATATCGCGCGCTGTCAGCAAGATGCTTCGAGAAGGATGGAGGCCTCGACGAACCTTGAAGTTCTGTAGTTGGGGGGCGGAGGAGTTTGGTCTGATTGGCTCAATAGAATGGGTAGAACAAAATCAGAAGATTCTATCCGATAGAGCCGTTGTTTATTTGAACACAGACGTGGCTGTTGGTGGCAATTACGTATTGGCAACCCAAAATTGCCCCCTTCTCTCGACAGCCATATTTGATTGGGCCAAGAAAGTCAAAGATCCCAACGCACATGGGAATAAAACAAGCCTTTATGACATAATGGTGGAAAGAATGCCTTCATTCAACAATCCCAGCGAGCCCTATGTTGTACCTTACCTTTTTCTCAGTGATTACTTGCCTTTTTATATGTATCTGGGGATACCTTCCGCCGATTTCAGCTATTTCTATGGGCCTGAAATGGAACTGTACCCTGTCTATCACACGCAAGAAGACAACTTTTACTGGATGAAAACATTCATCGATCCTAAATTTGAGTTTCACGAGGCTGTTACAAAATTTGAAGGAGGCTTGCTGATAGAACTGTCAGACATCTCTATTTTACCATTCGATGTCAAGCGTTATGCAAATACCCTACTAGCTGGTTATAAAGCGCTTCCCACAAAAATGAATAACGAAACACTTCCGACTGGGTACATTCAAAAAGCAGTTTACGACTTCATGAAAGCCAGCCAAGCTTTCGAACGATCAAAGTCAAAACTGAACTCGGATACTGCTGACCCATTACAAGTGCGCATGGTCAATGATCAGATGGTGCAAATCGAGAAGGCATTTATCAGTTCTTCAATGCTCTCAGATATTTTTCTTTTCAGACATTTGTTTTTGAGCACAAACTCACCCTTCCCTGGGGTTTTGAAGGCATTCGAGGAAGGAAGCATAAATGAAGTAAAAATGCAGATGACACTGGTAGTAGAGGCGATATCTTCTGCGGCAAAAATATTACAGCCACTGCTGTCTGCCTAAGAAAGCAGAGACAGAGCATCGTAATGCGAAAATTTTATGGTTACACGAGAAGTTATCGATGCTGTTTTAGTTAGACCCTAGCTTTTTTTTTCTCAATAGGCTTTATTTTTAGTTATCATGTTATAATAGTTATAATGTTTTATGATTGGCGCTTTTAAGCACAAGAAAAAAGGAGGTCAAGTTAAGAAGCATTACTCATTAAACCAGTCTACGGGAAGGGCTATGTAAGAGTGGTTGCACAAAGCATGTTAATAAAAGGACTCCTGAAATGGAGGCTCGCTAGCTGACTTGTTTAGTACTTAATTTCTACCTTTCTTGTTTTGTCTCCTCTTTCGGATTACCTTTTCGCTGCACAAACTTTTACATAATCTTCGATAATCCTTGAGCCAGTTTACGCCATTGAGACAGTTAATTACATTTAGACCGTTAAAGAGGGTTGTCCTGTTCAACCGCCTTTTGTAATGAAAATAGCAAACATCGTCTCAATATTGCGAATATTGACATTTATGCCTGTTTGTGCCCTTTCTGTCACAAATTATGCGTGTCATTTATCGGCACATTTTACGGTAGTTGGAAGCAAGGATTTTTAAAGTAAAACTTGGAAGAAAAAGCTTGATAGGCAGAAAATTTCGAGCGTATGAAACCATTTCATATATAATTTCAGAAAAAATCACAGAATTTTAAATGACATCGACTCAATAGATTGCTAGTGTCTTTGCGTTCTAAGTCTTATTTTGCATCCTCCAGTGACGGACTTCATGCACACTTTAGCTGTTCCCTTTTTTTCTTCGATCAGCGTTATTTTATTTTCTCAAATTAATAGGGGATAACTTGTGCACCAAAGTTATGCAATCCAAAAGATATTGGTCACCGTGCTCGTTCAAGAGCTAAAGATTTTCGTACATCTTTACCTTGTCCATTGATTGAAAAAACAATACCGTGTTCTCGGAATGCGTGCGCTTATCGCCTCTATATGTGATTTTTATACGCAGTACAGGGTGCGCAGTGCAATATCGAGGAATCATCGTAAGACCTTGCAATACTCGTGATGAGTTTAGGAATGAGGTTTAGATTGCAATGAATACATACATTTGCCACACTTAGAAGCATTTTAGAGGGAAATTAATTCTCATAAGTATAAGCTGAACATCTCTTGAGATCACTTTAGATAGTCTACATACGTTTGGACTGTTCCAAGATCTCCTTGAGGATAGAGTGGGACTAATTGATGAACGACCTATGGCTGAAATTACGACTTTAAGCAGGAAAATTGCTTGAAAGGTAGCACTGGTCACGATTTTTGTAGAAATGGCTTAGAGGCGAGTGAAAAAGTTTTTGGCGGGTTACGGCTACGTAAGAAAATTCCCGTTCTCAAAGTGAAGAAAATCAGACTCAACTTCCGATGGCTCGAGCCACGCCACAAACTCCACGCGAAACCTAGCCAAAATTGATTTCACATGAACCTCTTTCCCACTTTTACTGGAAAAATGAGCCTTCAGGTCAGAGCAGCAACAAAGTAAACTGCGTGTCAATCCAAAACATCCAATTTGTTTGAAACAGCAGTGTATTTTTTTCTTTTTTTTCGCTTGAGCAACAGTTAATGTAATTTGCGAAGTTTTTTGGTTTAACTACACAGTTCTTCATATTGCATTAAAGCAAGAAAACTCTTGATCGAAGTTGGTTAAAACATTCGATGTTTGTATATAACGACAAAGAGCCTGTTATTTCGGTTCATGAATTTTTGGTTGTCTGTTTTTGTTTCGTTTCGGTTTCTTTTTTTTAAAGCCCATTATTAATTCCTGACTAGCTTAATTAGCTCTATTCGATAACTTGCAACCCCTAAAGAAATGAAAGGGTAATGCATAAATAGCGGTTCGCGGTTCCTAAATATGTTTGACAAGATTTGGCTTCTTGTTTCATCCAATATTTACAACCAGCATTATTAATAGTTGACGCATCATGTTTGGAAAGTTCTATTTATGTGTAGAGTAATACTCCTATTCCTACCACACTCTAAATTATTGACAAGACCCCCTCCCCAATTTAATGTTGTCTGTATGTGGCTTGAAGATCACGAAATCACGATACAACATTATTTGGGGAGAAGAGGGGGAATAGTTTAACTTAACGAGGGCATGGAGATAGAATTAAAGAAATAAGAGGTGTAACTACTTCCGTTGAAGCTAAATGTAACCGCTTCCGAGGAAAGCTGCGAAATATTTCCCGGTTAGATTGACACCTCCGTGATTAGTTCCTTTTAGACGGAAAATTATAGTTAGCGTTTTAGTTCAGGATAAGACCCTGTGTGATCAAGATCGTTTTTGAATAGAAGACAAGTTAGATCGTAATCCTCTATAAAGTTAGCAAGACCCGCGAACGTTAGTAAGCAATAACTTGTTTTGTGATTATGTTACCTAACTTGTAGTCGTTACTCAAAGCGAAACTCGTCGCTCGTTGTAAACTTTATTTTGGTTCTTTTAATTACCACGTGCTCGTTTCCAAAATGGAGATTATTCTTAAGCTATGATCACAGTACTTAGGTAATTTCTTCATGTAACGATTTCAGTTGTCCACTTCGATATAAGAACGCCCCAAGGAGTAGGAAAAGGAATAGGAAAAGGAATAAAGAAAGAAAAGATCCTATATTGGTTTAGTGTTTATCGCATGCGCGTGTATCAAACGGAAATCGAGTTTCTAATTCTAGCTTGAAAAGAAAAATTTAGAAGAGGTTGAAAAATTTAATGTTTCAGCAACTTTGTAAGTGATTCTAAGCACTCGTATGTATTTGTACTTTGCTGGGAGAAATCGTGTTTTGATTTAGAAAGGATCCATTACAGGTGTTCAAGGCCTAAATATAATAACTCTCCTAAATATAATAACTCTCCTAAATGTAATAAAGTCCTAAATGTAATAACATTTGGTCCTAAATGTAATAAGCCTTCCATGCAATAGATCCTAGACCATTGTTATTACATTTAGGACTTTCAGAGTACAATATCTTACCGTCCGTCATCTTGAACTTCCCCTATCTTCAAAAAATTGTATTTGCTTTCCTCTAACTATTTGCTTCTATGCATAAATAAACGAATTTAATCACTAGGCCATTTATTTCACCCACAGGTCCATTATCCCTTGTAAACATTATTGAAGAAAAACAAAGTGGTCTCAGTAGTATCTTCAGCATTAAATGCAGCTTCTGTGGTCACCTAAATGAAGTAAAATCCTCTGTGGTCCTCTTGTTAGCGATATCAACACAAGGGTAGTATTGGGATCCCTACATGCTGGCATGGGGAATACCCACCTAAATAATTTACTCTCTACAATGAATGTACCAACAATGAATCATACAGCAAACCAAACCAAAGAAGCATTTATAACCATTTGTTCAAGGAACAATTTGACGCCCATGATGCTTTAGAGGATGTCAGGGCGCTGAGAAAAATTCTTTTTGAATCGTCATTAAGCCTCTCCAGGAAAAACATAATTGAGAATTCCAGTGTCATCAGTGCTCCCCACGCAGTGGCAAACATGCTCTACCTAGATCAACGCCACGAACTTCTTCTAACATTCAGTGATAACTTGTTCAACGTAACCGACACCGGACCAATTAAAAGATCAATGGCACAAAACATCGCTGACAGTGGTCTCTCTTACGATGAACTTCACAAACTGTACACAAGGTTTGGAAAAAGAGGACTAGTCGCCATATTGTCTAATCCACTAACAACTTCATCGGCGAAGACACCACGAGTCACACGGACCAAGAGGATATTGGCCGCCATAGTTAAACACTTCGAAAAAACCAGCAACGAAGAATAAGGAGCGATGCCCGAAAAAATCTCAGGCATAACATTTTACCTATTAGGAGACTCACAATCTCTTAACAAACATTCCGATCGAAGCGCCAACCAACACGTGTTTTCCATGGAATTTAGTCCATTTCAAACTTACGCCTGTTGTTTTTCAATAAAAATATGGCTAATATAGTCAGAGGTTGGAAGTAAATATTTCAAGGTGAGCCTGGAGGGCTGTCTTTAACGGCTGCTGAATGACTTTCTGAGCAGTAAACGTTTCCGAACGTTTGTGATCGGATGCCGTAGGAGCTCGCGCGAGCACACGCAATTGTCAGCGGTAGCCGTAACAGATCATGAGCATTTGTCGATCTTATAGAATCCGGATTTTTAGATGCGCGAGAACGTGCGTGGGAATTGCTAAACTCACGAAAGCTTTTGCATGAAAAATAGTATGGTGACCCCTTCTTTTTAATGTTCCAATATAATAATTACTTGGAAAGGAATCGTCAGAAAAAAAACTAGCAAATTCTACGGAAGGACATTTGCGATGCGTGAAAATTCCCTTTTTCTAAATTTTCTGAAATTCCGCTCCGTAGAATTTTTTAAAAATCTTTATGCATTTTCCTTTTAAGTGCCAAAAGCAATCACTAAGAAAAATCATGGGGTCACCGAGTTAGTTTTCAAATTATTTGAGCCATAAGCTAAAAAATGCGTCTGAATAATGCTATGAAAGCGTTGCCATGGAAACTGCTAGTGACACAATGACACCTATTTTTGGATAACCAATGATTGTATCATTCAATCTTGTAAATGTGTTCAACTGGCCTTGGTCAATCTTTTTGTTATATTTTTTCAAAGTAACAAACCATCAAAAAGATGAAAACTGGTAACAACCACCTTAAACAACATTCTCTGAATTCTCTCTGATCTCCTAATATGCCAAAGCTGTTACTTAGCAATGCACCCGTCATTTGGCATAGGGACCAATATTTCTTAATTCGCCTTATAATACCTAAATGAGAATATTTCAGGAATTTTAAAATTAGTTCTAAATGATTTTTTTATGTACTACCCTGCACTGGCCCACAACTGTCACCGCAAAAAAAAAAGTCACGGCACTACAAACTTTACTCACGGCAAAACAGAATTAATTTACGGCAAAACAAAATTAACTCACGGCAAAACAAAATTAACTCACGGCAAAACAAAGAAAACGAGTTGGTCAGCGGTTGTTATTTGCATCTGAAATGGCGACCTTTGTTGCTAAGAATAGTGGAGGGGTAAAAAAGAAGCCAATGATAATCTTAAAAGAGTTTATATTTATTCGTTTTAGTTTGAACAAGCGACGCTTTTAGTTCCAAATAACGATAGGCGTGAGAAGACGCTGCTACAAATCAATTGGAAAAGAAACAATGAAGCAAAATAATGTAGCTTACACCTCAGAGGAAACTTTACTTTAAACAGTGTTATTTCCTTAAGTCTGTTTAACATCAGTAAAACTCAAGATAAATGATTTTAAAAATAATCAGGAATGTTTTGGCCTTTAACCTCGTGCTCTCTGACTGTTTGCAGGCGTACAGTACTTTCCACCTGTTGAAAAATCCTTATTTCATCAAGGCCTATAGATTATACGCAGACTACATGCACAATCTTATTCCAGAAACACGCTAATCAGCTAATTTGTAGCAGTGTCTTCTCACGCCTATCGTTATTTGGAACTAAAAGAAATGCAAATACGAACACTTTAAATAAAGAAACGTACCTCTACCACAGTTTTTACAAAAGTTTGCATCTTCATCTACTACTGAACCACACGCGGTGCAAAACATTGTGAGCTCGAAAAATGGCAGTTTTTCGAGCGAGCCGTGTGTTACTGTTACACAACGTACCATTTCAGATGCAAATAACAACCGCTGACCAACCGCTGGCCAACTCGTTTTCTTTGTTTTGCCGTGACTTTTTTGTTTTGCCGTGACAGTTGTGGGCCACCGTGCTACTTAGCGTTATGCAAAATTTAGGTATCGCGGATCCCGCAGATCGTTTCAAAAGGATATGAAATCAAAAAGACAAAGCGCGGTTTGCTGGTTACTTGATCATTCAGTTGTGTTCACTTGGTGGGGAGTGACTTCAATGAGTTGCAAATTCTTGTTTCCTACTTGTTCATTGATTCTGATAATGCGATTTTTTTTTTCCAGGAGCTAGTTGCACAAAAGAGATGCTTACTTTTTAGCGTTTGAATGAATTTTAATGACATTAATTTTACGGGGGGGAAACGAGGAATGATGAGCACGGAATGCAGAAAATGAGCAGAGTAGATTGGATTTTCCACCAAGACTGTGGTTATTGGCCACAAAATGGTCTTTAGAATGTTGTTTAGTCTGTACCTTAAAACAACCCTAGTAAGATAAGTCTCAGGAGAAAAGAAAGTTTCACAACTTCACATCGCAGCGAGATGTTATTCCGCTTTCCCCTTCCCCACCCTACAAATCAGGAATTTGCCGCTACATAATTCAATTAACAAGGGCATGTGATCGGAAACCGCATCGAAGTAATGCGTTCGAAGAACTAAGGAAAGACTAGACCTTGTCTTATAGGTTCATGCGAACCTCACCGGAGATGGAGATGGAACTTCCAATTATCCCACGACGATCGACCAGACGCCGTAATGTCTTCATTGTCGTTATTTTAGTTGTTCTTTTCTCAGTTGCGGCGTTTCTTATAGGTTATTTCGCAGTGAAGGCTGAAAAAGGTACTGCAATATGCCGAACCGTTAATGGAGCACCTGGCAAGGAAAAATACCACGAGATGTTTCAAGGGGAGATACAGGCGAAAAACATCGAAGAAAACCTCAGGTTAGTGCGCTTGGAAATCTGTTTCCGAGAGGGTCATTTCCTCTACTCAGAGAAAAACGCTTAGTTTAATAAACCCCTAAAGATTCGATAATGATTTCCTCTTGTTGCATGATGTCTATCAGTGATCTGAGTATCATATTGTAGAGGAAGATAGGTAAGTTAATTTAGTGTTCAGAGTTTCCGACACAGTGTTTCAGACACCAGACACAATTCATGTACAGGTCGAACCGAGTCAAAGAAACTCTTTCTATCATTATTAGATTTCCTAATTTCGTTGGCCGAAATGAATAACATAACAAATAATGTGATAGAGATCTCTATCGGGAGAATACGGCAGTTTTCAACGAAGGGAAAAGTTGTGCTTGTAGTTGTATGAGCTTGACAAATTCCCTAAAGCTATAGCGAATCGAACCGGACTACGATGCGAAAATACATGTCTGTTTGATATGCTAATTATCGGGAGTGGAAGCTGAATAATGAATAGTGAATAACGGCTTTAAGTAAATAATGAATAATTGGGTTTGTAAACCTCGGGAATAATGAATAACGCAGTCATGCCAATGGAATAATAATGACCGCTTTCTTATTCGATTGTCCTGGTTATGCATTTTCTGTATGAACCTCCCAAACGAGTGTTTGCCAGCACAAGGTCGAGGCGTTCAGCAACACGCTTACAGCTGTTTTGATTTATAACCAGACATGTTGAAGATACCATTTGCTAGTTCAAAATAGGTAGAGCGGATAAACAGGTTAGGTCACGCACTTCTTATCAGTAATTATAAACCTTAAAATGAAACTGGAAATGTAGCAATTACATTGCCGAAATCACGGGAAGTTAATGAACAAGTAGATTCTAAAGCTTTGTAATTTTCACGTTCGTAGTAATAGATAACAACGCGACTAACATTGGTCTGGTGTTTGTCAAGCTTATCTTCGGTAACAGTCCACTCTGATCTCCTCCTGTTTTCTACACTTGTGTCTTTTTTTTTCGGCTTTTACCTTTTTTCTGACGTTCTTTTGACGTTTTGAGCTGTTATTGAAATGTTTCGGTGGATTTTGTAACCTCCTCGGGATTGTTACATTACTTCGAATTGCATGACTTGGCCCATTTTACCTCTCGAGATAGGCATCATAGTTATTTTTTTGTCGTCTTTTGACAGATTTTCCGATCTACATGCTTGAAGGTTTGGGGTCAACCTCAAGTTTGGAAAAACAGCCACTCATATTACATTTGGAGCTACATATTTCCATCAAGAATATCAGAAAGAGATAATTTATATGATATCTTGTAATGAATAGTTTTCCTTTAACTTAAGTATCAGCGTGGGGTAGTGGGATAAGCTATAAACGAGTGAACACAAACTCAAGCATTATGCTTGTTAATTGAGAGGGGTCTTTTATTTTTTACCTACAAAGTCCCACCTCATCATGCAAAAGCTCCATACAGATGCTTCTTATCTTTCGCCTATTTTGTAATTTTTCCAAACATCATTCAGGTTTTGTTTGTATAGATTTGTCATTAATAACTGGGGCAAGAAAGGCATGTGCGACGATAGAGTTGCTTGCAGAAGAGACAATTGCCGTTAAAGAGAAAATTACGTTGTGATAATAATAACCATAGCACCGAAAAATACAATATCACCTTAGTTTGACAAATAGTATGATGCGACAGTGTGATACCTATAATCAAATGTATACGGCGGACCATTAGTGTCACGGCAAAAACAAAACTTACAACAGGACAAAGAGAACTCACGACAAGACTGTAATTCAACCACAATTCACGGCAAAACTCAACGAACTCACGGCAAGACAACGCCAATTTTTCACTGCGGAAGTGAGAAGCCACGCGGAAGTGAAATGCCACAGCGGATGTAACCTAATAACTATTCCATTACAGGCCATAATATGTTTTTGTGAACTATGGCAGAATCTGTGTGAGTTGACTTGGCCACCAAGACACTTATGAGCCACCGCAAATGTATAATCATGAAATGAAACCTGAAATCAAGGAAAAATCTTGCTTACGTTCAAGGAATAGGGAAGAATGAATACCAAAAAAAATTTGAAAAAGAATAATGAATTAATTCGAAAAAGAAACAAAGAATAATAAACAATCGAGGTCCCATTATTCAGCTTCCACTCCCGATAATCATAATATGACAAATTTGGCCATTTAGCCAAACTTAACAGCTGTATCAAATAAGTGCACTGGAACAGATATCAGCTGAGCCTTAACACAGCCTTTAATGCAAAGACCACTGAAAGGAAATTAAAGTAAAAAGAATTGTCACTATTTCCTTTCTTTCCAACGAACAAAGAAATTATTTTGAAAGACAAAAATAGTATAGAAACCAAGGCTACGAGTCATATACCTTGATAGAATATCTTTAAATATTTTTAACTGGGATTTACATTTTCGTATTCAGAGCAAGTATTTTTCTACTGAAGTAAATATTTTTGCACTGGTATAATTATTGTTGTAACGCACGTGCAGGGCACCGTGGTTTTTTTTTTATTATTTTTTTTTTTATTCTTCCTTTTTTCCTAGAGGGTTAAATTTTGATCACCAAATGAATGTAGGAAGAAATATGGATTCTTATTGAAAAAAGGGTGAATTGCCGTAGATGATCCTTCGTGTTGGACGTTAGCGCTATTTATTAAAAGAGGGTAGACGAGAAGTATTTTGAATTCGCATATATATATTTGCATACATATACAAGATGAGAAGATCAGTGATCGATACACTCGGCTGTGGCGTTTTGTTTTGTTGTTTTTTAATTTGTTGTTGTTGTTGTTGTGGTCGTTTTTTTCACATTTTAAAGTCATCTGTAATCTGTTGCCGAAGAGATACACGGCAATAAGGACTCATTCGTTATTTCATCTTTAATAATTTATCTTTACATCATTTTTGCAATGCAGGTTTATTACTTCCGAGCCTCACATGGCTGGATCGCAGCGTCAGCGTGACCTTGCTGAACATATCGCAGAAAATTGGAGGACGTATGGGTTTGATGCAGTAGAAATGCCGGAGTACAAAGTGCCACTCTCTCTCCCTCAGGAGAACAATCCAAACAAAGTAGAAATTGTTGTGAACGGGACTATCGCTCATACAATTACAGGGAAAATTAAGGTAGGAGGTCTACTGGAGATTAACAATTACCATGGGCTTTTCTTGGATAGTACATACATGCAAAAAAACAAAACAAAACAAGCAAGTAACTCGTTACACCTTAAAATTAGCGTGTGTGTTCTCCGTACTGCTCTTTGTACATTGCCTTTTATGAACGACGGCTTGGGCAACGCGAGGCGGCGAGAAGTCTACAATGGGTTTAACACTGTGTGATCCCCTGCAAACCTTTTCCCGGGTTGCGGGAATGTCTAGCAGTTTTAATAAGTAGAACCGCCTCGAACGCTACTCACAACGAGTATCGCCATTTTTTTTTTCATTGTTTTTGCAGGCAAAACCTGAGCCTACTGCAACGAAAGCATTTGACCATTTTCCGTATTTTGCTTACTCACCAAACGGAACTGTTGAGGGTGAACTTGTATACATTAATAAAGGATCTAAGGCTGACATCGCTCTTCTCAACCATAACAATGTGTCTTTAACAAACAAAATTGTCATCGCAAGAGGAATTCAAGCACAGGTAAGTGATAAATATTTTTTTCGACCTCGTGGTTAAAATCGCTAAAACAAAAGCCTTTTTGTCAGGTAACGTACTAAAGACCACGTCCAGTCAAAAATTAATTCTCAGAAATAAAACTTGTTTCAGGTGATTTTTAAGGGACAAACACTAAAAGTTGTAATTTATTTGATAGTTTATGGGAATAATCTGATGTTATATCATGCAATGCCCATTTCTTTACGTTAATATTCTAAAATATATTTCCACATTCATGAAAGATTCACCTGGCGGCCAGACTTGGTGCTGTTGGAGCACTAATATTTCCAGACGTGCACTCATCCAGACCAAATAATACCTACCCTTACACATCAAAGATCTCTGGTGACGCTGTATTCGAAAAAACAGTGGCCACAAATTGGGGTGACTCGCGCACTCCCGAGATTCCATCTATTGACGGGTTGTACCGAGGTGCCAGAAATATGACTGCTTTCGGAATAATACCATCACAGCCCATCTCCTACAACGATGCTCTGGTATTGCTGAAACAGCTTCGAGGTTAGAGAAACGGTATTTAAATAAAGAAACTAACTGTGCATCGTCTCTAGGAAGGTGACTGGTAAATGTATATTTTGTCTAAACTAGAACTTTCACTAGGATACCCACCTTTTTTTCATATTCAAATTTAGTTCTTGAGGTAACACAAATAATATAGAAAAGAGAAAAAGACAATATTTTTTGTGTATTGTTAATCCCTTTTGGAGTTATTAAAATTTTGATCACCGGTCACAAGCATTTATGTTAGCGAAAACTTTTCTTCCACTTTGTTTTTGAAGCTCGTACGTGACCTCCTTAATGCAGTGATTTTCAAAACGCCCTCTGTTTTTATGAGGTCTTGTTTAGTTTTGTTTGTTTTTGTTATTGTTGTTGTTTTTATGCGAATGAATGTTTTCTTTCCCTTTCCATCCTGATTTCAATTGGAGAAAATCATTTTCATTCGGTTTTATGAAAAATCTTAAGGGTTTGTTTGATTTGCAGGGAATCCTGTTCCCAGAGATTGGCAAGGAGCTCTAAAATTTTCTTTTGGATTTGGTCCTGGTTTTCGGACGCCTAACAGCACCGCGCGACTTCATGTTAATAACGCAGTAGAAATAAAATCCATTTATAATGTTATTGGAACAATTTATGGTCGTGAGGAACCAGACAGATACGTATTAATCGGCAGTCATCGAGATGCTTGGTTTTTGGGAGCCGCTGACCCTTCGAGTGGCACCGCAGCTCTATTGGAAATATCGCGCGCTGTCAGCAAGATGCTTCGAGAAGGATGGAGACCTCGACGAACCTTGAAGTTCTGTAGTTGGGGGGCGGAGGAGTTTGGCCTGATTGGCTCAATAGAATGGGTAGAACAAAATCAGAAGATTCTATCCGATAGAGCCGTTGTTTATTTGAACACAGACGTGGCCGTTGGTGGCAATTACGTATTGGCAACCCAAAATTGCCCCCTTCTCTCGACAGCCATATTTGATTGGGCTAAGAAAGTCAAAGATCCCAACGCACATGGGAATAAAACAAGCCTGTATGACATAATGGTGGAAAGAATGCCTTCACCCAACAATCCCAGCGAGCCCTATGTTGTACCTTACTTTTTTCTCAGTGATTACTTCCCTTTTTATATGTATCTGGGGATACCTTCTGCCGATTTCAGCTATTTCTATGGGCCTGGAATGGAACTGTACCCTGTCTATCACACGCAAGAAGACAACTTTTACTGGATGAAAACATTCATCGATCCTAAATTTGAGTTTCACGAGGCTGTTACAAAATTTGAAGGAGGCTTACTGATAGAACTGTCAGACATCTCTATTTTACCATTCGATGTCAAGCGTTACGCAAATGCTCTACTAGCCGGCTATGAAGTACTATCCGCAAAAATGCATAGCGAAACACTTCCGACTAAATACATTCAAAGAGCAATTTATGACTTTATGAATGCCAGCCATACTTTCGAACGAGCCAAGTCAAAAATTAATCTGAACACTGCTGATCCATTGCGCGTGCGCATGGTCAATGATCAAATGGTGCAAATTGAGAAGGCTTTCATCAGTTCTTCGACGCTTTCCGAAAGTTTTATATCCCGACACTTGTTTTCGCGCACAGCTTTACCTTTCCCAGGGGTGTTCCAGGCATATAAAGAAGGAGACATAAATGAAGTGAAAAAGCAGATGACGTTAGTGGCGGAAGCCATCTCTTCTGCAACGAAAATCTTACAGCTGCCACCTCCTGCCTAAGGTAGTAGTAATAAGCTATGTCAGATTACACAAAAGAACATTTTTTTTATTACCACGCTGTGTCCTTTTTGTTAATTTATTGTAGACGACCTATAATTGTTTCATTGCAAAAACCTTTTAGGAATAAAACAGAACAGATCAAACAAGGCAAAAAAAGCAGAGCAGAAACGAAAACAAAAACCAGACAAATAATAAAAAATTAATAATAAATAAATCAAAGGTTAAAAAACAACAAAAACATGAAACAGGATATAAAATAGAACCTAACGCGCTTAAGGATCCTTTCATGTAAAAAAGATCTAGGATCTCCTACAGGAAACTTTTTATTATCTGCGTCCCCTCCTTTTTATTACTTTATCGCAAAGCTCAAAAACTCGGTGAGAGCAATTGAGTTACATCATGAAGTAGCGCAGAAATACATTCTAAACAGACACCTTTAGTATTATTATTATCATTATTATTATGATTTATTTCGTTGATAACGTAAATTATTTACCGTAAAGAGTTTAAAAGTTGACGTTTCGAGCGTTAGCTCTTTAATATCGCTCTGAAAAAGAGCTAACACTCAAAACGCCAGCTTTTAAACTCTTTACGGTGGCCGATCTACGTTATAAACGCAGTTGATAAGACTAAATTTCCCTGTTATACTCTCCCTAGGACGCAGTACCACAGTTTCTTCAAAAAATTACCCCCTTTACTCAAGGAGAGGCTTTCTGCGTCCCTATTTTTAACAAAGTCGTCAAGGTGACACTTAAATATACATTAAATATCGTAAGTGCAGTTCTTGGTAATCATAGTGGCTACTGTTTTGCATTTTTTTTTAGGTACTTGCTTAAAACAGTGAAGGTATAAAGTGAACATCTAGTCTGTTCTTTTACTTGCCTGGTTAACGCTGAATGCAGTTTACATATCGCAGTATTATGTTTTTCTCCTAATGAGAATTTTGATTAAATATAGATCGTGATTTGTTCCACTTCATTCGACTCTTGCATGTTAAATTCATGTTTAGGTGCGAACAAAATTGATGTCTCTAAATGAAAGAGAAATGTAAGTAGACATAACTAAAGCAAATGTAACTATGAGTGCAAAAATTCAATTGTAGGCAAATGCAAGAAAAATTGATGAATAGAAAAGAATTAAAATGATAGCATGATTTACCCAGCTTGCGCTTTGTCTTGTCAACAGTTAAGGTGGTCTCTAATGACCTTATGAGTGACCGTAACCGGCCGTAAGACCCTAAACTCCAGTCCTGAGATGATTTTCGTTCCTTTCAACGAGTGTTTTACATACCCGAAGACATGATTGTTTTCACTCCGATTCAAAACACTTCCAATCATTGCTTTGGTGAATAATACAAAGAAGGAGAATTCAAGAGGCTTTAAAGTCACTTCTTTAAATACACGTATTGCTAGATTCTTGAAAAAATATGAATCATAATGACCGTGAAAAAAGTTAATCTTAGAGACCACAAAATGAACTTGACCTAGTTTCGAACAAACTGTTTACAAGTAAAGTTATAAACATAAGTTTAATCATAGCTGCATGATGGTTCTCTCACTAAATTTTCCACTCCCCTTTTTACATTAAAATCTAGAAAATCAATCTATTCACTTGTGCATTTGCTGAATATCTATCCTGGAGATGAAACTGACTTTCTCATCTAGGCTGACTCCCACAAAGTACCCTTGAACTCTTTGACTGTCAAGTATCATCAATAACAACAATTAAAATACATGTCTAACAATCCCTTCCCGCAAGGTAGCCGAGCTAATCGAAACAGGAGAGAAATAAACATTAAAATATATTCTTGGATAACAAGTTTGACCCAACAAAGGAAAGGACCAAGAGCGCATGCACACTTCAACAATAAAAAAACTGTACGATAAATGATAAATACGCCAATTAGGCATCACCTATCACAACTGTAATAAAGTTTACACACAGAAAGAAAATGAAACTTAAATATGTTAATTTTCTTAATTTATCATCTCAGTGTGGAGGTCAACATAAGTGTCCTCTCGCATCAAAATATTCAAGCAGCTGTGTATGTAATTACTTATATTTCTCTCTATTAAAACCTCACAACATCACCGATAATAACAATAATAACATTAAAAATAATGATGACAATAATTATAATTATAATAATTTCAATAATAACTATAATGATAAAGTAAAGGCCCTGTTTGAATCTTCGTACTCAGCATGTTCCCTGCACTTCAAAGAAATACTCATTGATATGGAGAATGATATTTATAAACTAGCGGCCATTTACATCCGGAACAATTTCCCTCTTCTCAATTGTTCCTTATTCCCCTATCGTCACAACTACGTCCATGCCAATATCAAATACCCTAGAGAGAAACAGAAATAACTCAAAAACACCAACAATCTCATGAACAAAAACGATTTCAAAAGAAATAAAAATGATCATTAAGTTTATCGTAAGTATATTGGTTTGCAATTACTTGGACCTTTGCATTTCCTTTGTGTTTTGTTCTTATTTAGAAAAGGGAGTTTTTTTTTTTCACTTTGGAAACACAGGCACTTATATCAGATTAAGTTGTATGATCGAAGGAACAGGGAATCACTAGCATTAATTATGTCCCATTTTTTACTTTCAAATTGAACTTCAATCCTTTGCAACCGTGTGCTCTTATTCATCAACTATTTAAAAATTATAGCCCGAGATTTCTATCGCGTGATATTTAATAAGGGTGAAGCCCGATTCAACCATGACGCAAAGAAATATAGAGCGAACGAGGTAATTGTCTTTATAGTTAGTATAAATATACAGGTCGTTCAAAACTTAAAATCATATTTTTACTTTAATCCTTTTTACGGGTCGCACAATTTTAGGCTAATCGTTTTATTCGCTATCTGTCACAGAGATAGCGAGTGGCGTGGTCAGTCAGATCGTTGCATTAATAGCGAACACCAGTAGGTGGTCCGAATGAAAATTTATTACGTCAACTATTACCGACGGTTGTTTAATTTAATTTTGACGTAATAGTTGACGATCACAGAATTGAGACGTATTTCCCTTTGGCCGAAACTACAATGACGGAGTCATTCTCGATGGCCCTTGGGAAGACAGAGGCAATTTAAAATATAGACAACATTAACTTTTGTTTTTAAAGAAAAAGATTGGTGACTTAATCAGAATTTACAAAAGCTTTGATTTGCACTTTGACGATGCTTTTCATTCCCCCTTTCATATTTTCCTCAATATTTTAATATTATTCCAGCGAAAAGAAACAATCTTTTTACGATTTGCAAGTAAAAGGAATGAATGAGTTTGATTATATTGGAACATCAATTTCCGTCTCGTTAACTATTGACATTGTTTGAAAAGTGAACCTTGTACTCATTATTTTATTTATTCTTCATCGACTATTGCTGTATAGTACATCCTTATCGTGAATCCTAGGCCCATGTCCAAATTGATAGCCCGCACGAAAAAAAGAAAAAAAATGAGATATATTGACAATTTTACAACGAAGTAAAAAAAAAAAGGCACAAAGTTGTTGAGAAATATTATAGGTGGAAAGTATATTACGCCATTACATCTTCCTTTTTCTTTTTCTTTTTCTCCTATTCTCCCCAGTTTGTCCTCAGCGATAAGAATATTTAAACATGTTCTTTTCGTTTTATCATCAAGGGTGACTTATTTTTAAAGTAGGATTTGCGTCGCATAACTTGAAGACAAAAGACTTTTGCACCTACATCGATCGTTTTAGTTACTTCAATGTGATGACCTAAAGTTGAACACTTTCAACGTGAAGCAATTACAAAGCTGGAAAAGAATATTTACACGAGTTAGAGTACTCCCAAATGTTTGAAACGTTCGGGAAAAATATTTCAGTATGTTTTGAGTTTTAGTTCACCGTGCAGGTAAACGTTTTCAAAAATTTGTGCCACTGTCTTGTACATGTATGTAAAACATATCAGGTTCGTTTGATCTTCTCGTAGGTTCTTCGGCTCGATTGTACGCAGAGCATGGTTAAATTGGACACTCCCCTGATATGCCGCTTAAGCTTGCCAAAACTGTTTTCCTTGTTAAAAAATCAAACTAAGCTTCAGAAACAATTTTTTTTCAATGTGCAGCAACATAAGAAACTTGTAGTTCATAGCAACATCCACATCACATTACGTACGTTTAGAGAAAAACAGAAAAACAACATAAAAACGTAATTGTTTTTAAATACCCTTCATTAATGTGAAAGGGGGATGTTATTTAGCGAATGAATTTTGTAGCTGTTAGTAGAGTTTTCATTGATCTGTATTTTGTCTTATTTCTACAAACCAGATCATGCCTTTGGGAATTTTTTAGCAAACCCCTTTTTGCTCGTTTAAGCGAGACTAAAGAACGCTCCACACAAGGCACGTTTGAACTGTATTTTCGTTTTGTTGTTGTTTTTTTTTCAAATTTCAATTTCTACATGGTGAACACAGTCGCTGGTGCACTGTAGCCCATCAAGCTATTAATCCAAAAGAACTTATGACTCCTGAGGAGTCAAGCGTTTTTAATCTTTTCGTACGACTTAAGTAGCTAAGAAACAAGGTATTCCTGTTATAACGTAAAGAATGGAGTCCTCAACCAGCGAGTAATGATCGAAACGTTGACGGTACATTTTCAGTGCAGAGGAGTGGAAAAGATACTCAAGTTCAAGGTTGAACCATGCAAAGAAAGTTAACATTTTAGTTGCAAAGACTACTTTAGAAGAGATTTCATTAAATTTAAAGAGCAGTTCCTTATTGTTAATGTTAAAACCATTGATAACTGTTTCTGTATATGATATAATAAACGTAACATGTCAGAAGGATTGTTTTTATCCTTTAAATTAAAGTGAAAGATTGATGCGAATTTGACTGAAGGATTAAATGGTATTAATTTTTGTTTAGATTAAATTTTTAACTTCACCTCAATGAACTCTTGTCATAAATATGGTAAAAACAATTCATCCTGTCATCTGCAGCATGAAGAATATAGATAATCTAGTTGTCTAAGGAAGTTTCATTCTCGAACTATGCTTTTTTATGTGATGATTTCCGTTTCTTAATTGATTTTCATTTGCCCATCGTGAAGGCCACGTCCGTTCTAATACCGATAGCCCTGGCGACAAACAAAAACAATAACAAAATTGATACACCTTTAGAATCGAAAAAAATTTAGGAAGAAATATAAATAACTGTACGTTTTGACAAAGTCGAAAAGGGCATTATAAGGTTTCAAGAGTATTAGGCCGAAGGTTGTTACAATTTTGGTAAAAGGAAAAACAGACGAAGCCTATATCAAGGAAAATAATGATCAAAGTTTCCTTTCTAAAAAGGATAAAAATTCAAGTCGTTAAGGGTTGCGTCAATAATGGCGTATAACTGTCATTGTAGCCTTCAAATACACTTGACGATGAGAGGTGGAAGTCTCCAATTTTACTTAATCCACACGAGATAAAACAGTTAAACAGCGAAATTAGTACATAGATTTTACTGTCAAAAAATGGAAATGATGGAATGAAATATAATGAACCAAAAAACAAAACGTGAATAGTCAGGCTCATTTGGAAACGCTGTATTTTATCAAACACCAAAATTTAGCCATCGGCGCGTCTTCTTTTCAAAAGAACTGAGTTAATATTTTATGTACACTTGATATTATCCCGATGATTGGAGTGCATTAGTTTTACCTTTCACACTTACACCTAAAGCTGAGACTTGAGGCTCTCTTTGCAAACTCAGGAACAAAACAAGAAAAAATGGACAGAAAAAAAAGAAAGGATTTGCGATGTGAAGGCCATATTAAGATGAAATGAAGATTAAGACAAATATTGCTCGTTTAACATTTTCAGTAGTTATATAATTAGCCGGGATACTGTATTGAAATCATGTTTTGATCTTGATGCTCATGGACGTAAAAGAAGTATTTGTATATAATCTTGAGTCAATATCTATCATGACAGTAATTAGTATTTTTTTTGTTGTTTTTGGACCAAAAAAGGTCTGCCCACGCCCCATCCAAAGCGTAAAAGTTGTGCCGCTTGAATCAAAAATTGATCATCGAGGTAGACTTCGAGATGAACAAGATTCTCTTATAAGCTCTGCTTGGCTTGATGCTTGCCATAAGCTTGGGATTTTTGTCTGACGAGGACGAAAACCAGGCGAAGTATACCGCGACAAAGGAAGTCAGAGACGATTTAGATAGGTAAATATATCAAAATATATTTTTAAATCTCTATCATCTTTATTATCCTTTGCACCATGAATTATGGTAGGTTTTTTGATGCACTTAATAGATGCAGATTCAGAAAAACTGAGATATTTTTCGTTTGAACCAAAGTGACTTCGACTGGAATAGTGAGGACGAGGACGAAGACAACGATGAGCCAAAAGTAGAGAAGTACATCGTTGAAGGCGAAGCTGATAAACCCTTGTCCGGCCCACTGCAGAAATCAGCTGATCCAATCTTCACGGTCATTTCTCGCTTAATCCACTGGGCATCCGCCGAAGACGTCGTCGAAGGAGACAAGGCTAATGCATTGAGACCAATCGCAAGGAGATAAGGAGGCTTTAAATGGTAAGAGAAAAAAGTTCATGAGATAGATGATGTTATAAGCCAGGATTTGAGTGAACTAGAGACTTTGCTAAACTACTAAATAACTGAATCATTTTTGTATCATAGTTTATCATAAATTTAAATCAAAGAAATCAGAGGCCCTTCCCATCCTTTGCCGACTCCCTCACCAATAGTAATTTGTGTATGGTTACAACCACCGAACTGGGTATTTAGAGAAAAAAAAAAATCATTATTTATTGCTCGAACTCTAAACAATTGTCAGAAGAACTGTTTGAAATACGTTTCTTTCGTTTTTTCTTATGTTTTAAACTTGCTTTACTTACTGGACTTTATCTCACCAGAATATCCAGAATAATTTCTTTTTAAAAGATCTATCTTTTTAAGACGTAGTGGCAACAGCCACTCTTATGTGTAGTTACACCTTAAGTAACTACACGTAACTAGACCTTAATTTGTCTAACGTATGTAATGGTTACCTTGCAGGCTTGATAAGGATCATTTAATCTGGAGAAAGCGAAACAACTCTTCTTTTTCTTATTGCTGAGTCTGTAACATTTGTAGTAAGCTGATTCAACAATTTTAATGATATGTTTTTAAATGATGGTGGTTAATTTCAATAAACGGAAAGCAAAATAACGACTTGTCTTCTCTGTAATGTATTTACCCATCTTGCAACTTACTCCTCTTTGGTAATGAGATTACACTTTCAATCAATCATTCCCATCGACGTTGATTGAAATGCAAATATTTTCAGTGTATCTTATATTCAAAAGAAACTACGCTATTGATTGCCCTGAGTTTATGTTTAGTGTTTGACCTGCCCCGTGTTATCAAACTTGCGGCTCATTTATGAATTTTTATATTCCTTTAAAGCAACCATAAATGATCTCGGCTTCCTCCGTTCGCTACCACTAAGGAAAACGTTTGCCAATGTGCATAAAGCTTCGGAATAATCTCGACTTTTTAAAAACTGAACCGAGTCCTCCTCCCAGTAAGTTTTAACTCGTAGCTCGGAGCAAGATACTGAGCTTAGGGTTGTAAAGTTTCAACGCAGGCTGCTCTAGACCCCATCCTCCGAACTTGCCTCTTACAGTTGAACACACTACTTGGATTTGAAATCACGTGTGAATTTCGAGTAAAATTAATATTTAGACCCCACTGAGTACACTGCTTAGCGCTGCATTCTTATTTATTCTTTCAGCTCGGGTCGAAAAACAATAAAAATATTATGTGATTATTTTGTGGTCTTGGAGTTTGGAAAAAGTGTTTGATTTAGAAAGTTTTCAGTAGGAAAGAAAATTTAATAAGTACACTCAGCAATATCGAAAAATGGCGAAATTAACATGAAAAAAATTATTCTATTCTAGCGGTGAAGAGTAACAAACTCACACGTTTTAGGGGATGAAAACATGACTTATAACATGCAACGTTTATTATATTTCATACAGAGGTAATTGTCAAGTTAAGAGCACCATAACTCATAATCAGGAACACCTTTCAAAATCTTGATGATATCTCCTCTACTATTTTTATTTAATAATGATACATATATATATATATATATATATATATATATGCAAAAGCCTTATGTTTTACATAGTATAGTAGAATAATAATATTTTTATTTGTGCTTGAGCTTCTAGTTAAGACTTGAGTAATTTCCCTTTCCGCTTATAAATCAAAATGTAAATGTTTATTTAAATCAATAGGAAAATGCCATAATTTCAACTCTTCTTATCGGGTATTTGTGGTTTAATATCTTAACAAGGAAGCCAGCAGCCAGTGTAGTCTTGAAATACGCCATGCATCTAGCCGGTACGTTGAGGTAATTTCGCAGGAAATGCGTGAGGAAATGTTGGAATTGTTTAAAAATAAAGGTAATTTTTGATATTGTTTCGAGTCTCTAAGCCATTACATGAGATAAAAACTGTCAAGCGACGAAAAATGATATTCTGATATTTCTAGCAGAAAGACAAATGTATAAAATGATATGATGAGAAATTATCAACCGGGGCTCATTAGGAAACGATGTATGACATCTAACACAGAGCAACTCTTACCATACTTGGCTGTGGGAGATTGCATTGTATAACCACACAATTTAACACAACACGTGTACTGCGTCGTTATATGTCAAAAAGCCAAAAAGGAAATTCCATGCTTTCTCCAAAGTTTAATTCAGTACGTAACCTTAGTGGGTGGTGAGGGTTTAAAAGAACAGCGGAAATTCGATGTTGGCTGATGTTTTTTTTGTTTATCCTTTTTTTTTTTTTTAATATAATTTTTTACGATTATGAAATTGAACATCGGTCAATCGACAATTCTCTCTTTGACTCTGACTTCCAAAATTTGTTTTTCTTTATTATAACTCATCGTCTTCTAAGATGTATCGGAAGAAAGTGGGAAAATGTTATTACTAATCTATTTATTGGTGATTTGTTGTCCATTTAATATTTTCAGCAGCTTCCATCATTCCCATGTCAGAAGTAATAGTCAAGCCGTCAAGTATTCTATTTCTAGGCTTATTTTGTATAACTCACCATTGAAATACTCCTGCCGGATTTTTATTATTTGTGGTTTTTGGTCTAATTTTGTTTTACTATTTTTTAAGATTAACTATTTTTGAAAATCAAAAAAAAAAAAAGCAAAGATATGTACCAACATAAAATAAAAGTATGAACGATAAATTAAGATATATATTATGAAGATATGATTAGAGGGAATCAACAAACTAATAAACCGGAGAAGTTAGGCTCGTTAGGAAGCGATTTATGACGTCAAACACAGCTATTCCCACCATTTTCTTTCCAACTCCACAGAATCAATACATCTCCACTTCATACAGTATTTTTCGCGAAAATCTTTTATGATCAGATTTCACCCTAATTTAGTTCGACATTAAGCTGAAGCCAGGAGATTTCTTTGTAGGGTAAAGAACATTCACTTACGATATTGGGGGCAAAAAGTGATACATAGAACAGAAATTAAGCAAAACAAAATGCGCGTTATGAAAGACATGATTAGAAAGACTGTGAAAAATATTGAACGTTGTACATTTTTAGTAGTTATAAATACCTGGCCTTGGGAGACTGCATTGGGATCATGTTTTGATCGGGACGCTTACAAGCGTACAAGAGGTACTTGCGAATACTCTCAACTCATGATATAATTACAACTATTTGCAGCTGATATTTAGAATTTTTTCATGTTCTAGGACCAAAAAAGGGGTGTCAACGCCCCATTCAAAAGGGTATAAATTAAGTCATTTGGATCCACAATTGATCATCGCAGAAGACTTCGAGATGAACAAGCTGCTGTTGATAGCCCTTTTTGGATTGGTGCTCGCTATAGGCTTAGCGCTTTCGTTTGATGATGATGAAAACAATGAGGCCAGAGGCGATTTAGAGAGGTAAAATGAAACTTTTTTCTTGGTATTCTGTTTTGCCTTTGATGATACGAGTTTTTTTTTAAATGAACTTTATAAATTTGGAATACGGATTCGACAAAACTGATATTTGCTAATCTATTTGACCAAAGTGAGTTCTATTGGAATGGTGAGGAAGAGGACGGAGACGATGAGGAGCCAGAAGAGGAGAGGGAGAAGATAAATGGCTACAGTGTTGAAGAAAAACATGATAAACCCTTATCCGGTCCAATGCAGAAATCAGCCGATCCGATTCTACCTTTCATAGGTTTGCGCCTACTGAGGCGAGCCTTTCGCCGTCGCCGTCGCCGCCGAAGAAGGAGATTTGGTTAATTCATCGAAACTAGTCACAAGGACAGAGATAAGGTGGCTTAAAACGGTAAGAGAACGAAGTGTAAGTTTTCGACAAAAATAGTCTAAGACAGGATTTGGGTGAGATAAAGGCTTCGCTAAGTTTCTAACTAAGTTATAATAATCGTCCAAAACTTCTTTTATGGGCGTTCGCTTGGGTAACTATTGTTGTATTGCTGCAACCACCGAACTGGGAATTTAAAGAAAAATCAAATCATTTTTTATGCTCGAACTTTAAACAATTGACAGTTACACTAAATCTAACTTTTCGAAACTTTTGCCTGAAGCATGGGATCTTTATCTTGCAGGCTTGAAAAGGATCTTGTATTCTGGAGGAGACAAAGACCTTTTTTCTATTGCTGAGTTTCTTTGCGTTTATATGAACAACGAGTAAAGTTTGAAGGAACTAAGTTAAAAACGTTTAATTTACATTTAAATGACACTCTTTGATTTGAATAAAATAAAATGCTTAGCTCAAAATCGTTTGTAGCGTATTTGATTTTCGCCATGCAACCCATTCTTCCTTACCAATAAGATTATGGTGATGCTTGCGAGGTCAAGAGTTTTATGTTATCCTGTCATTTTTGTTTCATTTTTTTAAATTTACCTTAAAGGAGGAAAAAACAAAACAAAGCAAAAACGAAAAATACTCATTCTTACGAAATCCTTAACAAGGGGAACCACACTATCGTCAGGGACTCTGTTCGGTGTTTTACCTAAAACTTACAGACTCCTCATGAGATAAGTCACCGTGAAGAAGTCTTATTTTAGAAATGAATAAGAAAGAAGAAACGTTGTATGGAAGAAAGCGAGAAAATGATTTTAAACAGCTTCCTTCAATTAGTCAGTTAAACTAACATGATTTTTTATAAGTGACAGTCGATATTTGCTAGAGACCATCATACTATTCATTGTTACTTGATGCACCATAAGGGCATCAAGTAAGGATGTTTTTATACGAAACCATTACCAGTTTTTGGCAATAATTCAAGTGTTTATTTCGTACAACATACGAATCGAGTCGTTTTATTTGACGAATCCAAGAGAAGCTGAATACATTGACTGTTTTGTGGCCAGGCCATCGATATTAGTTATTTGACCATCAGGAAATGAGCAGGTGGATAGAGAAATGAGCAGGTGGATAGAGAAATATATACTCGTCAGGCCGTGCAACTCATTTCTTTTTTCTGATCGTTTTGCAAGATCTATTATTTCAAATAAAGATGTGCTACTTTATTAATCAATTAACAAACACAAAGAAGGCTTATCATCGAATGTACTATTCTTCTTGGCTTTGGTCTGGTTTGTCTTGGCCACAGGCCTTGCTCTTCAAGGTGACCAAGATGGAAAAACTAGCATGCAAATAATGGAAACTTTTGGAATTCTCAAACACAAAGGCAACGATAGAGTAGATATAAGTATTGATTTAACTTCAAGACGTCTAAACATAACGAGGAAAGAGAACCTTTGAGAGAGTCGAAGTAAAGGATTGCAATGAATTGGTATAGACACATTAAACAATCTCAGAACAATAAACGACACGAGCAAAGAACCCCACCCTTTAAAGCTATAAATGCGTGCACAAACAAACTCTATTGCTTGACCACTGGTTTCAAATGAGATATTACTTTTGAAAACAGTATATTTTTCAACCAGTATGCATTTATAATTTTATTCTTTCTCATTAAATCAAATTCAAAAGTTGAAATTTCCCAAATAAAGAGGTCATTAAGATGGTGAGACCAGTTTCTGAGTTTGGTAAGAGAACCATTGGTAATGCCACTACTGTATCTGTATACAATGTTATAAACATTTGCATTTTAGAATGTGTCTTCTTCGTCTTCTAGATGTAAAGATCTCTGTGAGTTTTATAATGGTCCTTAATTTTGGCTCCAAGTTTGCTTTCGCCAGCCACGATCGTGAAAAACCGTGGAGTATTCTATAGTTAGGTTTATTTTGTGTAACTTAGAATTCAAATACCCCAGCCTGATAAATTATTTGTGGTTTTTGGCCTTATTTTGTTTTCCTTTTCTGGAGGATAAGTTATTTTATTCGGTATTCGAAAAAAAAAAGCGAAATAAGCAAACAGATATATCAACGGATAATTATGAAAGATGGATTAAGAAATATTAGGAAGATATGATTAGAGGGAATCAATAGGAGTAGGAGATCTCTCATAAATCTTCTACCCGCATCCGTATCAAATTTATAACATCTAGTCAACGAACTCTTTGTAAATTATCCATTAATGAATGGTCAAAGAAAGTTACTTCATTAAACCCAACAGTAGGGAAATGGATAATCTATATTTGTTTCACGAAGATGTAGATATCAAATGCTATGAGAAATACTCGTCAATGATTATTCATTCATTTCCTTTTCCGTGTTGCTTTTTATTCTTTTCTCACCTTTAAGGATATCCCCGTTTCCATGGAATTCCCTGCCCTCGTTTTAATATTCGATTGCCACTTATATTATGTAGCCAATTCTGTCGCACAACTGAGGAACGAAGATCTTTGCGCGAACAAGTATTATACTGTTTATTCAAAACCTGGATGAATTTTTTTTGCTGAGGACTCTCCCAATTCCAAAAGGTGGAGAAGATTACTTAGCAGCATGTTGTATTTATGTTTTATAAACTTAACTTACAATGCAATAACCGATAAGTTTAGACGTTGTCAAGAGGGCGATAGGAAACGTCAAGGGTATCAAGCTGAAGGTCAATACAATTTTGTTGAGAGGAAACACATACGACTAGCAAATAAATGATTAAATTTTCCTCTTTTAAGAAAGGCGGCGATTATGGGAAGTGCAACGTGCATCTTCTCAGAGAGAGTGAATGTCCTAAATGGTGTAGCCAGTGTAGTCTTGAAATACGCCATGCATCTATTCGGTACGTTGGGGTAATTTCGCAGGAAATGCGTGAAGAAATGATGGAAATGTTTAAAAATAAAGGTAATTTTTGATATTGAGTATCTAAGCCATTACATGAGATGAAAACTGTCAAGCGACGAAAAATGATATTCTAATACTTCTAGCAGAAAAACAAACGCATAAAATGATATGATGAGACATAATCAACCGGAAAAGTTAGGCTCATTAGGAAGCGATGTATGGCATCTAACACAGAGCAACTCTTAACATACTTGGCTGTAGGAGACTGCATTGTATAACGACACAATTTAACACAACACATGTATTGCGTCGTTATATGTCAAAAAGCTATAAAGAAATTCCATGCTTTCTCTAAAGTTTAATTCAGTACGTAACCTTAGTGGGTGGTGAGGGTTTAAAAGCACAGTGGAAATTCAATGATGGCTGATGTTTTTTTTTTTTGTTCGTCCTTTTTTTTTTGATATAATTTTTTACGATTGTAAAATTGAATGTCGGTCGATCGACAATTCTCACTTTGACTCTGACTTCCAAATTTTGTTTTTCCTTATTCTAACTCATTGTCCTCTAAGTTGTATCGGAAGAAAGCGGGAAAATGTTATTACTAATCTATTTATTGGTGATTTGTTGTCCATTTATGATTTTCAGCAGCCTCCATCATTCCCATCTCAGAAATACTATTCAAGCCGTCAAGTATTCTATTTCTAGGCTTATTTTGTGTAACTCACCATTGAAATACTCCTGCCGGATTTTTATTATTTGTGGTTTTTGGTCTAATTTTGTTTTACTATTTTTTAAGATTAATTATCTTTTGAAAATCTGAAAAAAAAAGCAAAGATATATCCGAACATAAAATAAAAATATGAACGATAAATTAAGAAATATATTATGAAAATAATAGGGAATCAACAGACGCACATTAAATCCATCGACGAATGGTCAAAAGCTTTCCTTCGTCAAATATAATAGTAAGAAAAACGTTAAGGGTATCAGGCTAAAGGTCAATACAATTTTTTTGTTTAATAAAAATATACGAGTGACAAAAATATCATTAGATTTTCCTCTTTTAAGAATGGCGTCAATTATGGGAAATGCACCGTACAGCTTAAGAGTGAACGTCTTTTAATGGTGTATTGTTAGCAGTGTAGTCTTGAAATATCCTATTTACCTTTAAGTGTACTAATTAAAGTAATTTCTCAAATAATTGTGAAGAATTTTTTAGGAGTATTCAGAAAAAAAAAATTGATATTGTTTGGAGTCTCTTAGTTTTCAGATGAGATAAACACTGTCAAGTAACGAAAACTGATATTCCAATATTTGTATCAGAAAAACAAAGTTAAAAAATAATGTCATAAAACTAATAAACCGGAGAAGTTAGGCTCGTTAGGAAACGATGTATGACGTCAAACACAGCTATTCCTACCATTTTCTTTGCAACTCCACAGAATCAATACATCTCCACTTCATACAGTATTTTCGCGAAACTCTCTAATAATCTGATTTCACCTTAACTTAGTTCGACTTTAAGCTGAGTCTAGGAGATTTCTTTGTAGGGTAAAGAACATTCACTTACAATATGGGGGACAAAATGTGATATATAGAACACAAATCAACCAAAACAAAATGCGCTTTATGAAAGACATGAGAAGAAAGACTGTGAAAAATATTGAACGTTGTACATTTTTAGTAGTTATAAATAACTGGCCTTGGGAGACTGCATTGGCATCATGTTTTGATCGGGACACTTACAAGCGTACAAGAGGTACTTGCGAATACTTTCAGCTCATGACATTATTACAACTATTTGCAGCTGATATTTAGAATTTGTTCATGTTTTAGGACCAAAAAAGGGGTGTCAACGCCCCATTCAAAAGGGTATAAATTAAGTCATTTGGATCCACAACTGATCATCGCAGAAGACTTCGAGATGAACAAGCTGCTGTTGATAGCCCTTTTTGGATTGGTGCTCGCTATAGGCTTGACACTTTCGTTTGATGATGATGAAAACAATGACGCTAGAGGCGATTTAGAGAGGTAAAATCAATTTTTTTTTGGTATTCTGTTTTGCCTTTAATAATACGAGATTTTTTTTTTTTATGAACTTAACAAATTTGGAATACGGAGTCGACTGATATTTGCTAATCTATTTGACCAAAGTGAGTTGTACTGGAATGGTGAGGAAGAGGACGGAGACGATGAGGAGCCAAAAGAGGAGAAGGAAAAGATAAATGGCTACAGTGTTGAAGAAAAACATGATAAACCCTTATCCGGTCCAATGCAGAAATCAGCCGATCCGATTCTACCTTTCATAGGTTTGCGCCTACTGAGGCGAGCCTTTCGCCGTCGCCGTCGTCGCCGAAGACGGAGATTTGGTTAATTCATCGAAACTAGTCACAAGGATAGAGGTAAGGTGGCTTAAAACGGTAAGAGAACGAAGTGTAAGTTTTCGATGAAAATAGTCGAAGACAGAATTTGGGTGAGATAAAGGCTTCGCTAAGTTTCTAACTAAGTTATAATAATCGTCCAAAACTGTCTTTTATAGGCGTTCGCTTGGGTAACTCGTGTATTGTTGCAACCACCGAACTGGGAATCTAAAGAAAAATCTAATTATTTTTTTATGCTCGAACTTTAAACAATTGACAGTTACACAAAATCTAACTTTTTGAAACTTTTGCCTGAAGCATGGGATCTTTATCTTGCAGGCTTGAAAAGGATCTTGTAATCTGGAGGAAACAAAGACCTTTTTTTCTATTGCTGAGTTTCTTTGCGTTTATATGAACAACGAGTAAAGTTTGAAGGAACTAAGTCAAAAACGTTTAATTTACATTTAAATGACACTCTTTGATTTGAATAAAATAAAATGCTTAGCTCAAAATCGTTTGTAGCGTATTTGATTTTCCGCCATACAACTCATTCTTCCTTAGTAATAAGATTATGGTGATGCTTTCGAGGTCAAGAGTTTTATGTTATCCTGTCATCTTTGTTTCATTTTTTTAAAATTTACCTTAAAGGAGAAAAAAACAAAACAAAGCAAAAACGAAAAATACTCATTCTTACGAAATCCTTAACAAGGGAACCACACTATTGTCAGGGACTCTGCTAGGTGTTTTACCTAGAACTTACAGACTCCTCATGAGATAAGTCACCATGAAGAACCCTTATTTTAGAAATGAATAAGAAAGAAGAAACGTTGTATGGAAGAAAGCGAGAAAATGATTTTAAACAGCTTCCTTCAATTAGTCAGTTAAACTAACATGATTTTTTATGTGACATAAGTATATATTTGCTAGAGACCATCATACTATTCATTGTTACTTGATGCACCACAAGGGCATCAAGTAAGGATGTTTTTATACGAAACTATTACCAGTTTTTGGCAATAATTCCAGTATTTTTTTCATGCAACACACGAATCAAGTCGTTGTATTTGATGAATCCAAGAGAAACTGAATACATTGCCTGTTTTGTGGCCAGGCTATCGATATTAGTCATTTGACCATCGGGAAATGAGCAGGTGGATAGAGAAATATATACTTCGTGCGGCAAATCAAGTATCAACTGAAAAACAAATGATAAACTTTCTCGTCAGGACGTGCAACTCATTTCTTTTTTCTGATCGTTTTGCAGATCTATTATTTCAAATAAAGATGTGCTACTTTATTAATCAATTAACAAACACAAAGAAGGCTTCTCATTGACTGCACTATTCTTCTTTGCTTTGGTCTGGTTTGTCTTGGCCACCGGCCTTGCTCTTCAAGGTGACCAAGATGGAAAAACTAGCATGCAAATAATGGAAGCTTTTGGAAATCTCAAACACCAAAGCAACGATAGAGCAGATATAAGTATTGATTTAACTTCAAGACGTCTAAACATAACGAGGAAAGAGAACCTTTAGGAGAGTCGAAGTAAAGAATGCAATGAATTGGAATAGACACATTAAACAATCTCAGAACAATAGACGACACGATCAAAGAACCCCACCCTTTTAAGCTATAAATGCGTGCACAAACAAACTCTATAGCTTGTCCGTTGGTTTCAAATGAGATATTACTTTTGAAAACAGTATATTTTTCAACCAGCACGCATTTATAATTTTATTCTTTTTCATTAAATCAAATTCAAAATTTGAAATTTCCCAAATAAAGAGGTCATTAAGATGTTGAGAGCTGTTTCTGAGTTTGGTGAGAGAACCATTGATAATACCACCATCTGTATGCAATGTTATTAACATTTGCATATTAGAATGTGTTTTCTTCGTCGTCTAGATGTAAAGATCTCTGTGGTCCTTAATTTTGGCTCCAAGTTTGCTTTCGCCAGTCATGATCGTGAAAAACCGTGGAGTATTCTATATTTAGGTTTACTTTGTGTAACTTAGAATTCAAATACCCCAGGCGGATAAACTATTTGTGGTTTTTGGCCTTATTTTGTTTTCTTTTTCTGGAGGATTAGTTATTTTATTCAGTATTCGAAAAAAAAAAAAAGCAATAAGCAAACAGATTTATCAACGGATAATTATGAAAGATGGATTAAGAAATATATTAGGAAGATATGATTAGAGAGAATCAATAGGAGTAGGAAATCTCTCATAAATCTTCAACCCGCTTTTGTATCAAATTTATAACATCTAGTCAACGAACTCTTTGTAAATTATCCATTAATGAATGGCCAAAAAAAGTTACTTCATTAAACGCAACAGTAAATAAATGGATAATCTATAGTTGTTTCACGAAATTTCGTCCGTCAGTGATGTCAAAGGAAATTATAGAGATGTAGCTCCCTAACTTAGTTACGTTTTTGTTTCGTCGTTGAGACTCGTTTCCTTGTTGTCAAAATAAGCCCTACCAATATCAATGACCCTCCATAACATAAGATACAAGTGAGAAACACGAAAAAAGGAGAAAAGATGTAGATCTCAAATGCTATGAGAAATACTCGTAAATGATTATTCATTCATTTCCTTTTCCGTGTTACTTTTTATTTTTTCTCACCTTTAAGGATATTTCCGTTTCCATGGAATTCCCTGCCCTCGTTTTAATATTCGATTGCCACTTATATTATGTAACTAATTCTGTCGCACAACTGAGGAACGAAGATCTTTGCGCGAACAAGTATTATACTGTTTATTCAAAACCAGGATGCATTTGTTTTTCCTGAGGACTCTCCCGATTCCTAAAGGTGGAGAAGATTACTTAGTTGCATGTTGTATTTATATTTTATAAACTTCACTTACAATGCAATAACCGATAAGTTTAGACGTTGTCAAGAGGGCGATAGGAAACGTCAAGGGTATCAAGCTGAAGGTCAATACAATTTTGTTGAGAGGAAACACATACAACTAGCAAATAAATGATTAAATTTTCCTCTTTTAAGAAAGGCGGCGATTATGGGAAGTGCAACGTGCAGCTTCTCAGAGAGAGTGAATGTCCTAAATAGTGTAGCCAGTGTAGTCTTGAAATACGCATCTAGCCGGTACGTTGAGTTAATTTCGGAGGAAATGCGTGAGTAAATTTTGTAAATGTTTAAAAATAAAGGTAATTTTTGATATTGTTTCGAGTATCTAAGCCATTAAATGAGATGAAAACTGTCAAGCAACGAAAAATGATATTCTGATGTTTCTAGCAGAAAAAAAAAACGCATAAAATGATATGATGAGACATAATCAACCGGAAAAGTTAGGCTCATTAGGAAACGATGTTTGGCATCTAACACAGAGCAACTCTTAACATACTTGGCAGTGGGAGACTGCATTGTATATCGACACAATTTAACACAACACATGTATTGCGTCGTTACATGTCAAAAAGCCAAAAAGAAACTCCATGCTTTCTCTAAAGTTAAATTCAGTACGTAACCTTAGTGGGTCGTGAGGGTTTAAAAAATAATTTTTTTACGATTATAAAATTGAATGCCGGTCGATCGACAAATTTCACTTTAACTCTGACTTCCAAAATTTGTTTTTCCTTATTCTAACTCATCGTCTTCTAAGTTGTATCGGAAGAAAGCGGGAAAATGTTATTACTAATCTATTTATTGGTGATTTGTTGTCCATTTATAATTTTCAGCAGCCTCCATCATTCCCATGTCAGAAATAATATTCAAGCCGTCAAGTATTCTATTTCTAGGCTTATTTTGTGTAACTCACCATTGAAATACTGCTGCCGGATTTTTATTATTTGTGGTTTTTGGTCAAATTTTGTTTTACTATTTTTTAAGATTAATTATTTTTGAAAATCCGAAAAAAAAAAGCAAAGATATGTACCAACATAAAATAAAAGTAAAAGACGCACATTAAAGACGCACATTAAATCCATCGACGAATGGTCAAAAACTTTCCTTCGTCAAATGTAATAGTAAGAAAAACGTTAAGGGTATCAGGCTAAAGGTCAATATAATTTTTTTGTTTAATAAAAATATACAAGTGACAAAAATATCATTAGATTTTCCTCTTTTAAGAATGGCGTCAATTATGGGAAATGCACCGTACAGCTTAAGAGTGAACGTCTTTTAATGGTGTATTGTTAGCAGTGTAGTCTTGAAATTCCCTATTTACCTTTTAGTGTAGTAATTAAAGTAATTTCTCAAATAATTATGAGGAATTTTTTAGGAGTATTCAGAAAAAAAACATTGATATTGTTTGGAGTCTCTAAGTTTTCAGATGAGACAAACACTGTCAAGTAACGAAAACTGATATTCCAATATTTGTATCAGAAAAACAAAGTTAAAAAATAATGTCATAAAACTAATAAACCGGAGAAGTTAGGCTCGTTAGGAAACGATGTATGACGTCAAACACAGCTATTTCTACCATTTTCTTTGCAACTCCACAGAATAAATACATCTCCACTTCATACAGTATTTTCGCGAAAATCTCTAATAATCTGATTTCACCTTAACTTAGTTCGACATTAAGCTGAGTCTAGGAGATTTCTTTGTAGGGTAAAGAACATTCCCTTACAATATGGGGGACAAAAAGTGATATATAGAACACAAATCAACCAAAACAAAATGCGCGTTATGAAAGACATGAGAAGAAAGACTGAAAAATATTGAACGTTGTACATTTTTAGTAGTTATAAATACCTGGCCTTGAGAGACTGCATTGGGATCATGTTTTGATCGGGACGCTTACAAGCGTACAAGAGGTACTTGCGAATACTTTCAGCTCATGATATTATTACAGCTATTTGCAGCTGATATTTAGAATTTGTTCATGATTTAGGACCAAAAAAGGGGTGTCAACGCCCCATTCAAAAGGGTATAAATTAAGTCATTTGGATCCACAATTGATCATCGCAGAAGACTTCGAGATGAACAAGCTGCTGTTGGATTGGTGCTCGCTATAGGCTTAGCGCTTTCGTTTGATGATGATGAAAACAATGACGCTAGAGGCGATTTAGAGAGGTAAAATCAATTTTTTTTTTGGTATTCTGTTTTGCCTTTGATAATACGAGTTTTTTTTTTTTAATGAACTTTATAAATTTGGAATACGGATTCGACAAAACTGATATTTGCTAATCTATTTGACCAAAGTGAGTTTTACTGGAATGGTGAGGAAGAGGACGGAGACGATGAGGGGCCAGAAGAGGAGAGGGAAAAGATAAATGGCTACAGTGTTGAGGAAAAACATGATAAACCCTTATCCGGTCCAATGCAAAAATCAGCCGATCCAATCCTACCTTTCATAGGTTTGCGCCTACTGAGGCGAGCCTTTCGCCGTCGCCGTCGCCGCCGAAGACGGAGATTTGGTTAATTCATTGAAACTAGTCACAAGGACAGAGATAAGGTGGCTTAAAACGGTAAGAGAACGAAGTGTAAGTTTTCGACGAAAATAGTCTAAGACAGGATTTGGGTGAGATTAAGGCTTCGCTAAGTTTCTAACTAAGTTATAATAATCGTCCAAAACTGTCTTTTATAGGCGTTCGCTTGGGTAATTCGTGTATTGCTCAGCCACCGAACTGGGAATTTAAAGAAAAATCAAATCATTTTTTTATGCTCGAACTTTAAAAAATTGACAGTTACACTTAATCTAACTTTTTGAAACTTTTGCCTGAAGCATGGAATCTTTATCTTGCAGGCTTGAAAAGGATCTTGTAATCTGGAGGAAACAAAGACCTTTTTTCTATTGCTGAGTTTTCTTTGCGTTTATATGAACAACGAGTAAAGTTTGAAGGAACTAAGTTAAAAACGTTTAATTTACATTTAAATGACACTCTTTGATTTGAATAAAATAAAATGCTTAGCTCAAAATCGTTTGTAGCGTATTTGATTTTCCGCCATACAACTCATTCTTCCTTACCAATAAGATTATGGTGATGCTTGCGAGGTCAAGAGTTTTATGTTATCCTGTGATCTTTGTTTCATTTTTTTTAAATTTACCTTAAAGGAGAAAAAAACAAAACAAAAGCAAAAACGAAAAATACTCATTCTTATGAAATTCTTAACAAGGGGAACCACACTATCGTCAGGGACTCTGCTCGGTGTTTTACCTAGAACTTACAGACTCCTCATGAGATAAGTCACCATGAAGAACCCTTATTTAAGAAATGAATAAGAAAGAAGAAACGTTGTATGGAAGAAAGCGAGAAAATGATTTTAAACAGCTTCCTTCAATTAGTCAGTTAAACTAACATGATTTTTTATAAGTGACATAAGTATATATTTGCTAGAGACCATCATACTATTCATTGTTACTTGATGCACCACAAGGGCATCAAGTAAGGATGTTTTTATACGAAACTATTACCAGTTTTTGGCAATAATTCCAGTATTAATTTCATGTAACACACCAATCAAGTCGTTGTATTTGATGAATCCAAGAGAAACTGAATACATTGCCTGTTTTGTGGCCAGGCTATCGATATTAGTCATTTGACCATCGGGAAATGAGCAGGTGGATAGAGAAATATATACTTCGTGCGGCAAATCAAGTATCAACTGAAAAACAAATGATAAACTTTCTCGTCAGGCCGTGAAACTCGTTTCTTTTTTTGATCGTTTTGCACGATCTATTATTTCAAATAAAGATGTGCTACTTTATTAATCAATTAACAAACACAAAGAAGGCTTATCATTGAATGCACTATTCTTCTTGGCTTTGGTCTGGCTTGTCTTGGCCACAGGCCTTGCTCTTCAAGGTGACCAAGATGGAAAAACTAGCATGCAAATAATGAAAGCTTTTGGAATACTCAAACACCAAGAACAATAAAAACACCAATCAAATTCAAAAGTTGAAATTTCCCAAATAAAGAGGTCATTAAGATGTTGAGAGTTGTTTCTGAGTTTGGTAAGAGAACCATTGATAATGCCACCATCTGTATAAGATGTTATAAACATTTGCATATTAGAATGTGTCTTCTTCGTCTTCTAGATGTGAAGATCTCTGTGAGTTTTTTAATGGTCCTTCATTTTGGCTCCAAGTTTGCTTTCCCCAGTCACGATCGTGAAAAACCGTGGAGTATTCTATATTTAGGTTTATTTTGTGTAACTTAGAATTCAAATACCCCAGCCGGATAAACTATTTGTGGTTTTTAGCCTTATTTTGGTTTCCTTTTTTCTGGAGGATTAGTTATTTTGTTCAGTATTCGAAGATATGATTAGAGAGAATCAATAGGAGCAGGAGATCTCTCATAAATCTTCAACCCGCTTTTGTATCAAAATTATAACATCTAGTCAACGAACTCTTTGTAAATTATCCATTGATGAATGGCCAAAAAAAGTTACTTCATTAAACGCAACAGTAAGGAAACGGATAATCTATATTTGTTTCACGAAATTTCGTCCGTCAGCGATGTCAAAGGAAAATATAGAGATGTAGCTCCCTAACTTAGTTATGTTTTTGTTTCGTCGTTGAGAATAATCATTGACGAGTATTTCTCATAGCATTTGAGATCTACATCTTTTCTCCTTTTTTTGTGTTTCTCACTTGTATCTTATGTTGTGGAGGGTCAGTGATATTGGTGGGGCTTATTTTGACAATAAGGAAATAAATCTTAACGACGAAACGAAAACATAACTAAGTTAGGGAGCTAATCTCTATATTTTCCTTTGACATCGCTGACGGACGAAATTTCGTGAAACAAGTATAGATTATCCATTTCCCTACTGTTGCGTTTAATGAAGTAACTTTTTTTGACCATTCATTAATGGATAATTTACAAAGAGTTCGTTGACTAGATGTTATAAATTTGATACGGATCCGTTGATATATCTGTTTGCTTATTTCGCTTTTTTTTTTTTCGAATACCGAATAAAATAACTAATCCTCCAGAAAAGGAAAACAAAATAAGGCCAAAAACCACGAATAGTTTATCCGGCTGGGGTATTTGAATTCTAAGTTACACAAAATAAACCTAAATATAGAATACTCCACGGTTTTTCACGATCGTGGCTGGCGAAAGCAAACTTGGAGCCAAAATTAAGGACCATTATAAAACTCACAGAGATCTTTACATCTAGAAGACGAAGAAGACACATTCTAAAAAGCAAATTTTTATAACATTGTATACAGATACAGTAGTGGCATTACCAATGGTTCTCTTACCAAACTCAGAAACAGCTCTCAACATCTTAATGACCTCTTTATTTAGGAAATTTCAACTTTTGAATTTGATTTAATGAGAAAGAATAAAATTATAAATGCATGCTGGTTGAAAAATATACTGTTTTCAAAAGTAATATCTCATTTGAAACCAGCGGACAAGCAATAGAGTTTGTTTGTGCACGCATTTATAGCTTTAAAGGGTGGGGTTCTTTGCCCGTGTCGTTTATTGTTCTGAGATTGTTTAATGTGTCTATTCCAATTCATTGCAATTCTTTACTTCGACTCTCTCAAAGGTTCTCTTTCCTCGTTATGTTTAGACGTCTTGAAGTTAAATCAATACTTATATCTACTCTATCGTTGCCTTTGTGTTTGAGAATTCCAAATGCTTCCATTATTTGCATGCTAGTTTTTCCATCTTGGTCACTTTGAAGAGCAAGGCCTGTGGCCAAGACAAACCAGACCAAAGCCAAGAAGAATAGTACATTCGATGATAAGCCTTCTTTGCGTTTGTTAATTGATTAATAAAGTAGCACATCTTTATTTGAAATAATCTTGCAAAACGACCAGAAAAAAGAAATGAGTTGCACGGCCTGACGAGTATATATTTCTCTATCCACCTGCTCATTTCCCGATGGTCAAATAACTAATATCGATAGCCTGGCCACAAAACAGGCAATCTATTCAGCTTCTCTTGGATTCGTCAAATAAAACGACTTGATTCGTATGTTATACGAAATAAACACTGGAATTATTGCCAAAAACTGGTAATGGTTTGGTATAAAAACATCCTTACTTGATGCCCTTGTGGTGCATCAAGTAACAATGAATAGTATGATGGTCTCTTGCAAATATCGACTGTCACTTATAAAAAATCATGCTAGTTTAACTGACTAATTGAAGGAAGCTGTTTAAAATCATTTTCTCGCTTTCTTCCATACACATGTTTCTTCTTTCTTATTCATTTCTAAAATAAGACTTCTTCATGGTGACTTATCTCATGAGGAGTCTGTAAGTTCTAGGTAAAACACCGAACAGAGTCCCTGACGATAGTGTGGTTCCCTTTGTTAAGGATTTCGTAAGAATGAGTATTTTTTTGTTTTTTTTTTGTTTTTTCTCTTTTAGAGTAATTTTAAAGAAATGAAACGAAGATGAGAGGATAACATAAAACTCTTGACCTCGCAAGCATCACCATAATCTTATTGGTAAGGAAGAATGAGTTGTTTGGCGGAAAATCAAATACGCTACAAACGATTTTGAGCTAAGCATTTTATTTTATTCAAATCAAAGAGTGTCATTTAAATGTAAATTAAACGTTTTCAACTTAGTTCCTTCAAACTTTACTCGTTGTTCATATAAACGCAAAG
Source organism: Pocillopora verrucosa (assembly GCF_036669915.1). Taxonomy (NCBI): domain Eukaryota; kingdom Metazoa; phylum Cnidaria; class Anthozoa; order Scleractinia; family Pocilloporidae; genus Pocillopora; species Pocillopora verrucosa. The sequence goes on along the minus strand of NC_089321.1, from coordinate 15,369,151 downwards.
AAACTCAGCAATAGAAAAAAGGTCTTTGTTTCCTCCAGTTTACTGCAAGCCTGCAAGATAAAGATCCCATGCTTCAGGCAAAAGATTCAAAAAGTTAGAATAAGTGTAACTGTCAATTGTTTAAAGTTCGAGCATAAAAATGATTTGATTTTTCTTTAAATTCCCAGTTCGGTGGTTGCAGCAATATACGAATTACCCAAGCGAACGCCTATAAAAGAAGTTTTGGACGATTATTATAACTTAGTTAGAAACTTAGCGAAGCCTTTATCTCACCCAAATCCTGTCTTAGACTATTTTCGTCGAAAACTTACACTTCGTTCTCTTACCGTTTTAAGCCACCTTATCTCTGTCCTTGTGACTAGTTTCGATGAATTAACCAAATCTCCGTCTTCGGCGGCGACGGCGACGGCGAAAGGCTCGCCTCAGTAGGCGCAAACCTATGAAAGGTAGGATTGGATCGGCTGATTTCTGCATTGGACCGGATAAGGGTTTATCATGTTTTTCCTCAACACTGTAGCCATTTATCTTTTCCCTCTCCTCTTCTGGCTCCTCATCGTCTCCGTCCTCTTCCTCACCATTCCAGTAGAACTCACTTTGGTCAAATAGATTAGCAAATATCAGTTTTGTCGAATCCGTATTCCAAATTTATAAAGTTCATTAAAAAAAAAAAAACTCGTATTATCAAAGGCAAAACAGAATACCAAGAAAAAAGTTTCATTTTACCTCTCTAAATCGCCTCTGGCCTCATTGTTTTCATCATCATCAAACGAAAGCGCTAAGCCTATAGCGAGCACCAATCCAAAAAGGGCTATCAACAGCAGCTTGTTCATCTCGAAGTCTTCTGCGATGATCAATTGTGGATCCAAATGACTTAATTTATACCCTTTTGAATGGGGCGTTGACACCCCTTTTTTGGTCCTAGAACATGAAAAATTTCTAAATATCAGCTGCAAATAGTTGTAACAATATCATGAGTTGAGAGTATTTGCAAGTACCTCTTGTACGCTTGTAAGCGTCCCGATAAAAACATGATCCCAATGCAGTCTCCCAAGGCCAGGTATTTATAACTACTAAAAATGTACAACGTTCAATATTTTTCACAGTCTTTCTAATCATGTCTTTCATAACGCGCATTTTGTTTTGCTTAATTTCTGTTCTATATATCACTTTTTGTCCCCCATATTGTAAGTGAATGTTCTTTACCCCACAAAGAAATCTCCTGGCCTCAGCTTAATGTCGAACTAAATTAGGGTGAAATCTGATCATAAAAGATTTTCGCGAAAAATACTGTATGAAGTGGATATGTATTGATTCTGTGGAGTTGGAAAGAAAATGGTGGGAATAGCTGTGTTTGACGTCATAAATTGCTTCCTAACGAGCCTAACTTCTCCGGTTTATTAGTTTTATGACATTATTTTTTAACTTTGTTTTTCTGATACAAATATTGGAATAACAATTTTCGATACTTGACAGTGTTTATCTCATCTGAAAACTTAGAGACTCAAACAATTTCAATTTTTTTTTTCTGAATACTTCTAAAAAATTCCTCACAATTATTTGAAAAATTAGTTTAATTACTACACTAAAAGGTAAATAGGGTATTTCAAGTCTACACTACTAACAATACACCATTAAAAGACGTTCACTCCTTGGCTGCACGGTGCATTTCCCCTAATTGACGTCATTCTTAAAAGAGGAAAATCTAATGATATTTTTGTCACTCGTTTGTTTATATTTAAAAAAAAACAATTGTATTGACCTTTAGCCTGATACCCTTAACGTTCTTCTTACTATTATATTTAACGAAGGAACGTTTTTGACCATTCGTCGATGGATGTAATGTGCGTCTGTTGATTCCCTCTAATCATATCTTCATAATATATATCTTAATTTATCGTTCATACTTTTATTTTATGTTGGTACATATCTTTGCTTTTTTTTTTTTTTTTTTTTTTTTGATTTTCAAAAATAGTTAATCTTAAAAAATAGTAAAACAAAATTAGACCAAAAACCACAAATAATAAAAATCTGGCAGCACTATTTCAATGGTGAGTTACACAAAATAAGCCTAGAAATAGAATACTTGACGGCTTGACTATTATTTCTGACATGGGAATGATGGAAGCTGCTGAAAATATTCAATGGACAACAAATCACCAATAAATAGATTAGTAATAACATTTTCCCGCTTTCTTCCGATACATCTCAGAAGACGATGAGTTAGAATAAGGAAAAAAAAATTTTGGAAGTCAAAGTCAAAGTGAGAATTGTCGATCGACCGATGTTCAATTTCATAATCGTAAAAAATTATATTAAAAAAAAAAGGATAAACAAAAAAAACATCAGCCATCATCGAATTTCCGCTGTTCTTTTAAACCCTCACCACCCACTAAGGTTACGTACTGAATTAAACTTTGGAGAAAGCATGGAATTTCCTTTTTGGCTTTTTGACGTATAACGACGCAGTACACGTGTTGTGTTAAATTGTGTCGTTATACAATGCAATCTCCCACAGCCAAGTATGGTAAGAGTTGCTCTGTGTTAGATGCCATACATCGTTTCCTAATGAGCCCCGATTGATAATTTCTCATCATATCGTTTTATACGTTTGTCTTTCTGCTAGAAATATCAGAATATCATTTTTCGTCGCTTGACAGTTTTTATCTCATGTAATGGCTTAGAGACTCGAAACAATATCAAAAATTACCTTTATTTTTAAACAATTCCAACATTTCCTCACGCATTTCCTGCGAAATTACCTCAACGTACCGGCTAGATGCATGGCGTATTTCAAGTCTACACTGGCTACTGGCTTCCTTGTTAAGATATTAAACCACAAATACCCAATAAGAAGAGTTGAAATTATGGCATTTTCCTATTGATTTAAATAAAGACGTTTAATGTTAATAAGGCAAGACAACGGTACTGCCTCTGATCCAGTGGAATATATGCATGGAACAATCTTCCTCGATTTACATTCATCAGACGAGATTAGCAAATAGGCCTACCCCTCTTTAGCTATGCAATGCTCAAATAAGCTGTCTACGTATGGCTAAAAGAATTGAGTTTTCAGCTGGTAGGCAATGATAAAAACGTTCACGGTACATTTTGATTTATAAGCGGAAAGGGAAATTACTCAAGTCTTAACTAGAAGCTCAAGCACAAATAAAAATATTATTATTCTACTATACTATGTAAAACATAAGGCTTTTGCATATATATATATATGTATGTATGTATGTATGTATGTATGTATGTATCATTATTAAATAAAAATAGTAGAGGAGATATCATCAAGATTTTGAAAGGTGTTCCTGATTATGAGTTATGGTGCTCTTAACTTGACAATTACCTCTGTATGAAATATAATAAACGTTGCATGTTATAAGTAATGTTTTCATCCCCTAAAACGTGTGAGTTTGTTACTCTTCACCGCTAGAATAGAATAATTTTTTTCATGTTAATTTCGCCATTTTTCGATATTGCTGAGTGTACTTATTAAATTTTCTTTCATACTGAAAACTTTCTAAATCAAACACTTTTTCCGAACTCCAAGACCACAAAATAATCACATAATATTTTTATTGTTTTTCGACCCGAGCTGAAAGAATAAATAAAAATGCAGCGCTAAGCAGTGTACTCAGTGGGGTCTAAATATTAATTTTACTCGAAATTCACACGTGATTTCAAATCCAAGAAGTGTGTTCAACTATAAGAGGCAAGTTCGGAGGATGGGGTCTAGAGCAGCCTGCGTTGAAACTTTACAACCCTAAGCTCAGTATCTTGCTCCGAGCTACGAGTTAAAACTTACTGGGAGGAGGACTCGGTTCAGTTTTTAAAAAGTCGAGATTATTCCGAAGCTTTATGCACATTGGCAAACGTTTTCCTTAGTGGTAGCGAACGGAGGAAGCCGAGATCATTTATGGTTGCTTTAAAGGAATATAAAAATTCATAAATGAGCCGCAAGTTTGATAACACGGGGCAGGTCAAACACTAAACATAAACTCAGGGCAATCAATAGCGTAGTTTCTTTTGAATATAAGATACACTGAAAATATTTGCATTTCAATCAACGTCGATGGGAATGACTGATTGAAAATGTAATCTCATTACCAAAGAGGAGTAAGTTGCAAGATGGGTAAATACATTACAGAGAAGACAAGTCGTTATTTTGCTTTCCGTTTATTGAAATTAACCACCATCATTTAAAAACATATCATTAAAATTGTTGAATCAGCTTACTACAAATGTTACAGACTCAGCAATAAGAAAAAGAAGAGTTGTTTCGCTTTCTCCAGATTAAATGATCCTTATCAAGCCTGCAAGGTAACCATTACATACGTTAGACAAATTAAGGTCTAGTTACGTGTAGTTACTTAAGGTGTAACTACACATAAGAGTGGCTGTTGCCACTACGTCTTAAAAAGTTAGATCTTTTAAAAAGAAACTATTCTGGATATTCTGGTGAGATAAAGTCCAGTAAGTAAAGCAAGTTTAAAACGTAAGAAAAAACGAAAGAAACGTATTTCAAACAGTTGTTCTGACAATTGTTTAGAGTTCGAGCAATAAATGATGATACTTTTTTTCTCTAAATACCCAGTTCGGTGGTTGTAACCATACACAAATTACTATTGGTGAGGGAGTCGGCAAAGGATGGGAAGGGCCTCTGATTTCTTTGATTTAAATTTATGATAAACTATGATACAAAAATGATTCAGTAATTTAGTAGTTTAGCAAAGTCTCTAGTTCACTCAAATCCTGGCTTATAACATCTTCTATCTCATGAACTTTTTTCTCTTACCATTTAAAGCCACCTTATCTCCTTGTGACTGGTCTCAATGCATTAGCCTTGTCTCCTTCGACGACGTCTTCGGCGGATGCCACGGCGGATTAAGCGCGAAATGACCGTGAAGATTGGATCAGCTGATTTCTGCAGTGGGCCGGACAAGGGTTTATCAGCTTCGCCTTCAACGATGTAACCGTCTATCTTTCCTTCTCTACTTTTGGCTCATCGTTGTCTTCGTCCTCACTATTCCAGTCGAAGTCACTTTGGTTTAAACGAAAAATATATCAGTTTTTCTGAATCTGCATCTATTAAGTGCATCAAAAAACCTACCATAATTCATGGTGCAAAGGATAATAATGATGATAGAGATTTAAAAATATATTTTGATATATTTACCTATCTAAATCGTCTCTGACTTCCTTTGTCGCGGTATACTTCGCCTGGTTTTCGTCCTCGTCAGACGAAAATCCCAAGCTTATGGCAAGCATCAAGCCAAGCAGAGCTTATAAGAGAGTCTTGTTCATCTCGAAGTCTACCTCGATGATCAATTTTTGATTCAAGCGGCACAACTTTTACGCTTTGGATGGGGCGTGGGCAGACCTTTTTTGGTCCAAAAACAACAAAAAAAATACTAATTACTGTCATGATAGATATTGACTCAAGATTATATACAAATACTTCTTTTACGTCCATGAGCATCAAGATCAAAACATGATTTCAATACAGTCTCCCGGCTATTTATATAACTACTGAAAATGTTAAACGAGCGATATTTGGCTTAATCTTCATTTCATCTTAATATGGCCTTCACATCGCAAATCCTTTTTTTTTTCTGTCCATTTTTTCTTGTTTTGTTCCTGAGTTTGCAAAGAGAGCCTCAAGTCTCAGCTTTAGGTGTAAGTGTGAAAGGTAAAACCAATGCACTCCAATCATTGGGATAATATCAAGTGAACATAAAATATTAACTCAGTCATTTTGAAAAGAAGACGCGCCGATGGCTAAATTTTGGTGTTTGATAAAACACAGCGTTTCCAAATGAGCCTGACTATTCGCGTTTTGTTTTTTGGTTCATTATATTTCATTCCATCATTTCCATTTTTTGACAGTAAAATCTATGTACTAATTTCGCTGTTTAACTGTTTTATCTCGTGTGGATTAAGTAAAATTGGAGACTTCCACCTCTCATCGTCAAGTGTATTTGAAGGCTACAATGACAGTTATACGCCATTATTGATGCAACCCTTAACGACTTGAATTTTTCTCCTTTTTAGAAAGGAAACTTTGATCATTATTTTCCTTGATATAGGCTTCGTATGTTTTTCCTTTTACCAAAATTGTAACAACCTTCGGCCTAATACTCTTGAAACCTTATAATGCCCTTTTCGACTTTGTCAAAACGTACAGTTATTTATATTTCTTCTTAGATTTTTTTCGATTCTAAAGGTGTATCAATTTTGTTATTGTTTTTTTGTTTGTCGCCAGGGCTATCGGTATTGGAACAGACGTGGCCTTCACGATGGGCAAATGAAAATCAATTAAGAAACGGAAATCATCGCATAAAAAAGTATAGTTCGAGAATGAAACTTCCTTAGACAACTAGATTATCTATATTCTTCATGCTGCAGATGACAGGATGAATTGTTTTTACCATATTTATGACAAGAGTTCATTGAGGTGAAGTTAAAAATTTAATCTAAACAAAAATTAATACCATTTAATCCTTCAGTCAAATTCGCATCAATCTTTCACTTTAATTTAAAGGATAAAAACAATCCTTCTGACATGTTACGTTTATTATATCATATACAGAAACAGTTATCAATGGTTTTAACACTAACAATAAGGAACTGCTCTTTAAATTTAATGAAATCTCTTCTTAAGTAGTCTTTGCAACTAAAATGTTAACTTTCTTTGCATGGTTCAACCTTGAACTTGAGTATCTTTTCCACTCCTCTGCACTGAAAATGTACCGTCAACGTTTCGATCATTACTCGCTGGTTGAGGACTCCATTCTTTATGTCATAAAAGGAATACCTAAGTCGTGCGAAAAGATTAAAATCGCTAGACTCCTCAGGAGTCATAGGTTCTTTTGGATTAATAGCTTGATTGGCTACAGTGCACCAGCGACCGTGTTCACCATGTAGAAATTGAAATTTGAAACAAAAACAAAAACAAAACGAAAAAACAGTTCAAACGTGCCTTGTGTGGAGCGTTGTTTAGTCTCGCTCTAACGAGCACAAAGGGGTTTGCTAAAAATCCCCAAAGGCATGCTCTGGTTGGTAGAAATAAGACGAAATACACATATCAATGAAACATTTACTAACAGCTACAAAAATTATTCGCTTAATAACATCCCCCTTTCACATTAATGAAGGGTATTTAAAAGCAATTACGTTTTTATGTTGTTTTTCTGTTTTTCTCTAAACGTACGTATTGTGATGTGGATGTTGCTATGAACTACAAGTTTCTTATGTTGCTGCACATTGAAAAAAAATTGTTTCTGAAGCTTATTTTGATTTTTTAACAAAGAAAACTTTTTTTGGCAAGCTTAAGCGGCATATCAGGGGAGTGTCCAATTTAACCATGCTCTGCATACAATCGAGCCAAAGAACCTACGAAAAGATCAAACGAACCTGATATGTTTTACATACATGTAAAAAACGTTTACCTGCACGGTGAACTAAAACTCAAAACATACTGAAATATTGTTCCCGAACGTTTCAAGAATTTTGGAGTACTCTAACTCGTGTAAATATTCTTTTCCAGCTTTGTAATTGCTTCACGTTGAAAGTGTTCAACTTTAGGTCATCACATTGAAATAACTAAAACGATCGATGTAGGTGCAAAAGTCTTTTGTCTTCAAGTTATGCGACGCAAATCCTACTTTAAAAATAAGTCACCCTTGATGATAAAACGAAAAGAACATGTTTAAATATTCTTATCGCTGAGGACAAACTAAAGAGGATAGGAGAAAAATAAAAAGAAAAAGGAAGATGTAATGGCGTAATATACTTTCCACCCATAATATTTCTCAACAACTTTGTGCCTTTTTTTTTAATATATCTCATTTTTTCTCGTTATTTTTTTCTTTTTTTCGTGCGGGCTATCAATTTTGACATAGGATTCACGATAAGGATATACCATACAGCAATAGTCGATGAAGAATAAATAAAATAATGAGTACAAGGTTCACTTTTCAAACAATGTCGATAGTTAACGAGACGGAAATTGATGTTCTAATATAATCAAACTCATTCATTCCTTTTACTTGCAAATCGTAAAGAGATTTTTTCTTTTCGCTGGAATAATATTAAAATATTGAGGAAAATATGAAAGGGGGAATGAAAAGCATCGCCAAAGTGCAAATCAAAGCTATTGTAGCTTCTGATTAAGTCACCAATCTTTTTCTTTAAAAACAAAAGTTAATGTTGTCTATATTTTAAATTGCCTTTGTCTTCCCAAGGACCATCGAGAATTACTCCATCATTGTAGTTTCGGCCAAAGGGAAATACGTCTCAATTCTGTGATCGTCAACTGTTACGTCAAAATTAAATTAAACAACCGTCAGTAATAATTGACGTAATAAATTTTCATTCGGACCACCTACTGGTGTTCGCTATTAATGCAACGATCTGACTGACCACGCCACTCGCTATCTCTGTGACAGATAGCGAATAAAACGAGTAGCCTAAAATTGTGCGACCCGTAAAAAGGATTAAAGTAAAAATATGAGTTTAAGTTTTGAACGACCTGTATATTTATACTAACTATAAAGACAATTACCCCGTTCGCTCTATATTTCTTTGCGTCATGGTTGAATCGGGCTTCACCCTTATTAAATATCACGCGATAGAAATCTCGGGCTATAATTTTGAAATAGTTGATGAATAAGAGCACACTGTTACAAAGGATTGAAGTTCAAACAACATCGCTTTAAAAGTACAAAATGGGACATAATTAATGCTAGTGATTCCCTGTTCCTTCGATCATACAACTTAATCTGATATAAGTGCCTGTGTTTCCAAAGTGAAAATAAATCTCCCTTTCCTATATAAGAACAAGACACAAAGGAAATGCGAAGGTCCAAGTAATTGCAAACCAATATACCTACGATAAACTTAATGATCATTTTTATTTCTTTTGAAATCGTTTTTGTTCATGAGATTGTTAATGTTTTTGAGTTATTTCTGTTTCTCTCTAGGGCGTTTGATATTGGCATGGACGTAGTTGTGACGATAGGTGAATGCTGCTGCTGAATATTTTGATGCGAGAGGACGCTTATGTTGACCTCCACACTGAGATGATAAATTAAGAAAATTAAAATATTTAAGTTTCATTTTCTTTCTGCGTATAAACTTTATTACAGTTGTGATAGGTGATGCCTAATTGGCGTATTTATCATTTATCGTACAGTTTTTTATTGTTGAAGTGTGCATGCGCTCTTGGTCCTTTCCTTTGTTGGGTTAAACTTGTTATCCAAGAATATATTTTAATGTTTATTTCTTTCCTGTTTCGATTAGCTCGGCTACTTTGCGGGTAGGGATTGTTAGACATTTATTTATAACTAAAAATGTACAACGTCCAATTTTTTTTTACAGTCTTTCTTCTCATGTCTTTAATAACGCGCACTTTTTTTTTTGGTTGATTTGTGTTCTATAGACATGTATTTTAATTGTTGTTATTGATGATACTTGACAGTCAAAGATTTCAAGGGTACTTTGTGGGAGTCAGCCTAGATGAGAAAGTCAGTTTCATCTCGAGGATAGATATTCAGCAAATGCACAAGTGAATAGATTTATTTTTTAGATTTTAATGTAAAAAGTGCAAGTGGACAAATTAGTGAGAGAACCATCATGCAGCTATGATTAAACTTACGTTTATAACTTTACATGTAAACAGTTTGTTCGAAACTAGGTCAAGTTCATTTTGTGGTCTCTAAGATTAAATTTTTTCACGGTCATTATGATTTATATTTTTTTCAAGAATCTAGCAATACGTGTATTTAAAGAAGTGACTTTAAAGCCTCCTCCTTTTTTGTATTATTCACCAAAGCAATGATGGGAAGTGTTTTGAATAGGAGTGAAAACAATCATGTCGTTCGGGTATGTAAAACACTCGTTGAAAGGAACGAAAATCATCTTAGGACTGGAGTTTAGGGTCTTACGGCCGGTTACGGTCACTCATAAGGTCATTAGAGACCACCTTAACTGTCGACAAGACAAAGCGCAAGCTGGGTAAATCATCATTTTAATTCTTTTCTATTCATCAGTTTTTCTTGCATTTGCCTACAATTGAATTTTTGCACTCATAGTTACATTTGCTTTATTTATGTCTACTTACATTTCTCTTTCATTTAGAGACATCAATTTTGTTCGCACCTAAACATGAATTTAACATGCAAGAGTCGAATGAAGTGGAACAAATCACGGTCTATATTTAATCAAAATTCTTATCAGGAGAAAAACATAATACTGCGATATGTAAACTGCATTCAGCGTTAACCAGGCAAGTAAAAGAACAGACTAGATGTTCACTTTATACCCTCAATGTTTTAAGCAAGTACCTAAAAAAAAATGCAAAACAGTAGCCACTATGATTACCAAGAACTGCACTTACGATATTTAACGTATATTTAAGTGTCACCTTGACGACTTTGTTAAAAATAGGGACGCAGAAAGCCTCTCCTTGAGTAAAGGGGGTAATTTTTTGAAGGAACTGTGGTGCTGCGTTCTTGGGAGAGTATAACAGGGAAATTTAGTCTTATCAACTGAGTTTATAATGTAGATCGGCCACCGTAAAGAGTTTAAAAGCTGGCGTTTTGAGTGTTAGCCCTTTGTCAGAGCGATATTAAAGGGCTAACGCTCCAAACGTCAGCTTTTAAACTCTTTACGGTAAATAATTTACGTTATCAACGAAATAAATCATAATAATAATGATAATAATAATAATACTAAAGGCGTCTGTTTAGAATGTATTTCTGCGCTACTTCATGATGGAACTCAATTGCTCTCACCGAGTTTTTGAGCTTTGCGATAAAGTAATAAAAAGGAGGGGACGAAGATAATAAAAAGTTTCCTGTAGGAGATCCTAGATCTTTAACATGAAAGGGACCTTAAGCGCGTTAGGTTCTATTTTATATCCTGTTTTATGTTGTTGTTTGTTTTCGTTTCTGCTCTGCTTTTTTTGCCTTGTTTGATCTTTCCTGTTTTACTCCTAAAAGGTTTTTGCAATGAAACAATTATAGGTCGGCTACAATAAATTAACAAAAAGGACGTAGCGTGGTAATAAAAAAATGTGCTTTTGTGTAATCTGACATAGCTTATCACTATTACCTTAGGCAGGAGGTGGCAACTGTAAGATTTTCGTTGCAGAAGAGATAGCTTCCACCACTAACGTCATGTGCTTTTTCACTTCATTTATGTCTCCTTTTTTATATGCCTGGAACACCCCTGGGAAAGGTAAAGCTGTGCGCGAAAACAAGTGTCGGGATATAAAACTTTCGGAAAGCGTCGAAGAACTGATGAAAGCCTTCTCAATTTGCACCATTTGATCATTGACCATGCGCACGCGCAATGGATCAGCAGTGTTCAGATTAATTTTTGACTTTGCTCGTTCGAAAGTATGGCTGGCATTCATAAAGTTATAAATTGCTCTTTGAATGTATTTAGTCGGAAGTGTTTCGCTATGCATTTTTGTGGGTAGTACTTTATAGCCGGCTAGTAGAGCATTTGCGTAACGCTTGACATCGAATGGTAAAATAGAGATGACTGACAGTTCTATAAGCAAGCCTCCTTCAAATTTTGTAACAGCCTCGTGAAACTCAAACTTAGGATCAATGAATGTTTTCATCCAATAGAAATTGTCTTCTTGCGTGTGATAGACAGGGTACAGTTCCATTCTGGGTCCGAAGAAGTAGCTGAAATCGGCGGAAGGTATCCCCAGATACATATATAAAGGCAAGTAATCACTGAGAAAAAGGTAAGGTACAACATAGGGCTCGCTGGGATTGCTGGGTGAAGGCATTCTTTCCACCATTATGTCATAATGACTAGTTTTATTCCCGTGTGCGTTGGGATCTTTGACTTTCTTGGCCCAATCAAATATGGCTGTCGAGAGAAGAGGGCAATTTTGGGTTGCCAATACGTAATTGCCACCAACAGCCACGTCTGTGTTCAAAGAAACAACGGCTCTATCGGATAGAATCTTCTGATTTTGTTCTACCCATTCTATTGAGCCAATCAAGCCAAACTCCTCCGCCCCCCAACTACAGAACTTCAAGGTTCGTCGAGGTCTCCATCCTTCTCGAAGCATCTTGCTGACAGCGCGCGATATTTCCAATAGAGCTGCGATGCCACTTGAAGGGTCAGCGGCTCCCAAAAACCAAGCATCTCGATGACTGCCGATTAATACGTATCTGTATGGTTTCTCGCGACCATAAATTGTTCCAATAACATTATAAATGGATTTTATTTCTACTTTGTTATTAACATGAAGTCGCGCGGTGCTGTTAGGCGTCCGAAAACCAGGACCAAACCCAAAAGAAACTTTTAGAGCTCCTTGCCAATCTCTGGGAATAGGATTCCCTGCAAATCAAACAAACCCTTAAGATTTTTCATAAAACCGAATGAAAATGATTTTCTCAAATTGAAATCAGGATGGAAAGGGAAAGAAAACATTCATTCCCATAAAAACAACAACAATAACAAAAACAAACAAAACTAAACAAGACCTAATAAAAACAGAGGGCGTTTTGAAAATCACTGTATTAAGGAGGTCACGTACGAACTTCAAAAACAAAGTGGAAGAAAAGTCTTCGCTAACATAAATGCTTGTGACCGATGATCAAAATTTTAATAACTCCAAAAGGGATTAACAATACACAAAAAATATCAATGACCCTCCACAACATAAGATACAAGTGAGAAACACGAAAAAAGGAGAAAAGATGTAGATCTCAAATTCTATGAGAAATACTGAAATGAATAATGATTATTCATTCATTTCCTTTTCCGTGTTGCTTTTTATTCTTTTCTGACCTTTAAGGAGATTCCCATTTCCATGGAATTCCCTGCCCTCGTTTTAATATTCGATTGCCACTTATATTATGTAGCTAATTGTGTCGCACAACTGAGGAACGAAGATCTTTGCGCGAACAAGTATTATACTGTTTATTCAAAACCTGGATGTACTTTTTTTTTCCTGATGACTCTCCCGATTCCTAAAGGTAGAGAAAATTACTTAGTTGCATGTTTTATTTATATTTCATAAACTTAACTTATAATGCAATAACCGATAAGTTTAGATGTTGTCAAGAGGGCGATAGGGTATCAAGCTGAAGGTCAATACAATTTTGTTGAGAGGAAACACATACGACTAACAAATAAATGATTAAATTTTCCTCTTTTAAGAAAGGCGGCGATTATGGGAAGTGCAACGTGCAGCTTCTCAGAGAGAGTGAATGTCCTAAATGGTGTAGCCAGTGTAGTCTTGAAATACGCCATGCATCTAGCCGGTACGTTGAGTTAATTTCGCAGGAAATGCGTGAGGACATTTTTAAATGTTTTAAAATAAAGGTAATTTTTGATATTGAGTATCTAAGCCATTACATGAGATGAAAACTGTCAAGCGACGAAAAATGATATTCTAATATTTCTAGCAGAAAAACAAACGTATAAAATGATATTATGAGACATAATCAACCGGAAAAGCTAGGCTCATTAGGAAGCGATGTATGGCGTCTAACACAGAGCAACCCTTACCATACTTGGCTGTGGGAGACTGCATTGTACAACAACACATGTATTGCGTCGTTATACGTCAAAAAGCCAAAAAGAATCTCCATGCGTTCTCTAAAGTTTAATTCAGTACTTAACCTTAGTGGGTGGTGAGGGTTTAAAAGCACAGTGGAAATTCGATGATGGCTGATGTTTTTTTCTTTGTTCGTCCCTTTTTTTTTTTTAATACAACTTTTTACGATTATAAAATTGAATGTCGGTCGATCGACAATTCTCACTTTGATTCTGACTCCAAAAAATTTGTTTTTCCTTATAACTCATCGTCATTTAAGTTGTGTCGGAAGAAAGCGGGAAAATGTTATTACTAATCTATTTATTGGTGATTTGTTGTCCATTTAAGATTTTCAGCAGCTTATATCATTCCCATGGCAAAAATAATAGTCAAGCCGTCAAGTATTCTATTTCTAGGCTTATTTGTGGTTTTTGGTCTAATTTTGTTTAACTATTTTTAAGATTAGTAATTTTTTTCAATATTAAAAAAAAAAAAAAAAGAAGGTATGTACCAACATAAAATAAAAGTATGAACGATAAATTAAGAAATATATTATGAAGATATGATTAGAGGGAATCAACAGACGCACATTACATCCATCGACGAATGGTCAAAAACGTTCCTTCGTCAAATACAACAGTAAGAAAAACGTTAAGGGTATCAGGCTAAAGGTCAATACATTTTTTTTTCTAAATAAAAACATACAAGTGACAAAAATATCATTAGATTTTCCTCTTTTAAGAATGGCGTCAATTATGGGAAGTGCACCGTGCAACTTAAGAGTGAATGTCTTTAATGGTGTATTGTTATCACTTTATAGTCTTGAAATACCCTATTTACCTTTTAGTGTAGTAATTAAAGTAATTTCTCCAAAAAATTAAGAGGAATTGTTAGAAGTATTTAGAAAAAAAAATTTATATTGTTTGGAGTCTCTAAGTTTTCAGATGATATAAACACTGTCAGGCAACGAAAACTGAGATTTCAATATTTGTGTCAGAAGAGCAAACTTAAAAAATGATGTCATAAAGCTAATAATCCGCAGAAGTTAGGCTCGTTAGGAAGCGATGTATGACGTCAATCACAGCTATTCCCACCATATTCTTGCCAACTCCACAGAATCAATACATCTCCACTTCATACAGTATTTTCGCAAAAATCTCCAAAAATCTTATTTCACCCTAACTTAGTTCGACATTAAGCTGAGTCTGGGAGATTTCTTTGTAGGGTAAGGAACATTCACTTACTTACAGTATGGGGGAAAAAGTGATATATAGAACACAAATCAACCAAAAAAAAAGTGCGCGTTATTAAAGACATGAGAAGAAAGACTGTGAAAAATATTGAACGTTGTACATTTTTAGTAGTTATAAATAGCTGGCATTGGGAGACTGCATTGGGATCATGTTTTTATCTGGACGCTTACAAGCGTACAAGAGGTACTTGCGAATACTCTCAACTCATGATATTGTTACAACTATTTGCAGCTGATATTTAGAATTTTTTCATGTTCTAGGACCAAAAAAGGGGTGTCAACGCCCCATTCAAAAGGGTATAAATTAAGTCATTTGGATCCACAATTGATCATCGCAGAAGACTTCGAGATGAACAAGCTGCTGTTGATAGCCCTTTTTGGATTGGTGCTCGCTATAGGCTTAGCGCTTTCGTTTGATGATGATGAAAACAATGACACTACAGGCGATTTAGAGAGGTAAAATGAAATTTTTTCTTGGTATTCTGTTTTGCCTTTAATGATACGAGTTTTTTTTAATGAACTTTATAAATTTGGAATACGGATTCGACAAAACTGATATTTGCTAATCTATTTGACCAAAGTGAGTTCTACTGGAATGGTGAGGAAGAGGACGGAGACGATGAGGAGCCAGAAGAGGAGAGGGAAAAGATAAATGGCTACAGTGTTGAAGAAAAACATGATAAACCCTTATCCGGTCCAATGCAGAAATCAGCCGATCCGATTCTACCTTTCATAGGTTTGCGCCTACTGAGCCGAGCGTTTCGCCGTCGCCGTCGCCGCCGAAGACGGAGATTTGGCTAATTTGTTGAAACTAGTCACAAGGACTGAGATAAGGTGGCTTAAAACGGTAAGAGAACCAAGTATAAGTGTTAGATGAAGATAGTCTAAGACAGGATTTGGGTGAGATTAAAGCTTTGCTAAGTTTCTAACTATGCTATAATAATCGTCCAAAACTTGATTGGGTCGTCTTTTATAGGCGTTTGCTTGGGTAATTCGTGTATTGCTACAACCACTGAGCTGGGAATTTAGAGAAAAATTAAATGATTTTTTCATGCTCGAGCTTTAAGCGATTGACAGTTACACTAATGTATATGTATATAGGAAGTCTGTGTATTGATTTTTCTGTTTATAGTGCTTGATACGTAGAAGTAGAGTGTGATATATGTTGTCATAGGAGAAAAAAACAGAGAGACTATACTTTCATCCTAACACGGCTGTTTCGTGATTGCTTATTCACCAAATAAAATATAAAAGAATAAAATCCCCTGATGAGTGAGCAATCAAAAAACAGGCTTATAGGGATGAAAGTACTGTGTCTCTGTTTTTCCCCTATCGCAACAAATATATACACACACACATATATATTTTTGTTGTTGTTGTTGTTGCATGGGATCTTTATCTTGCAGGCTTGAAAAGGATCTTGTAATCTGGAGGAAAGAAAGACCTTTTTTCTATTGCTGAGTTTCTTTGCGTTTATATGAACGATGAGTAAAGTTTGAAGTAACTAAGTTTAAAAAGTTTAATTCACATTTAAATGACACTCTTTGATTTGAATAAAATAAAATGCTTAGCTCAAAATTGTTTGTAGCGTATTTGATTTTCCGCCATACAACTCATTTTTCCTTAGTAATAAGATTATAGCTTTAATGTAGAAGAGTTTTCTGTGAAGTATCAGCAACTCCAAAAATTATCACATTAACTGAGTTTCAAGACTCTTACACCAGTCCTAAATGGTGTTGCTTGCAAGATCAAGAGTTTTATGAAGACGTTTTATCGCCTCGCTACGTGTTGCACGAATGCGTACTTTGCTCGCAGTGTTTGTTATTAAATTTTATTCCATTCTGGCAAAATGTCTAGACGACACCTCGTGGAAGGTAGTGACCAATCAAATAACATATTTCCTGCAATCTCATCGGAAATTTTCCTCATGAATGTTAAAAGAAATGCTTCGTATTAAAAGTGGTAAGAATTTCAAGGAACACGCTTCGACCAGCTTTAGCCGTCAGTTGCCGGTTTGTTTGCTTGATTTGAAGGGGGCCCTCTAGCTTTTTCAAACAAGGGCAGTCATGTACACGATGAAAAATTCGCAAGGAAAATTCAGACTCGATCCCTTTCCGAAGACATGTGGAAAAGACACTTCGTGGAAGGTAGCGACTGATGAAATAACATATTTACTTCAATGTCATCTGCAATTTCCTGGGATGAATTTCCTTAGAGTCCTGGTCAATATTATTTGAAATTACACCAAAAAAAGTTTAGTTTGAATAAGCTTTTGTCAGATCGTCTAAATCAACAGTCCATTATCATTAAGTAGATAGACTGTTCTCAAGAAGGAGATAAGATCGTCTATGGGCTGAAACGAAAAACAAAAAGACCCTTAGGAATACTGACAAATCGATAGATGGCAGAGGCCATGATGGCATAAGACAACTTGTCACAACAACCACGGCCGTGCACGGGGACTAAAAAAACGTTCACTTTACTTCTGTTTCATAAATGGGAAGCACATATATGGACTTCACCGTAATATTTGTCTTTTTTCCGAAAAATAGTCAAACATACCTTAAATTTACATGATATTGATGGCATGTTTGTCCTCAACCGTCCCAAAGTCATCGCAGCTCAACTTTAAATTGGGATTTCTCCCACACATTTAAATCGACGCCATTTAAATTGCCATTGACGCGAAGCTCTTTTTATACTACATAACGTAAACTGGTCCCAGGCTCCATAAATATCAGAGACAAAAATACGAGGCTTAAATCTGGGGCTAACCTAAGTTTTAAAAATTGGACCTTGACGCCATGTTTCATGACGTCGTGGTATAGACAAAGCTGTCTATGGCCCGGAGTGGTTGAGTTTATGTCTATCCTGGCTATAATATTTTCGTAGATCTCTTACCAGAAGCGTGATGAAAAGAGCGTGTGAACTTTAGCATTAAAATATCACACTGACCTAAAAATAACGAACATTTTCGGGCACCAGCTATCTTCTATATCCCATGACCCCAAATCTAGGTTTCGGTTGTTAATTTAGTTTCTTCCAATGATAGATTGTTCATCCTGCTTCGACCTTACGAGTGAAAAAAGTGTGGCTATATTTCCGAATAAGACAATACTTCATTATGCATAATTCATTGTTCTTTAAGAGAAAACAGAGCGAAAAAAATAGTTGTAAGAAAATCTTTCAAAACTGCAATTGAAAGCTTAGCAATGCTGGCGAGAATTTGTCAAAAGCATGGTTCTCCCACATCAACCACAGTCCTTCTCTCACTTGGGAAAGTATGTCGAATAACGATGCAAGAACCATCAAATAGCAGGGCCGATAATGCATTAGCATGAACCGCGCTCGAAAAACCTCCCCGACTTCCTCTATTTCGTAAGACACTCGTCATGACTTCTCCTGTGAAGTTATCTAAGAAGTATTAATTACTCTAAATTTATCTCACAGGCTTGAGAAAGATTATCTAATCTAAAGGAAAAAACATGTATGAATAAGTTTTAAAGTCATAAAAACAAGTAGATTGAAAGCCTTTAAAATGCATTGCCATGGTAATCTTTGATTTCAATAAAAAGGAATGTGTAACGACTGGCTTGTGTCGTTTGTGATGTATTCAGTGCACCTCATTCTTCTCAGTAACAAGAATACCGTTTCAGTAGGAAAAGAAGTTACTTTTTTGTTATCAACAACTTAAAAAAGTTCCGCATCAATTGGGTTTCAAGACTTTTGCTTCATTCCTAAATGGTTTTGATTGCAAGGCAAATGCTTTTCTTTTTCACTTTTTTTTTACTACCGACACCATGCTTCATTTCTGAAATGAATAATTCAAAAGAAACATGCACAAGGACCTGACTTTACGTATGGATCGGGACCTAACCAGTAAGCGTTAAGCTACTCTGCTTGGGTCATATAGGCAATGATGTCGCGGCAGGCGGCGTGGACGAGTGGTTTTGGTGCTGGACTTGTAACCTGGTGGTCCCGGGTTCAAGTCCTCCACCCTCCTCGCTCGCTCCGAGTTAAACTCGTCGGCTGCGCTGTGTAAATGGTTGACTGATCTGCCTCCTACCAGTTAGGTTTTCCAAGCACTTTAGTTTATTTCAGTTATTGTAAGGCGCAATTGAATAGCTGCTGCGACCTGCATCATCAGGCAAGAAAAGGAAATCAGCAACATGAGCAAAGCCCCACCAAAGCTGGGAAAAACAGTTTTACCCAAAGATGTCATCAACACACATGCTAGGCACTGGGAGGCTCACCTTCAGTCTATTGCTGATTTCCTCGTACCAGTAGAAGGGGTCTCGCGCAGAGAAATTGAGGATGAAGACTGCATTGAGTTCTTTGATGGCCCTGAGGAAATTGAATTCAGGGAGCAAGGACCTTCCCTTCACCACTTTCACTTCTCCAATATCAGAATGGAGAAAAATTTTCTTTCAACACTGCTGGGAAGAATGTATTCAAAGCGGAATCAAAATCCCAGCTACCAGAATTCCCCATGAAGAAAATTATGATGGAGAAGAATGCATGCAACAGAATCTGCCAGTTCAAGATCAGTCATTCAAGAGTGACGGCGAATGTGACAAGGAAGCTGAGGATACAACTCTATTAATTGATGAAGAAGACAGAAGTGAAAACCTAGAAAATGAAAAGATTCCGGAACAACAACAGCTGAGTGAAACAGTGCAAAATGATACAGGTGAACCACTGGTTAAGAAACCAAAATTATCTGAAGATTTTTTAACATCCAGAAAAACAGCAAAAGCTCTTTCTGAGATTCTTAGCACAACCAAAGATGTTATGTTATATGAAAAACTTTAAAAAAATGCAACAAAAAATTCAAGTTCAAGATACCACAAAG
Source organism: Pocillopora verrucosa (assembly GCF_036669915.1). NCBI lineage: Eukaryota > Metazoa > Cnidaria > Anthozoa > Scleractinia > Pocilloporidae > Pocillopora > Pocillopora verrucosa. The sequence continues at coordinate 15,349,474 of NC_089321.1, read as the reverse complement.
AACACTTCTTAAATCACCTGGCACACATTCAAGTACAAGTTCTAAAGCAATACAAGGAAATAAATGAAGCAATTGTTGACTGGTCAGCCAACTTCAAGAAAGTCTTCAAAAAAAATCCCACAGAAAACTACATGAAAAAAGATCCAGTTATACCAAAAACATGGAGGAAAAATAAAGTTGCCATGGAGCTCCTGAAAATATGGAAGATCACTATCCACCTTCCTAAATAAATAAACCTTACTCACTGTTTTATAATACGTGCTGATATTTTGTGATTTGCATAATATTTTTCCAAGCCCCCAAATTGATTAATATTTACAGTCCTAAACATTAAGTCCAACGAAAAGCTATCTTCAGTAGGTTCCACATGTACTGTAAGCATGAAAAAGCACCAAAAATATTATTTAATACATACCATTTTGAGGAACTTTAATATAACAGTCTAACTGATAAATCATTATGAGCATCCTACATGTATGTAGATCCAGAACATACCTGAAGGCAATTTAACATGGAAGAAATCTAGAAGAGAACAGAAACAACATGTTTAATCATATTACAATGTTTAATTTTGTACAGCAATTTTTAAGTCATCAATTTATTTATGCTTCTAAAGGATTCATTGAACAAAATGAGCTCAAAATGTAACATTTGCCAAGTGCATGATGGATAATGTCCAGCGAATTAAATCTTCTACTCAAGTGATTTTCAAACTAATTACTGCATTGTACAAATGAGGCCCTCTTTAGTGACATCCTTGAGGAAAAGTTAAGAATTACCATGATTATCTTTAAACTCAAGAACCTTAAAGCTTATCATTTCATGTGTCATTTTGTTGTAGCATTTTGTTCTAGTATGGGAAATTGAATAGTGAAGCAATCAAATTTAGCTATATTTAATGATGAACAACTTAATTCATTTAAAATGTATACTAGCCATTTTCTGACTTGAAATCGTTGTTGCATGTGTAAGTAACAACTAATTGCTACACAGAAAATTATATCATAATGTATATAAACAAGTAAGGCTACAGAGCTTTTACACCTTGTCTTGTGAACTAGGCCTGTGGTGCTACCCACTAAAAGATGAGTCTCACTAACACATGAAAGAACTTTGCAATAATTTTTTGTCTAGTTATTAGTTACCATGGTTAACTTTCATATTAGGACTTTTGATAAAAGGGCAACGGTTCACCTGAATTCTTTTTTCAGAACAAAATCATAAATTCCTTTATGAAACATGATTTTAACTTAAGCTAACAAATGCTTTTCCTCTTACAAATGTCCCTTTCTCTCAACGTTTGTAAGTTGGAACTTAACACAAGTTACGCTGATCATAAGAAAGATTCTATAACAACACAAAACGATTTAAATTTCACACGCTTCGCACAACAGATACAAGCAACACCTTTAAACAACGCTAAAAGGGAAGCAGTGATAAAACATTTCTTACCATATTCTTCCCAAGTGATTCCAGACTTCTAACACAAACAAGCCTCAGAATACAAGTGAGCGATAGAGTTTCCGAAATTTCGATTTGATCATCCTTAGTCATGCCTTAACGAGCCAGAGTGGTTTCTATCATTGTGCCTTTCCCGTCCAGACTTTTTTCAGAGCACCAAATTCGGGCTCTGGCTTATGTTTACGGATTTAGCTCATCATGATGCTCTCTTATGGAAATATATCCAAAATACAACGGTATCGGAGGTTTTTTTGAAACGAACCGATCTTAGAAGAAAAATTTCCAGCTTTGCCTTGGCAAAGGTAAATCTGTATATATAAACAACCTTTTTTAATTTGGCTATTCCGCTAATAGTTTTCCTAGAGCTTCGAAAATTGTTTGCATTTTGGAACAGTTAATGTTCGCGGGCAGCTCCCGATATCCGTACATATTTTCCCTGCTTACTGCAGGATGTTTTCTTTTGTTTTCTTTTGGGTATTCTCTGGTACGACTTAATGAACAAAAAAAAGATTTCCCTTCTTCTGTAACAACCACAAACCCTCTCTCATCTCGAATCAATTTTGAACAAAGACTTATCCCAGTGGACGTAAGCTTTAAAAATTGGGGAATATCGCCTAGGTGATATTCTCCCAGTTTCAGTTGGGAGATATTCGGTCACGTCCTCCGTTCGGGTTAATTGAGCGCGAGCAGAGATATTCGAAGGATCATTAATACAGATATATTTCACAAAGAACTATTTGAACCACACCACAAGAATGGAGAATGCCACGAGCTGTGGGTCACCCTAAGTTACTTGGAGACATTTCTACCAGCCACCTTTCTTGGAGGGTGGTAGAGAAAGGTTCTACTCAACCGTATTTCCCTAGGTAAATAATATGCACCAATGTCTTAATGCCTACTTAGTAAGGTTTAATACCAGCTGGATAAGGTGTACTAATAAATATGCTGTTCCAGTTTTTTAAGAAACAGATGACTTGGAATGCATACAAACTCCCGGGGGACTTTTTCCATCACACACATCATCTTATCTTACAAGCAAACGTTTCTGGCAACGCCTGACCTATTGAGTTCTGCCCATCCCGGTCGCATGGTATCTTAGAGGAAACAGCCCCCATCATTTAGTACCCTCCTTGCATTGTTCCCAACATAACTTTAGCCATGCAATAACTTTTTAAAGTCAAGTACTGGGAACCAGGGATAGTTTTATTTCGCATTAATGCGTCTGTGTAAACTCTTGTTACAGACAACCGTCAATTTTTCTCATTTCAATTGCATTTTATTCGGATCCTACATAATCCTCTTTTGCTTAACATTAGTCTCTTTCTTTTTTCCTTTTTTTTATTTTCCTGTCTATAGATAACAGGATAACCTTTACAAAGCTTGTTGGAGTCTTTTTGCACTGTATAATAATGTCTAAAAATCTATCCTAAAATGTACGTAATCTAGCATCTGGCTGGGATTTATATATAAGTAAAGTTTGTAGCACTCATATTTAGCTAAAGAGATAATGTTGAATTGCGAGGGGTTAACTGTTCTATTGACTCAGACCTAATCTTCTAACTTACTTCAGCTTAAGACAACGATAGGCCGGATCTCCTAGCGTCACCCAAATCTACCTCCCCATGAAAGACTTTTTTTTTTCTAATTAATTTAATTTCTAATTAAAAAAAAACCAACAAACAAACAAACAATCCAACCAAGCAGAAGGACAATGGAAACTGATCAGTTGCGACTGGAGAATTATCGTGGCCCAAAAAAATCACAGTACGTAACAATTGGCTTTTACCCGCCGCTTATTGGAATCCATTACTTAATGATATTTTTATTTCAACTCAAATTCGCTGCATGGGTGCAATTTAGTTGCCCAAACTGCACCGGTTGGATTCATCTTTACATTCTTTTTGGTTGAGCTTCTGTCGTTCGGAAATGGGAAACAGCGTTCCTTCTCACTTTTCATTCAAGCTCCAATCTGACCAATCGTCACTGTTTTAATTCTGTCACCCAATCGCTCCCTAATCTGTTAATAAACATGACGTAACATGAATCGGTTGCTGAGTTCTAAAATCCGGCCACATTCCGTATTGGTATTTTTTTTTCTTTTTTAGGTTTTGATCTTACCTGACTATTTCTCACACAGTACAGGATGAAAATCAGAACACCCTACAATAAAAATATAATTATGGCTGATAAGTCACTTTTTTGATTTTAATGTTATATCATGACACATAAAGAGACCTTTGCGGAACAAATGACTAATAGATGGATAGGAGGAAGGACTGACTAGAAACTGACGGTCTTATTACTACATCGATTGACTGATAGATGGATTTTTTTCGCGTTTTTAGAGGCTTCAAGTTCTAACTTTTATTAGCAAAGCTATCCTCATTTAACAAAGGAAATTTACAGCAAACCTGAGTGGAGTTGAGAATGGTGGAGATGTAGGTAAAAGCCTTGTATAGTGGCGACAGAAGACCAAACAACCAAGTGAACCATAATGACGGGGAAACCTTCACACACAAAGAGAGCAGGAGGTCAAAGTTGGCGTGAAATCATATCAGCAATAAATCCATTCAAAATACTATAGGTAAGTGCTAACAGTAATAAAAGTAATTATAGATTAAAGGAGAATACCCCATGCCACGACCTGATACACTATCAACCTATTGCTGATGTTGTAAACTTTCACAATAAACAAGTAAAAGTAGATTCCTTCCACTAGCATCCAGCAGAAAGCGGCCATCAGGAAATACTGTGTAACAACTGCCGCTGTGATGCAAATGGTCTGAAAAAAAGGGAAAAAAAGGTTTTTCCAGCTCTTTTCTTCTTCTCGTTCTTTATAAATTCTAAAAAAATTTATAATAGTTTCATTTAATAAATTTCAAATTCGAACTACATACCAAAAAAATTATAAAAAAGAAAGGTCGTGATAATGTTTATGATGAGGCAGTGATAAGTTTAATTAATGTGAATGTTAGTAGAAGTTACTCACTGGGTTTTCCATAGCGTGCATTCCAGCGAGAAAGCTTATTTGACCAGCTCCGAGCGATGGGGCGAGACTCAGTCGTATTTGAGTGAGAAGTTTATGAACATCTCTAATTTAAGAAGAAAATATACCACGGTGATTTCTATATTTCTTTGATAGTTTTAACCAATCAAAGGCATAAGAAACTTGACATTTATTACTCACGTAAATAAAGAATAAATTATTATGGTTAGAATCATTCCGATAATGGAAAGGCTTAATCCTATATAGGTGATGATCTCCAAAATATCTTCGTCATTCTGGGACAGCTGTGTAACAAATCAGAAACAGAGGGAATAACATCGTTATCAACTTAACGAACATATGATCATCAATGCTTAAAGCAATATTGAAAAACGTAATACCACACTGTCACCACTGTAGTCAACTAAGACAGCAAAATGAATCAAATGATTGCAGCTGCAGACTGTTTCTTTTAAGTTGCTTCAGGATGTAACTACATGACATCCATCTTTCGAGGATCCATCTTGACTGAAAAATATAACGAGATAATTAAACCATTAAATGCTTAAAATAATGGGAAATTTATACGATGAAATCTTAAACATTATTTATTCTACTTACTGGGATTATTCGCTTAAGCCGGTTGGATATCGAAGCCTGGATTCAGAGCTGGTAAGCAGCATCAATTTGATTGCTCGTGACAAGGCTTATTTATGTCTTTTCAACGTATCGCTTGGCTTTTGGCTTTGGTGGGTTTTGAGTTCGCCACTTAGAATCATGGTTAATTAGGGGTGATAACCAGCGGAGGAAATCGAGATTAACACTCAAAGTATAGTCCCTTTATTGATATCTTGTGAAAACTCATCGGTCAGACTTCTGCCAATTATCAACAACCACATTCCGCACTTCCTTTCAAGACTGCTCCTACTAGTTGGACCGTTACACGAACAAGTGATGGTGTGATCGATAATATTAAGTCTTCCTTGCAATAAGAAATTCAGTCAATCCAGAAAAAAGCAAGGAACAAATGGATTATTTTATGTGATGTTATTATTGGTGATGGTAATGTCAGTTACTTTCCCTTTTTACCTATTGCTCAGGCAACTCCAGAACATACAATGCTTCTCTCTTGGGTCATTCTGACAATTGATTCAAGTTTAATCTCTTTTAAATGATGCATCAACTAAGCCGAAACTAATTTCAACTGAAACTGATCTAAACTGAACTCACTAAGTATAACTTTGTTTTCGTTGTTACCTTCAGGTTCTTGAACGTCAAAATTATATTTTCTTGCAACTTTACAGGTTTAGGATCCATAGCTGCCATTATAATCCTAGTCTGCACATGCCTAAATAAATAAACTCGTGGCAGCTGGCTTTCTATCATGGGGCCTTTCCTATCCGGGCTTTCCTCAGAGCACTAAATTAGGGCTCTAGTCTATGTGACCGATTCAGCTCCTCATAGTGTTCTCGTGTGGAAATATTTCCAAAATACAACGATATCGGAGGTTGTTACGAAAGGAACCGATTTTAGAGGAGAAATTTCGAGCTTTGCCTTGACAAAGGTATATCTGTATATATAAACAGTAGCCTCTATTTAATTTGGCCACTCGGCTAACAGTTTTCCTAGAGTTTTGGTCACGAAAATTATTTGCATCCTGTAACAGATAATGTCATCGTAATGTCATACAGCTCCCGACATCCGTACATATTTCCCTTGCTTACTTCGGGATGTTTTCTTTTGTTTTCTTTGGGTATCCTCAGGTACGACTTAATGAACAAAAAAAGATTCCCCTTCTTCTGCAACAACCAGAAACCCTCTCTCATTTTGAAACGAAAACTTATCGCACTGGACATAAACTTTAAACATTGGGGAATATCGCTTAGATAATATTCTCGAATATCACCCACCGCGTTTGGGCCAATTGAGCGCGAGCAGAGATATTTGAAGGATCATTATTACAAATATATTTCGCTACGAACAATTTGAAACCACACCCCGTGATTGGAGAATGTCATTAGCTGTGGGTCACCCTTAGTTACTCGGAGACATTTTTACCAGCCACCTTTCTTGGATGGTGGTAGAGAAAGGTTCTACTCCACCGCATTTCCCCGGTTAAATAATGTCTTAAGGCCCACCTAGTAAGGTTTAACACCAGCTGGACAAGATGTACTAATGAATATGCTGTTCCGATTTTTCAAACCTTGTCGCCTCAATAAGCAATAGATGACCTGGAATGTATTTAGAAGGGGGCTTTTTCCTCGTTCACGCCGCCTTGTCTTATAAGCAAACGTTTCTGGTAACGCCTGACCTATAGAGTTCTGCCCACCCCGGTTGCATGGTATCTTAAAGGAAACAGTCCCCATTATTTAGTACCCTCCTTGCACCGTTCTTCCCAACATGACTTTAGCCATGCAATAAATTTTTTGATGTCAAGGATTGGGAACCAGGAATAGTTTTATTTCGCATTAATGCATTTGGGTAAACTCTTGTTACAGACAACCGTCAATTTTTTCTCTTTTTAGTAGCATTTTATTTTCCTGTCTAACGATAACAATATAACCTAAAGCTTTTCAAAGCGTGGTGGAGTCTTGCTCTGTACGATAATGTCTACAAGTCTATCCTAAAATGTACGTAATCTGGCTAACATCTGGCTCCGATTCATACATAAGTAAAGTATATAGCTTTCACATATTTAGCTAAATAAATGATGCTGAATTGCCGAGTGGTTAACCGTGCTATTGACTCAGACCTAATCCCCTAACTTACTTCAGTTTAAGACTGCGATAGGCTGAGTCACTTAATTACTCTGATAAAAAATCGTCTCCAGCCTCTGCCTCCCCATGAAAGACTTAATTTCCTTTTTTCTAATTTACAAAAACAATCCAACTAAGCAGAAGGACAATGGAGACTGATTAGTTTCGACTGCAGAATTATTGTGGCCTAAAAATTCATAGTACATAACAATCGGCTTTGACCCGCCGCCTATTGAATCCATTACTTAATGATATTCCTATTTCAATTCATATAAGTCGAATAGGTGCAATTTATTTGCCCAAACTGCACCACCATCGGTTGGATTCATCTTAACATTCTTTTTGGTTAAGCGTCTATCGTTTGAACAGCATTCGTTCGAGCTTTCATTGGAGCTCTAATCTGATCAATCGCTGTTTTAATTTTGCCTCGCAATCGCTCCCTTATCTGTTAATAAACATAAGGTAACATGAATCAGTTGCTGAGTTCTAGAATCCGGTTATTCAAGTGGGCCACATTCTGTCACGATTTGCAAAATGTTACGATAATTGTTTTTTTTAGTTTCGATCTTACCTGACTATTTCTCAGACAGTGCAGGATGAAAATCAGGATACCCTACAATACAAATATAATTATGGATAATAAGTCATTTTTTTTTTTGTTTTAAATATAATATCATGACAAGTAAAAAGATATTTGCGAAACAGGGCAGTTATTAACTCAACTAAACTTTACTTATAAGTTTTTGAAGGGAGAAAAACAGACGGTCGAGGGATTGACTGACTGATGATATTATTCATTAGCTAAACGGCTATCAAAATGATAAAAAAACTGAAGGAATGACTGATAAATGGATAGGCGGAAGGACTGACTAGAGACTGACGGTCTTATTACTACATTGATTGACTGATAGATGGATTTTTTTCGTGTTTTTAGAAGCTTCAAGCTCTAACTTTTATTAGCAAGGCTATCTTGATTTTACCAGGCTTAATCCTAGGTAGGTGATAATCTCCAGGATATCTTCGTCCTTCTGGGACAGCTGTGTAGCAAATCAGAAACAGAGGGAATAACATCTTTATCAATTTAATGAACATACGAGCAATGCTTAAAACAATATTGAAAAACGTAATACCACACTGTCACTTCTGTAGTCAACTAAGACAGCAAAATGAGTCAAATGATTGCAGCTGCAGACTGTTTCTTCTGAGTTGCTTTGGGATGTAACTACATGACATCCATTTTTCGAAAATCCATCTTGCCTGAAAAATATAACGAGATAATTAAACCATTAAATACTTAAAGTAATAGGCAATTAATATGATGAAATCTTAAATAGCTTCTCACTCTACTTACTGCGATTATTCACTTAAGCCTGTTGGATATAGAAGACTGGATTCAGAGTTGGTAAGCAACATCAATTTGCCTGCTTGCGACATGGCTTATTTGTGTCTTTTTAACGTCACGCTTAGCTTTTGGCTCTGATGGATTTTGAGTTCACCACTCCGAAACAAGGGTAAGTTGGGGTGATAACCGGTGTAGGAAATCGAGGTAAACTCTCAAAGTACAGTCCCTTCATTTATACCTTATAAAAACTTATCGATCAGACTTCTGCTCTGGTTGAGGAAACGTCATTTATTATCAACAATCACAGTTCGCACTTCCTTTCAAGACCACTCCCATCAGTTGGACCGTTACGCGAACCTGTGATCAGTGATGTTAATTTTTCCTTGCAATTCGAAATTCAATCAATTCAGAAAAAGGGATGGAACAATGGATTATTTTGTGTGATATTATTGTTTGTGATGGTGATGTCAGATGTTTTCCCGTTTTACCTATTGCTGAGGCCACTCCAGAACATGCAATGCTTCTCACTCAGTTCATTCTGAAAGAAGATTCAAGTTAAATCTATTTCAAATGATGCAGCAACTGAGACTGAACTTATAAAAACTGAAACTGATCTAAACTGAGCCGAATAAATTTCATTTTGCTTTCGTTGTAATTACCTTCAGGTTCTTGAACTTCAAGATTACATTTTCTTGTAAGTTTTCTGGTTTGGGATCCATAGCAGCCATCATGATCCTAGTTACCACATGCCTAAACAAGTAAACAAAATACTGCCTGTGAGCCTCCATATGATCTAAGGGACAAAGGTTATAGCACGCTCTCAACACGCTTCCACTTGAAAACAAAAGAAACTGGCTATAACACGCTTGCTTAGCACGCTAGAGCACCCTTTAATGAGCTTATGCATGTTATTCTTTCATATAACAAACTACAAACAATCGAGCGTGCGCCGTTCAGCAATGAAGCGTGAGTAGGCAAACACGCAAAGCGTGTCAACCATCGAATACAAAAGCTAACGCAGTACGCATGTTACCTAACGTAAAGCTGGAGTAATAATTGCACAGTCAATGTACTCTCATTCTTGCAATAATACTACGAGGTCAATTTTAAAAACCGAAGCTCGTAGCGATGTTTTATAATTATCAATTTCCTCCTGATCACAAAAACAAAGTTGCATGAAACATTTGGCCCCAAACAAGTTTTAAGTATTTGAAGCAGACACTTCCATTATTTGGTTCATATGGAGAAGTGCCGGAACGAATTGCATCGATCGCATAAACAACTCAACATGTCCAAGACATTCATAAAACACTATAACATAGAGCCATGAACCGCCAAAGAGTTGTGAAAATGTGCTCCATCGGATGGCCAAGGCGATTTTAATGGGGAGGGTAAAAAAAAACAAAAGTGAAAAATAATATTATTTTCGACTGACTCTTTGTTTCCGATAGCGCTGTGGAACTCATGATCAAGCGAATGGCAGCCAGTGACGAGCCTTAAACTGATTTAAATTAAAATAACACAATAAATAAATAAACTTTTTTCCACAGCAATGAATCGAAGAAGAAAAAAAAAAAGAAAAGAACCTTGAAGAGTTCAGGATGAAAAAAAAAATTCGGAAAGGGAAGTTTTCAATGAATTTGAAAGCATAGTGAAAGGAATGGTAAAAATATTGTCTCGAATATCTTTGAGAAACATCTGTTAGCAGATTGCGTCTTGTGAAGTACTACGATGGATCAAAATATAAGAGATATCCAATCGAACGTTCAGAAATCCGACCTATTCGAACAGCAATAGTTCGATTGCCAAACTCAGTCGAACATAATCGAACTCATAATAAAGTTTTGTCAATTGATCATTCGATTGCCGAACACCTGTTTGCTGATTGTTTTACGGGAGGGTAAACAAAATTAAAAGTGAGAAATAATGTCATTTTTGACTGACTCTTTGTCTCCGAGAGTGCTACGAAACTTCGAGCGAATTGTAGTCATACGCTTATTCACGCGCTCAGTCACGTGCCCTAAAATCGATTCAAACAACGCAGTAAACAAATAAACGTTTTTCGACAGAGACGAATTTAAAAAAAATCAAAGAATTCAATATGAAAAAAAGAAAAAATATTGGAAAGAGAACTTTTCATTGAACTTGAGAGCGCACTGAAAGGCATCGAAAGACTATTGTCTTGAATATATTTGAGAAACATCTGTTAGTATATTGCTTCTTGTGAAGTACTACAATGGATCAAAATACAAGGGATATCTAATCGAACGTTTGGAAATCCGATCTATTCGAACAGCAATAGTTCGATTGCCAAACTCAGTCGAACATAATCGAACTCACAATAAAGTTTTGTCAATCGACCATTCGATTGCCGGACACCTGTTTGCTGATTATGAAAGAGATGCCGGTTCGAACAAAATCGACTAAAAAGTATTAAGAAAATTCTGCTCCCCTTTAACTAATTTGAGAAGAGTAATCTTACTCTCTCGCTCGCAAAAAAATTGTAAAGATACATTTTGTCCCACAATATGAATCAACGATCTCAAGAGTGAGTCGAATTATAAAATTACTCGTCAGTGTTTTCAGTCTCTTAATTGCGGTCCTTCTTTTGCCCTCTTTAGAATTTTTGTCACACGCATGGCCTCCCTTTGTGATTCAAAAGACGTCGAAGCAAGCTTTTAGCGAAGCACCAATGATAGGTAACGTGTTTTACTCTCATCAAGTTTCTCGTAGCCAAACGTGTCACTCGTGTTCACGTTGGTCGGCTCAGCTTCAGTGAAAAGCACATCAACGCACGCCAATGCAAGTACATTAATTAAAATGTAAATAAACAGCGGTCATGTTTTTTTGTTCACTGCGTGGGTAATGACCGGTTAGCAGCTTTGATCGACCAATGTGACCATAAAAGTTAATTTTTAGGATGCATTAAATATATTTCATCAGCTTAAATTTAGGTAAGCTCAGACTGGGAGCCTGACACTTTGATTAGATCATCACGCCCAAAACGGTTCTTTTAACGAAGCGTACCTCCGAGTCTGACATTTAGGTAATTAAGCAATGAGACTAATAGTTTTACCCCGTCCACTTTCGTTTGTTTACTTCAGCGGGACAGAAAAAAAAATCGTAAGGGTAAATATACAATAATGGTGGGGTCTACTTACCGTTGCACGTTTCTACTATTTCAATTTTCCATCCATGGGGTCTTTTATTAAGAAGGACGGAGGGATGCACGATTGGAAGATGAATGTTTAAAAAAAAATTATTCTTCGAAACTATGTCTATAGTGCATAAAAACTATCTTCTTACTACCAGCTAATATCAGATGTTTAAGCCATTCACGTACCTTGTTTTATCATGACCTTTTTGGATTAAATCATGTAGATCCTTGTACACACACCCAACTATTACTGATCCTAAAAGAGAGCAGAACAAAATTCCACGTAGGTTAAATGTCGGCTAATGTAAGTTTCCAATGACTGCACTCTCTTGAAGATGTTGTACAGATACGAGTTAATCAAAGTAACTTTGATGATTATTTAATAAGACACTGATGAGTCAAAGAATTAACGGGTTATAAAAAAATAATGACAATGTATACAAACCATTGTCGGCAATATTCCCTGAGGAAATATTGATAGATGCTTGCCATTCCTGTTTCTCCAGATAGAAGTTACTTGCATCTTGTCTATAACCTTTTTGAATACCAAGGACTCTCGAAAGAAATGAAAAAAATATTGTTAATATAAGTGACGGTCAGATTTATGAAATTAACAAACAAAATTCATTCAGTCTTTTTTTCTGTCATGAAATCAGTTTCATCAGTGGTATGAAATTCAGAGAGACAGTCAGTCACTGTCAGCTAGTCGGTCAGTAAGTCGAATAGTAAGTTACTCAGTTACTCTCTCGATTAGTCAGACAGCTACCGAACAAGTGATCGATTATTTCAAATCTGAAAAGATAGCCATTTAAATACTCACATATGTTGTCGCGAACGATCCTTTTTGAACCCTTTGTTCCACTTAGATGGTATTTGCCATAGCTAAGAGCAACTTTCTCAAAGGCGACTGCCACCTTAAAAATAGACTCAGTTCTGAGCTTATCTACCCCAGGCTGTTCTTCTCCGAGGGTCATCTCTCGATATTTAGTGGTAAAGTTTTCAAACACATTTACAGCTTCCTGTAAGTCCATAACGTACACATTATTTAGTTTTGTTTTTTTTTACCTTATCCCAGATTTATCACAATGAGATGTAAATTGTGATAATTGGCAAATGCAGCATTAAGAGGAGCTTTTGGTTTAAAAGCGACAACTTTCGCAAAAATTATACCGGAGGAGATTTTGAGCAAGTCTGTATATATGACTTTCTGATATGTCATAAAATATATGTTTCTCAATTGTTCCTCTGAGTGAGGCTTTTTTTTTTCATTAAGAAAAGGGAAGGAAAAGATCACTCACAAAAATGTTTCGGGCACTCATCACTCTACAACTAAAGGTAGAAGATATTTTATCTTTGCGTGGAAATTTTTGAGCTTATGTACCACCTTCAAATCAATTCGAAGCTTGCAGTTGCTCTTTCGTTACACTTTTAGATTAAAAAGATGGCTTTTTATACCACTGCTGAAACCACATACCTGTAAGGAATTGTTGCTGGTGATATTTAGACTATCGAGCTCTGAAACTGTATCATTTGCCTGAAACCAAGAAAGGGCAGTGAAGTATCATTGTAAACCATGAAAAGGCTAGGGAAACGAGAAAAGAATTATATTAGGATAGATAGATAGGAAAAAGTTACCAGCTTTGTGATGGTGATGGTGATGGTGATGATTTGAAAATGGCGCTGAAGGAAATGCTGGTGTTGGTGATGGTGATGATATTGTTGTTGGTTCTACAGCTGCTGCTGAAGGCACTAGATATGATAATACTGTTGATGATAGAACTGATGAGGGTGGTATTGATAATAATGATCTTCCTGATGAAATTCTTGAAGATGGTGATAGTATCGATGATGACGCTAACATGGCGGCCGATGATACTATTAATGACGATGGTTCAAGTGAGAACTTTGGTGCCGATAATACTACTGACGACAAAGTTGTCAGTGATAATGCTGCTTCGGATAATACAATTTGTGAAGGTGATGCTAGGGATAATCTTTTTACTGATAATAATATTGATGACGAAGATGTAGGAAAAACTGTTCCTGCTACCAATGACAATGCTGCTGACAATGCTGCTGTAGAAACTATCTCTGCTGCTGACGATGATGCCGACGATGATGCTGTCATTGGCGTTACTACTCTTGATGACCACGATGTTGGAGAACCTTCTCCTCCTGGCAATGATAATGCTGATGACGATGATTTTGTTATTAGTGTTACCACTCTTGATACTATTGATGACGAGGATGTGGGAAAAAACGTTACAGCTTCCGGCGATAATGCTGATAATGACGATGTTGTTATTGGCGTTGCCACTTTTGACGCTACTGATAACGACGATGTTGGAGAGACTGTTCCTCTTGGCAATGATAATGCTAAGGACGATGATGTTGTTATTAGTGCTGCTTCCCTAGAAACTAATGACGCCAAAGAAGTTGGAGAAACTATGTCTGCTGCTGACGACGATACTGATGAACATGATGTTGTCATTAGTGTTGGCGCTCTTGATACTATTGATGACGAGGATGTTAGCAATAATGTTGTTGCCGATGGTACTTTCGATGATACTTTTGATGACAATGATGCTGATCGTGATGTCAAAAAAAAAAAAAATAGTCAAGTCAAGCAACTTGCTTTGAAATTGTGTTAAATAAACAAGGTCAACACGGATAAAAATTTAAAACTTATTCGAAAAAGTAGACATGGATTGCTCAGTGCAGGTTACTCAGAATGCTTGCAAAGTATATTTTGTATGAACACGAGCCTTAAATACTCTAACTGAATTAAATATCTGTATTATGAAAGATTAGGGATGGGATTTTGAATAGTTATAGTTCTATAATAATAAAGCGATTATCTAGCTATTTGAATCCTTGTGTCTCAGGGCATTTCGGATTGTGAGTTGAGTTTCTGCAGCTAGCTTTTCCCGCAAAACCAGATTATTGAGAATTTTATTTTACTATTTCTTTAACAATTAACGTTGTGTTCAAGAGAAACGTTATCTTTAGCGTAACATATGTTAAACAATTTCTAGTCACTACTAGGTGTTGGCTCGGTTCAGTAAACTCATTGTTTCTAGGCTACGTTTGCTGTCATTTTTATCTTCTAATGCAAAAACCCGAGTTCACTTTCTCCCGAGCTTCGTGCTCTTTCGAAGTTGCTTTTTCATGATTAGAAAGCTGCCTGAGAGGGCTGGTCCAAGTTCCAGGCCCTAACAAAAGCATGTGGGGTTTTAGTTTCCGAGGATGTTAATTACTCGTAGGTTGAAGACCTACAAAGTTTAATGCAATCATATTTCGAGCCAATAAATCTAAGAGAGTTGCGGAAATCAAAATTTGTTGACTGTTTAGATTTAGGGCTGTTGTTGTCTTTTTGTAATACTCACTAGTTTTCCTGCTTTCAAAGTGGAGTAGACAACTCTTCCTATCGCAAGTAATTATCTGAGGTGTGCGACCTATAACATCAGTACAAATGGTTTTTCTCATGCTTTCTAGATCACATTTGTAGCACTTAGTGGACACAGGTAAACATTTGCTGGATCTCTCACATGTTAAATTCCACTTTTGTTCACTGCCACTCGACTTGCAATCACGGTGGTCGCGGTCGTTATCCAGAGAACAAGGACATTTATATAAGCTGTAACTCTGTTGAAAATAAACCTGAACCATAAACATGCATGGTGAGGCAGGTTTTGTACCATGTGAGGACGCGTCTGAAAAGAATTGCAATGAGATGAAAACACAATTATGAATCACTTGAAAAAAAGCAAAACAAAACAAACTAAACTTGCGCTAGGTTGTTTTAGACAGTCCTTAATCCTTCGGGCGCGTACAAAATAATGTTCGAGTTTAAAAAAATTCAGGCCCATAGTGAAGCTTTGTGCACAGTTCTAAAGTAATGTCTTCTGTGTGACGGCAAAGGAGCATATGGCAAGTTATTAAAATACTCAGCGAAGAAATCAAAATATATAACAGCCATCGAAATAATAAGCAAAAGCATTTGATGTCATTCAGAAATTAAGAACTTAGGCTAATTAAATATTAAAAGGCCAAGAAATACACAAATCAAACAAATTTATATTGAAGAATTAATGCCCTATCAGCGTAAGTCGCGTTAGCATGCCATGAGTGTAAAATTATGTTACCATGGGATTTTGTAAAAAGAGGAAGGAGGACTACGGACGGCGCTCAATAAAAGTAACATGAAGAAAACAATAATTAATTAAAACATTAACGATAGCGTTAAACAAATCTTACCATAACTGCCAAAAACACGTCGAAAAATGTTCGGAAAGTTTCGGAGATTTCAGAAATATTTCTTAATTCATTTATTGAGCACTCTCGTTTTATCTTTCACTTGCTTCTTCGTGAGCTTGTATGCCAATTTCTTCCATTTATGTCCGAAACAAATTCAGGGCAGTTAATTAATAATCCATAATATGCCTTGGACCTGACGGGGTAGGAACAGACTCAGCTTTCTTCTCATGTTCTGGATAATGTTAAGATTTCAGTTTGGGTAGGGAAAGAGTAAGCAAAGTAATTTGCTTCGAGCTTCTGGGCCTAACAGTTATCTTTCATTTAGTAGTATTCCATGCCCTGGTTTATATGATCCAGACTGACCGGTCAACAGCTTGAGGCACCAGGTAAACTGTTTCCGGTTAGCCGAGGATCTTTTGTAAAATAATAGTGAAACATTTTTTGCAATTTTCGAAAATTTCCGAACATTTTCCAACGAGCTTCTGGCAGGGGTCTGTAGATTTTTCAACAAATTCGGACGTCATCTTTTATCCGTCGCTCACCGTTTGCATGTTTATACAGATACCTGAAATTATAGTCTCTCCACAGCCGTTTAAATTGTTTTATATTCAACGTTTTCGTTTTTTTTTTTCTTGTTTTTTTTTTTCGAGCAAGGAAGTGTGAGGTAAGCGCCTGTGTTCACGTTCGGTAAATTCTCCGAAGTTTTAACCTTTTAAGCCTAAAGTGTAAGCGATATTTCATTTCTCCTAAAATAATTACACATTATCGCATCCACCCTTTGAACAACTGAGCACTAGACGACTTTTCTTTGCAGTTTCATTTCGCTACGAACCAGCTTATTAGTTCTGAAAGAGTGAAAAGTCAATTCTATAGAATTCTGCGTAACTTTCTCTCACTCGCGAATCGTTGAAAGGTAAAAAACAAAGACAAAACAAACAACAAACGGAAACATAGCGGTTTACTTACTCAGCGCAAAAATTGCCAACAGGGATACAAACATTTCCGGATATAAAGTTCCATTTAGCATCCTGACCAACCTTAGACCTCTATGATTTACCAACCACGGTATATTAATGACGTTTCTTTACTTCCCGATTAGTGAGCGCCTGAGCGGTATCTTTCCCAAGGAATTCCAAACAATTTCTGAAAAGGCACAGAGCGATGCATATCTCGGGGCCGAAAATTGCCACCGTACCGACAAAACTCGGAAAACGTTTATTTATAACGGACCAGTTAGAGCTAAGACTCTCAGCAAAAGGTGTTAAGCATTGTTTTGACTAAAAGAAAGATAAATTTATCGGCTTGAAAATTGCTTTTTAGGTGTCAAAATGCAGAAAATACTCGTGCGCTTGTATAGATTAGATTACAACTTTCTTTGATCACAATAAACTAAAAATGTTAACAACTCTTTCTCTAAACGACAATAGTGTTATACAAATGCTAGGATAATTTAAGTCTCCCATCTGTTCTTTTCGGAAACTTCAGGTTAAACACTGTCAGTTAACGCACATCAAAAGCCTTCCACCTGGCTGACTTTCAAAATACCTTATCGTGAGCATTGAAATTTGTGAGGAGTGTATATATTCTCTTATGTGGGACCTGATCTAGTGTCAAGTCTATTGCAGCTTAAAATTACTTAAATACAGCAAGTTAAATATAGAATAAAACGTTTGGGCATTCCTCATCCTGCGCTGTAGAGAGCTTTGTGAATTTCAGGAATATTCGCCGTCTTGATCGAAACCAACGATAACACAGTCCGACTAACAGACCGGTTTTTGTAAAGCTTAACAGCCCTAAAACACTTAAAGGTGCAGGAACAAGGATCTGATAGAGTATCAAGATCGATATTGATCATCATTTTGGTCTTTTTTTTTAACAAAATGGCTCAAATATTCCGGAAAATACGTTTTAATTCCCATATGCAAATTAACTGCAGCCTCCTGGCTGCAGCGATCGTGTATATACAATACACGTCACAAACAGTTTCCGTAACAACATTTAGCCATTCAAAGAAGTGTTTTTAAGAATGTGGAAACTCGATAGTTGCATCCTTTCTTGAATGCATTACGTAAAATTTCAAGGTCCATTTTCTTTAGACAAAATGCGCTAACGGAATCCAGTTTGTTCAGATGAATAAAATTGTTCATTTCGCTCAAGTGTTTTTATCTCGATAAAACACGGTCCGACAGTTTATTTATATCGGGACCAAGAACCCCCTTAAAATCACATAATAAATAATGGGAGGTTGGTTTGTACATTGGAAATAAGTATCCTATCACGTTTACGCCGTTGTATTCGAGTTATAGGTGTGCTGAAGAACAAACAAGGAGGGAGAACTTTCTTATGGTTAGTTTATTATGCAAATTAGCCACAGAAGTTATGCAATGTGTAGTCCAGGACATTATTATTTTTTTTTTGGTGTTTTCTCGATGACAAAGAGTCGTTTCTATTTTATTGTAAGGAGTTTTTTCTGTATGTTCAAGACAAAAATTTTATAGTATATTTTTATGACCATTTTCATTTTCTATGAGGCGCTAAAAAAGAGCCGTGTGTTTCTGTTTCACCTAATTCAATTAATTACTAATTCATTTTGATAAAGAAATTCGACGGCAAATACATTAAACTTTTTAACTTTTCTGTGTGGCATTTCTATTTTTTTGCGAAAGAATATTTGACAAACTTGTTTATTTCTTCCTAATTCAATTAAAATCTGTCGGGAACAAAAAGATTCGTCGGCAAGATTTTTAGACAAATCCGAGACAGTGTTTCCTCTACTGTCCCCCAAATTGTTCTCTTTGCGAAATACTGCAACGTTCGTGCGGTTCTAGTAGTGTAACGCAGATGTATCCACCCATTTGGCTAGCTGCCATTTTTAAAAATGCAGCGAAGTTACATTACATCGAGAATTCAGCTCGAGGGAATAACCATCTGCCCGAGACACAGACACTTACTACGAAGAGTCTGGCGAGGTTCAAGATCGTGCCAGTACCCTGGCCATACTGGAAAGTTACAAGTGTAGCAGGCAGCCACGTCATAACCTTCCAAATAGCTGACGAAATAAGACTAATATTTAGAGAAGTCGCCGCTGTAGGATCACGTAAGTACCAATAGCCTTGTGGCTCTCTCTAGTTCTGTTTCCTCTATTGTCAATACTCCTATAAGTTTTTGTTGTTGTTGGTCACATGTCCATTTCCCTTGGTTAATTATTGGTGTCGCAGTCGTAAATACAAAAATGTGTTTTTATCATCAACCAAGGACATTTCTTTAATTCCTTTATGCTATTGCTACACTGAGACTACTGGCCAGCCTGGCTGGTGGCAATGAAGGAAACAAAAAAGTTCCTGAGCGGTGCATCTACATCTCCTCTCCATGCCTCGCGCGATGTCGCCCCTCTTTTACTCGTCTCTACGGTTCTCACACCATAGCGACAACTATTACACACGATAGAAACTATAGGCCTCCTAGACGTGTTTGAAACGCCTGGTATTTCTCTTAGTAAGGATTTAGGCTAAGTTAGATGATGACGATGATGAAGACGACGAACTATTTATCAGTTGTATTGATGCAATTTTATAGTTCTTTGCACCACTTGCCGGAAGAAGGATTCTGAGCGACTGTTGGTTTTGGGATGGCACAGTTCTACCAAAGGTTCAGTCAATTAGGAAGCGGCGGATTCTGAGAGGTTTGTTGGATATTTTATTGTTTCTAAGATACCTCACCACGCAAGGTGTTTATTCGCATGCACGTCATGCATCGAAGGCGCATGCCAAGCACGAAACTAAGACAAAGATTGTATTGGTGGCTGGGATCACACAGTGGGTGGCTGGGATCACACAGTTACCCCTCTTTCCCTTCGTGAATCCCTTTCTTTACTGAATCGTTCCTTCAAAGAGACGACATGAAGCATATTGAACATGTTCAATAATGTCCGTTCATACCGTGAATAAGATTGTTTTATCTTATAGAACGGCCAAAGCTGATGCAAGAACAGCCATAGGAGCACATACTGCTGAAATGGAGACAACACCATTTCGTCAGATTTCTAACCCTAACAGGAAACCCTTTTCCAATCCCTCTTGGACTCCTGCAGGTCCTCAAGCAAACAGAGATTCTCGCTGCTTACAATGCTGCGATGGACGAGGTTGCCAGAAAATTCCTCGCAGGCGACAGCCACTACCATCACAGCTTGTCTCGTGGGAAAAAAGCAGTCCAGCCCAGCGACAGTTCTACACCATGCGTATAGGTACTCGGTTAGCACATTAAAAAAACTTCACCCGGCATATGGAAAGTTGTCTACACGACAAATACAGGAACGATAGGTCCAGGTCAAGTGACTGAGGAGAAGATACATCATCGTGGTCGCATTAATGTGACCCATGTCGATCATTTCGTCGAGTTCATTAATCGCCCATACTTTTCTCAAGACGTGTCTTACGGAACTAAATTCCTTAACCTAAACAGTGGCTAAACCATCGAGATACCGAACGCGGTGCGTACCGTGAAGCGGTCTGCGATGATTAGCCAGTACATACAGTTCTGTCAGGAGGAGAAATTTGAACCTCTCAGTCGCATCACTTTATTCAAGATCCTAGAAGCCGGACAAGCCTCACAGAGAAAATCGTTTCAGGGCCTCGACAATACTGCTGCTGATGGCTCTGCTGGTTTCCAGAAAATTGAAATTATTGTCGATGATCTAGAGAAAGGAGGAATGAATAGGCAATGGTGCACTGAGGTTAAAGAAAGGCTTAAGAGTAGAAAACGCTACTCAAAGACCAACTATCGCGTTTACCGAAATACAGAGGAAGCTTTATGTCCTGATCATTGCCGAAGGTTCGCTTTAAGTGACGAACAAGATCCCGACTTCCGGGAGAAATGCTCCCATCAACACACAGAAAACTGTAACGAGTGTCAAAATCTGCGAAATGTCTTAGATGAAGTCGAAGGCAAACTTCGAGGTCCTTTTTAAATCCCTTACGGCAGTGAACGGTCTGCTATACGACTTCAAACTGGCTCAGACAGATATTTTTGAGTGGAAGGCTCATATTGTTCGCTCTGTAAACCAGGAAGCAGCAAAGCAAGATCAGCTGAAGACCATAAGTACTAATCCGAACTGTGCACTGGTAATAATGGACTGGGCAATGAAGTTCCTTCAGCTTAAATATCGTGACAAGCAGTCAGATTGGTTTGGCAAGAGAGGATTGAGTTGGCACATCCCGACAGTGATCACACGTAATCCGAACCTTGAAGGAAGACTAGAACTGTGGCCATATGCCCACCTGTTTACGCATGCCAGCAGGACTATTTCGCCGTGTGTTCCATCATAGAATGCACACTGAGAGAAATTAAGACCGAAAAGCCTCACATAACCTGGGTTTATCTGCGGTCAGTTGAAGCTGACTGTTATCATAATAACTCCCTCATTGCTGCAGCAAGAGGAACTGGTAAGCGGGTTGGTTAAGAAGTTTTTTGATACGACTTTTCAGTGTCACAATATGGCAAGGATGTATGTGATCGAATTCTGAGTCCTATGAAAACATGCATCCGACGTTTCTACAACGAAGGACACGATATTCTATCAGCGAGAGACATGAGGAGGGCACTTTCTGAAAGACCAATGAAAGGTACATCCGCATACGTTTGCGAAGTTGACGAGGCGACGATAACCCTGTAAGTGAACAAGATAGATGGTTTTAGCAAGCTTCACAACGTCCAGTTTGAGGAGAAAGGTATTCGTGTGTGGAGGTCGTGCGGAACAGAGCGTGGCAAGGAAATCTCGTTTGACCAGCTGGTGTTAAAGGGCGAAGGGGACAATGGTATCATTATCAGTGAAAAATGTTTCCCTCTTCATGATGCACGTGTTTATCAATGCTCATATCCTGTGACAGAGAGTTCAGAAGAAGAGAAGGATTGGGACGATTCCAATGAAAGCATGTTTGAATGTTCCGAGCCTGGATGTGTTAAGAGTTTCCAAATATTTTCAAAGCTCGAGTCACATTTGGACGTAGTGGATCATTGCCTCAAAGATGAAAGGCCGTCAGAAACGCTATATGATAGGCTTCGTAGAGATTGGGCAGACAGGTTTACTACATCAGTCAACGTCACTGAAGATGAACCGTCTGAAGATGAACCGTCTGAACCTAATATCCTCTAAAGTAAAAATGTCTCAATAGCCGCGTCATTATGGGCTGGGCCCTACACAGGCCTCGAGCAGGATCCATTAGATTCCCTGACAAAGTTAAGAAATATCTAACTGCAAAGTTTGACCTGGGGGAACAATCAGGGCTGAAAGCTGACCTTCAGCAAGTCTCAAATGATATGCACCAGACAAGAGATGAGCAGAAACTTGAGGCCGAAACTTGCCTTATCTCTTGCCTTGCCTCTTAAGAGCGTGTCCACGCGAGCGCCGGGAAGTCGTGCTGCATGCCATCTCACCGATTTCAGTGAAACTTTGCCAGTTTAAAGGTTCTACCCCAAAACTAAAAAAGACAAACTGGTTTCTGTTTTGGTTCTTTCCAGGAAGATAGACAACCCCCGGTTTTTCTTGGTTTTCACCAAGGAAATCGCCTCAAAATAAATGAAATGTGTGAAGCTCTCACTTTCGATTCATTCAAATATTTGACAACTTTGCGGTCAAATATCTCCCGTTGCCAAAAAGATGCGACACTAATCTTAATTACCCTTTTTAACCCACTATTTCATCTCTGAAAATCATTTAAAAAAACTTTGGGCACTGCTGTATTTTTGTCTTTGATGCCTTTTAAAATCTGCGACTGTGACAAGTGTCTCTCAACTACACTTGTCACGCAACTCTTGCTCTAGGCGGTCACTTGACTAAATAAACCTACATTTTTTAGCTCTTTATACAAGAGGATTGATCAAGAAAGCTAAAAAATGTGAAAAACTTTGGACTTCTCCTGTCGTTTGTCACTTTGAATATTTGCTAAAATCAGGAAGTAGGGCTATTGTACAGAACAAAACATAAGTCTATAATTTGACCGTCTATTATTATTATCGCTCAGTTTACAATAGGGAAACTGGAACAGGAGAGGAGCTTTTAAAGTCATACGTCACGTGCTCGTTGGCGTACAAGTTCCCGAGTGTAAGAACTTCGGCTTTTCAATAACGCGGATGACGGGAAACTCTGCCCCCCTTGTTTGTTAGAAAATATCAATAGCCCCAGAAATTCCTTAACTGCGCCATATTTCTAGAAAATAAGAATGGAAAATAAAATACTGCGGTGGAGAAATGAAATTAGGAGATCCTCGCAGCTAAGAACACTACTGAAACGAATAGTTGTAAATAGGACCTGAAAAAAATTCAGGCCCGTACGGGATTTGAACCCATGACCTCTGCAATACCGGTGCAGCGCTCTACCAATTGAGCTAACAAGCCAACTGGGAGCTGGTCAATGAATTGGGTACAAATAAACATCCAGGTGAATGAAGATTTTAGATATATGAATTTCATCTCTCCACCGCAGTGCAAATATGTGAAATTTTGGTATTTTTGGTATTCTGTTTTGCCTTTAATGATACGAGTTTTTTTTAATGAACTTTATAAATTTGGAATACGGATTCGACAAAACTGATATTTCCTAATCTATTTGACCAAAGTGAGTTCTACTGGAATGGTGAGGAAGAGGACGGAGACGATGAGGAGCCAGAAGAGGAGAGGGAAAAGATAAATGGCTACAGTGTTGAAGAAAAACATGATAAACCCTTATCCGGTCCAATGCAGAAATCAGCCGATCCGATCCTACCTTTCATAGGTTTGCGCCTACTGAGCCGAGCGTTTCGCCGTCGCCGTCGCCGCCGAAGACGGAGATTTGGTTAATTCATGGGAACTAGTCACAAGGACAGAGATAAGGTGGCTTAAAACGGTAAGAGAACGAAGTGTAAGTTTTCGACGAAAATAGTCTAAGACAGGATTTGGGTGAGATAAAGGCTTCGCTAAGTTTCTAACTAAGTTATAATAATCGTCCAAAACTGTCTTTTATAGGCGTTCGCTTGGGTAATTCGTATATTGCTGCAACCACCGAACTGGCAATTTAAAGAAAAATCAAATCATTTTTATGCTCGAACTTTAAACAATTGACAGTTACACTTAATCTAACTTTTTGAATCTTTTGCCTGAAGCATGGGATCTTTATCTTGCAGGCTTGTAGCAAACTGGAGGAAACAAACACCTTTTTTCTATTGCTGAGTTTCTTTGCGTTTATATGAACAACGAGTAAAGTTTGAAGGAACTAAGTTGAAAACGTTTAATTTACATTTAAATGACACTCTTTGATTTGAATAAAATAAAATACTTAGCTCAAAATCGTTTGTTTCGTATTTGATTTTCCGCCATACAACTCATTCTTCCTTACCAATAAGATTATGGTGATGCTTGCGAGGTCAAGAGTTTTATGTTATCCTGTCATCTTCGTTGCATTTCTTTAAAATTACTCTAAAAGAGAAAAAACAAAAAACGAAAAATACTCATTCTTACGAAATCCTTAACAAGGGGAACCACACTATCGTCAGGGACTCTGTTCGGTGTTTTACCTAGAACTTACAGACTCCTCATGAGATAAGTCACTATGAAGAAGTCTTATTTTAGAAATGAATAAGAAAGAAGAAACATGTGTATGGAAGAAAGCGAGAAAATGATTTTAAACAGCTTCCTTCAATTAGTCAGTTAAACTAACATAAGTGACAGTCGATATTTGCTAGAGACCATCATACTATTCATTGTTACTTGATGCACCACAAGGGCATCAAGTAAGGATGTTTTTATACCAAACCATTACCAGTTTTTGGCAATAATTCCAGTGTTTATTTTTGAAGCCTGCAAGATAAAGATATATGAGAATAATCATTGACGAGTATTTCTCATAGCATTTGAGATCTACATCTTTTCCCTTTTTTTTGTGTTTCTCACTTGTATCTTATGTTGTGGAGGGTCAGTGATATTGGTGGGGCTTATGTTGACAATAAGGAAATGAATCTTAACGACGAAACGAAAACATAACTAAGTTAGGGAGCTACATCTCTATATTTTCCTTTGACATCGCTGACGGACGAAATTTCGTGAAACAAATATAGATTATCCATTTCCCTACTGTTGCGTTTAATGAAGTAACTTTCTTTGACCATTCATTAATGGATAATTTACAAAGAGTTCGTTGACTAGATGTTATAAATATGATACGGATGCGGGTAGAAGATTTATGAGAGATCTCCTACTCCTATTGATTCCCTCTAATCATATCTTCCTAATATATTTCTTAATCCATCTTTCATAATTATCCGTTGATATATCTGTTTGCTTATTTCGCTTTTTTTTTTTCGAATACCGAATAAAATAACTAATCCTCCAGAAAAGGAAAACAAAATAAGGCCAAAAACCACAAATAGTTTATCCGGCTGGGGTATTTGAATTCTAAGTTACACAAAATAAACCTGAATATAGAATACTCCACGGTTTTTCACGATCGTGGCTAGCGAAAGCAAACTTGGAGCCAAAATTAAGGACCATTATAAAACTCACAGAGATCTTTACATCTAGAAGACGAAGAAGACACATTCTAAAATGCAAATGTTTATAACATTGTATACAGATGGTGGCATTACCAATGGTTCTCTTACCAAACTCAGAAACAGCTCTCAACATCTTAATGACCTCTTTATTTGGGAAATTTCAACTTTTGAATTTGATTTAATGAGAAAGAATAAAATTATAAATGCATGCTGGTTGAAAAATATACTGTTTTCAAAAGTAATATCTCATTTGAAACCAGCGGACAAGCAATAGAGTTTGTTTGTGCACGCATTTAAAGCTTTAAA
The DNA here is from genome assembly GCF_036669915.1 of Pocillopora verrucosa. Lineage (NCBI taxonomy): Eukaryota > Metazoa > Cnidaria > Anthozoa > Scleractinia > Pocilloporidae > Pocillopora > Pocillopora verrucosa. The sequence goes on along the minus strand of NC_089321.1, from coordinate 15,323,688 downwards.
GGGTGGGGTTCTTTGCTTGTGTCGTTTATTGTTCTGAGATTGTTTAATGTGTCTATTCCAATTCATTGCAATCCTTTACTTCGACTCTCTCAAAGGTTCTCTTTCCTCGTTATGTTTAGACGTCTTGAAGTTAAATCAATACTTATATCTACTCTATCGTTGCCTTGGTGTTTGAGAATTCCAAAAGCTTCCATTATTTGCATGCTAGTTTTTCCATCTTGGTCACCTTGAAGAGCAAGGCCTGTGGCCAAGACAAACCAGACCAAAGCCAAGAAGAATAGTATATTCGATGATAAGCCTTCTTTGTGTTTGTTAATTGATTAATAAAGTAGCACATCTTTATTTGAAATAATAGATCGTGCAAAACGATCAGAAAAAAGAAATGAGTTGCACGGCCTGACGAGTATATATTTCTCTATCCACCTGCTCATTTCCCGATGGTCAAATAACTAATATCGATAGCCTGGCCACAAAACAGGCAATGTATTCAGCTTCTCTTGGATTCGTCAAATAAAACGACTTGATTCGTATGTTGTACGAAATAAACACTGGAATTATTGCCAAAAACTGGTAATGGTTTCGTATAAAAACATCCTTACTTGATGCCCTTGTGGTGCATCAAGTAACAATGAATAGTATGATGGTCTCTAGCAAATATCGACTGTCACTTATAAAAAATCATGTTAGTTTAACTGACTAATTGAAGGAAGCTGTTTAAAATCATTTTCTCGCTTTCTTCCGTACACACGTTTCTTCTTTCTTATTCATCTCTAAAATAAGGGTTCTTCATGGTGACTTATCTCATGAGGAGTCTGTAAGTTTTAGGTAAAACACCGAGCAGAGTCCCTGACGATAGTGTGGTTCCCCTTGTTAAGGATTTTGTAAGAATGGGTATTTTTCGTTTTTTGTTTCGCTTTGTTTTTTCTCCTTTAGGGTAATTTTAAAGAAATGAAACGAAGATGACAGGATAACATAAAACTCTTGACCTCGCAAGCATCACCATAATCTTATTGGTAAGGAAGAATGAGTTGTTTGGCGGAATATCAAATACGCTACATACGATTTTGAGCTAAGCATTTTATTTTATTCAAATCAAGGAGTGTCATTTAAATGTAAATTAAACGTTTTTAACTTAGTTCCTTCAAACTTTACTCGCTGTTCATAGAAACGCAAAGAAACTCAGCAATAGAAAAAAGGTCTTTGTTTCCTCCAGATTACAAGATCCTTTTCAAGCCTGCAAGATAAAGATCCCATGCTTCAGGCAAAAGTTTCAAAAAGTTAGATTTAGTGTAACTGTCAATTGTCTAAAGTTCGAGCATAAAAAAACGATTTGATTTTTCTTTAAATTCCCAGTTCGGTGGTTGTAGCAATACACGAATTACCCAAGCGACCGCCTATAAAAGACAGTTTTGGACGATTATTATAACTTAGTTAGAAGCTTAGCGAAGCCTTAATCTCACCCAAATCCTGTATAAGACTATTTTCGTTGAAAAATTACACTTCGTTCTCTTACCGTTTTAAGCCACCTTATCTCTGTCCTTGTGACTAGTTTCAATGAATTAACCAAATCTGTGTCTTCGGCGGCGACGGCGACGGCGAAACGCTCGCCTCAGTAGGCGCAAACCTATGAAAGGTAGGATCGGATCGGCTGATTTCTGCATTGGACCGGATAAGGGTTTATCATGTTTTTCTTCAACACTGTAGCCATTTATCTTTTCCCTCTCTTCTTTTGGCTCCTCATCGTCTCCGTCCGCTTCCTCACCATTCCAGTAGAACTCACTTTGGTCAAAAAGTTTGTTAAGTTCATAAAAAAAAAACTCTTATTATTAAAGGCAAAACAGAATACCAAGAAAACATTTCATTTTACCTCTCTAAATCTCCTCTAGCGTCATTGTTTTCATCATCATCAAACGAAAGCGCTAAGCCTATAGAGAGCACCAATCCAAAAAGGGCTATCAACAGCAGCTTGTTCATCTCGAAGTCTTCTGCGATGATCAATTGTGGATCCAAATAACTTAATTTATACCCTTTTGAATGGGGCGTTGACACCCCTTTTTTGGTCCGAGAACATGAAAAAATTCTAAATGTCAGCTGCAAATAGTTGTAACAATATCATGAGTTGAGAGTATTCGCAAGTACCTCTTGTACGCTTGTAAGCGTCCCGATAAAAACATGATCCCAATGCAGTCTCCCAAGGCCAGGTATTTATAACTACTAAAAATGTACAACGTTCAATATTTTTCACAGTCTTTCTAATCATGTCTTTCATAACGCGCATTTTGTTTTGCTTAATTTCTGTTCTATATATCACTTTTTGTCCCCCATATTATAAGTGAATGTTCTTTACCCCACAAAGAAATCTCCTGGCCTCAGCTTAATGTCGAACTAAATTAGGGTGAAATCTGATCATAAAAGATTTTCGCGAAAAATACTGTATGAAGTGGATATGTATTGATTCTGTGGAGTTGGAAAGAAAATGGTGGGAATAGCTGTGTTTGACGTCATAAATTGCTTCCTAACGAGCCTAACTTCTCCGGTTTATTAGTTTTATGACATTATTTTTTAACTTTGTTTTTCTGATACAAATATTGGAATATCAATTTTCGATACTTGACAGTGTTTATCTCATCTGAAAACTTAGAGACTCAAACAATTTCAATTTTTTTTTCTGAATACTTCTAAAAAATTCCTCACAATTATTTGAAAAATTAGTTTAATTACTACACTAAAAGGTAAATAGGGTATTTCAAGTCTACACTACTAACAATACACCATTAAAAGACGTTCACTCCTAAGTTGCACGGTGCATTTCCCCTAATTGACGTCATTCTTAAAAGAGGAAAATCTAATGATATTTTTGTCACTCGTATGTTTATATTTAAAAAAACAATTGTATTGACCTTTAGCCTGATACCCTTAACGTTCTTTTTACTATTATATTTAACGAAGGAACGTTTTTGACCATTCGTCGATGGATGTGATGTGCGTCTGTTGATTCCCTCTAATCATATCTTCATAATATATATCTTAATTTATCGTTCATACTTTTATTTTATGTTGGTACACATCTTTGCTTTTTTTTTTTTTTTTTTGATTTTCAAAAATAGTTAATCTTAAAAAATAGTAAAATAAAATTAGACCAAAAACCACAAATAATAAAAATCCGGCAGCAGTATTTCAATGGTGAGTTACACAAAATAAGCCTAGAAATAGAATACTTGACGGCTTGACTATTATTTCTGACATGGGATTGATGGAAGCTGCTGAAAATATTCAATGGACAACAAATCACCAATAAATAGATTAGTAATAACATTTTCCCGCTTTCTTCCGATACATCTCAGAAGACGATGAGTTAGAATAAGGAAAAACAAATTTTGGAAGTCAAAGTCAAAGTGAGAATTGTCGATCGACCGATGTTCAATTTCATAATCGTAAAAAATTATATTAAAAAAAAAAAGGATAAACAAAAAAAACATCAGCCATCATCGAATTTCCGCTGTTTTTTTAAACCCTCACCACCCACTAAGGTTACGTACTGAATTAAACTTTGGAGAAAGCATGGAATTTCCTTTTTGGCTTTTTGACATATAACGACGCAGTACACGTGTTGTGTTACATTGTGTCGTTATACAATGCAATCTCCCACAGCCAAGTATGGTAAGAGTTGCTCTGTGTTAGATGCCATACATCGTTTCCTAATGAGCCCCGATTGATAATTTCTCATCATATCATTTTATACGTTTGTCTTTCTGCTAGAAATATCAGAATATCATTTTTCGTCGCTTGACAGTTTTTATCTCATGTAATGGCTTAGAGACTCGAATCAATATCAAAAATTACCTTTATTTTTAAACAATTCCAACATTTCCTCACGCATTTCCTGCGAAATTACCTCAACGTACCGGCTAGATGCATGGCGTATTTCAAGACTACACTGGCTACTGGCTTCCTTGTTAAGATATTAAACCACAAATACCCTATAAGAAGAGTTGAAATTATGGCATTTTCCTATTGATTTAAATAAAGACGTTTAATGTTAATAAGGCAAGACAACGGTACTGCCTCTGATCCAGTGGAATATATGCATGGAACAATCTTCCTCGATTTACATTCATCAGACAAGATTAGCAAATAGGCCTACCCTTCTATAGCTATGCAATGCTCAAATAAGCTGTCTAAGTATGGCTAAAAGAATTGAGTTTTCAGCTGGTGGGCAATGACAAAAACGTTCACGGTACATTTTGATTTATAAGCGGAAAGGGAAATTACTCAAGTCTTAACTAGAAGCTCAAGCACAAATAAAAATATTATTATTCTATTATACTATGTAAAACATAAGGCTTTTGCATATGTATATATATATATATATATATATATACATATATATATATGTATGTATGTATCATTATTAAATAAAAATAGTAGAGGAGATATCATCAAGATTTTGAAAGGTGTTCCTGATTATGAGTTATGGTGCTCTTAACTAGACAATTATCTCTGTATGAAATATAATAAACGTTGCATGTTATAAGTAATGTTTTCATCCCCTAAAACGTGTGAGTTTGTTACTTTTCACCGCTAGAATAGAATAATTTTTTTCATGTTAATTTCTCCATTTTTCGATATTGCTGAGTGTACTTATTAAATTTTCTTTAATACTGAAAACTTTCTAAATCAAACACTTTTTCCGAACTCCAAGACCACAAAGTAATCACATAATATTTTTATTGTTTTTCGACCCGAGCTGAAAGAATAAATAAAAATGCAGCGCTAAGCAGAGTACTCAGTGGGGTCTAAATATTAATTTTACTCGAAATTCACACGTGATTTCAAATCCGAGAAGTGTGTTCAACTATAAGAGGCAAGTTCGGAGGATGGGGTCTAGAGCAGCCTGCGTTGAAACTTTACAACCCTAAGCTCAGTATCTTGCTCCGAGCTACGAGTTAAAACTTACTGGGAGGAGGACTCGGTTCAGTTTTTAAAAAGTCGAGATTATTCCGAAGCTTTATGCACATTCGCAAACGTTTTCCTTAGTGGTAGCGAACGGAGGAAGCCGAGATCATTTATGGTTGCTAGAAAGGAATATAAAAATTCATAAATGAGCCGCAAGTTTGATAACACGGGGCAGGTCAAACACTAAACATAAACTCAGGGCAATCAATAGCGTAGTTTCTTTTGAATATAAGATACACTGAAAATATTTGCATTTCAATCAACGTCGATGGGAATGATTGATTGAAAGTGTAATCTCATTACCAAAGAGGAGTAAGTTGCAAGATGGGTAAATACATTACAGAGAAGACAAGTCGTTATTTTGCTTTCCGTTTATTGAAATTAACCACCATCATTTAAAAACATATCATTAAAATTGTTGAATCAGCTTACTACAAATGTTACAGACTCAGCAATAAGAAAAAGAAGAGTTGTTTTGCTTTCTCCAGATTAAATGATCCTTATCAAGCCTGCAAGGTAACCATTACATACGTTAGACAAATTAAGGTCTAGTTACGTGTAGTTACTTAAGGTGTAACTACACATAAGAGTGGCTGTTGCCACTACGTCTTAAAAAGTTAGATCTTTTAAAAAGAAATTATTCTGGATATTCTGGTGAGATAAAGTCCAGTAAGTAAAACAAGTTTAAAACGTAAGAAAAAACGAAAGAAACGTATTTCAAACAGTTGTTCTGACAATTGTTTAGAGTTCGAGCAATAAATGATGATACGTTTTTTCTCTAAATACCCAGTTCGGTGGTTGTAACCATACACAAATTACTATTGGTGAGGGAGTCGGTAAAGGATGGGAAGGGCCCCTGATTTCTTTGATTTAAATTTATGATAAACTATGATACAAAAATGATTCAGTAATTTAGTAGTTTAGCAAAGTCTCTAGTTCACTCAAATCCTGGCTTATAACATCTTCTATCTCATGAACTTTTTTCTCTTACCATTTAAAGCCACCTTATCTCCTTGCGACTGGTCTCAATGCATTAGCCTTGTCTCCTTCGACGACGTCTTCGGCGGATGCCACGGCGGATTAAGCGAGAAATGACCGTGAAGATTGGATCAGCTGATTTCTGCAGTGGGCCGGACAAGGGTTTATCAGCTTCGCCTTCAACGATGTAACCGTCTATCTTTCCTTCTCTACTTTTGGCTCATCGTTGTCTTCGTCCTCACTATTCCAGTCGAAGTCACTTTGGTTTAAACGAAAAATATATCCGTTTTTCTGAATCTGCATCTATTAAGTGCATCAAAAAACCTACCATAATTCATGGTGCAAAGGATAATAATGATGATAGAGACTTAAAAATATATTTTGATATATTTACCTATCTAAATCGTCTCTGACTTCCTTTGTCGCGGTATACTTCGCCTGGTTTTCGTCCTCGTCAGACGAAAATCCCAAGCTTATGGCAAGCATCAAGCCAAGCAGAGCTTATAAGAGAGTCTTGTTCATCTCGAAGTCTACCTCGATGATGAATTTTTGATTCAAGCGGCACAACTTTTACGCTTTGGATGGGGCGTGGGCAGACCTTTTTTGGTCCAAAAGCAACAAAAAAATACTAATTACTGTCATGATAGATATTGACTCAAGATTATATACAAATACTTCTTTTACGTCCATGAGCATCAAGATCAAAACATGATTTCAATACAGTCTCCCAGCTATTTATATAACTACTGAAAATGTTAAACGAGCGATATTTGGCTTAATCTTCATTTCATCTTAATATGGCCTTCACATCGCAAATCCTTTTTTTTTTCTGTTCATTTTTTCTTGTTTTGTTTCTGAGTTTGCAAAGAGAGCCTCAAGTCTCAGCTTTAGGTGTAAATGTGAAAGGTAAAACCAATGCACTCCAATCATTGGGATAATATCAAGTGTACATAAAATATTAACTCAGTCATTTTGAAAAGAAGACGCGCCGATGGCTAAATTTTGGTGTTTGATAAAACACAGCGTTTCCAAATGAGCCTGACTATTCACGTTTTGTTTTTTGGTTCATTATATTTCATTCCATCATTTACATTTTTTGACAGTAAAATCTATGTACTAATTTCGCTGTCTAACTGTTTTATCTCGTGTGGAGTAAGTAAAATTGGAGACCTCCACCTCTCATCGTCAAGTGTATTTGAAGGCTACAATGACAGTTATACGCCATTATTGATGCAACCCTTAACGACTTAAATTTTTCTCCTTTTTAGAAAGGAAACTTTGATCATTATTTTCCTTGCTATAGGCTTCCTATGTTTTTCCTTTTACCAAAATTGTAACAACCTTCGGCCTAATACTCTTGAAACCTTATAATGCCCTTTTCGACTTTGTCAAAACGTACAGTTATTTATACTTCTTCTTAAATTTTTTAACGAGCACAAAGGGGTTTGCTAAAAAATTCCCAAAGGCATGCTCTGTTTGGTAGAAATAAGACGAAATACACATATCAATGAAAAATTTACTAACAGCTACAAAAATTATTCGCTAAATAACATCCCCCTTTCACATTAATGAAGGGTATTTAAAAGCAATTACGTTTTTATGTTGTTTTTCTGTTTTTCTCTAAACGTACGTATTGTGATGTGGATGTTGCTATGAACTACAAGTTTCTTGTGTTGCTGCACATTGAAAAAAAATTGTTTCTGAAGCTTATTTTGATTTTTTAACAAAGAAAACTTTTTTTGGCAAGCTTAAGCGGCATATCAGGGGAGTGTCCAATTTAACCATGCTCTGCATACAATCGAGCCAAAGAACCTACGTAAAGATCAAACGAACCTGATATGTTTTACATACATGTAAAAAACGTTTACCTGCACGGTGAACTAAAACTCAAAACATACTGAAATATTGTTCCCGAACGTTTCAAGAATTTTGGAGTACTCTAACTCGTGTAAATATTCTTTTCCAGCTTTGTAATTGCTTCACGTTGAAAGTGTTCAACTTTAGGTCATCACATTGAAGTAACTAAAACGATCGATGTAGGTGCAAAAGTCTTTTGTCTTCAAGTTATGCGACGCAAATCCTACTTTAAAAATAAGTCACCCTTGATGATAAAACGAAAAGAACATGTTTAAATATTCTTATCACTGAGAACAAACTAAAGAGGATAGGAGAAAAATAAAAAGAAAAAGGAAGATGTAATGGCGTAATATACTTTCCACCTATAATATTTCTCAACAACTTTGTGCCTTTTTTTTTTTTTTACTTCGTTGTAAAATTGTCAATATATCTCATTTTTTCTCGTTTTTTTTTCTTTTTTTCGTGCGGGCTATCAATTTGGACATGGGCCTAGGATTCACGATAAGGATATACCATACAGCAATAGTCGATGAAGAATAAATAAAATAATGAGTACAAGGTTCACTTTTCACAATATAATCAAACTCATTCATTCCTTATACTTGCAAATCATAAAGAGATTGTTTCTTTTTGCTGGAATAATATTAAAATATTGAGGAAAATATGAAAGGGGGAATGAAAAGCATCGCTAAAGTGCAAATCAAAGCTATTGTAGCTTCTGATTAAGTCACCAATCTTTTTCTTTAAAAACAAAAGTTAATGTTGTCTATATTTTAAATTGCCTCTGTCTTCCCAAGGGCCATCGAGAATGACTCCATCATTGTAGTTTCGGCCAAAGGGAAATACGTCTCAATTCTGTGATCGTCAACTGTTACGTCAAAATTAAATTAAACAACCGTCAGTAATAATTGACGTAATAAATTTTCATTCGGACCACCTACTGGTGTTCGCTATTAATGCAACGATCTGACTGACCACGCCACTCGCTATCTCTGTGACAGATAGCGAATAAAACGAGTAGCCTAAAATTGTGCGACCCGTAAAAAGGATTAAAGTAAAAATATGAGTTTAAGTTTTGAACGACCTGTATATTTACACTAACTATAAAGACAATTACCCCGTTCGCTCTATATTTCTTTGAGTCATGGTTGAATCGGGCTTCACCCTTATTAAATATCACGCGATAGAAATCTCGGGCTATAATTTTGAAATAGTTGATGAATAAGAGCACACTGTTACAAAGGATTGAAGTTCAAACAACATCGCTTTAAAAGTACAAAATGGGACATAATTAATGCTAGTGATTCCCTGTTCCTTCGATTATACAACTTAATCTGATATAAGTGCCTGTGTTTCCAAAGTGAAAATAAATCTCCCTTTCCTATATAAGAACAAGACACAAAGGAAATGCGAAGTTCCAAGTAATTGCAAACCAATATACCTACGATAAACTTAATGATCATTTTTATTTCTTTTGAAATCGTTTTTGTTCATGAGATTGTTAATGTTTTTGAGTTATTTCTGTTTCTCTCTAGGGCATTTGATATTGGCATGGACGTAGTTGTGACGATAGGGGAATAAGGAACAATTGAGAAGAGGGAAATTGTTACGGATGTAAATGGCCGCTAGTTTATAAATATCATTCTCCATATCAATGAGTGTTTCTCTTTTGGACAATCGTCTACATACAATGTTTGGAAGTTTCTTACTCGTGCTTGTGTTCTTTCAAGTGCAGGGAACATGCTGAGTACGAAGATTCAAACAGGGCCTTTACTTTATCATTATAGTTATTATTGAAATTATAATTATTGTCATCATTATTTTTAATGTTATTATTGTTATTATCGGTGATGTTGTGAGGTTTTAATAGAGAGAAATATAAGTAATTACATACACAGCTGCTGAATATTTTGATGCGAGAGGACGCTTATGTTGACCTCCACACTGAGATGATAAATTAGGAAAATTAAAATATTTAAGTTTCATTTTCTTTCTGCGTATAAACTTTATTACAGTTGTGATAGGTGATGCCTAATTGGCGTATTTATCATTTATCGTACAGTTTTTTATTGTTGAAGTGTGCATGCGCTCTTGGTCCTTTCCTTTGTTGGGTCAAACTTGTTATCCAAGAATATATTTTAATGTTTATTTCTCTCCTGTTTCGATTAGCTCGGCTACTTTGCGGGTAGGGATTGTTAGACATTTTTTTATAACTAAAAATGTACAACGTTCAATATTTTTCACAGTCTTTCTTCTCGTGTCTTTAATAACGCGCACTTTTTTTTTTTGGTTGATTTGTGTTCTATAGACATGTATTTTAATTGTTGTTATTGATGATACTTGACAGTCAAAGAGTTCAAGGGTACTTTGTGGGAGTCGGCCTAGATGAGAAAGTCAGTTTCATCTCGAGGATAGATATTCAGCAAATGCACAAGTGAATAGATTTATTTTTTAGATTTTAATGTAAAAAGTGCAAGTGGACAAATTAGTGAGAGAACCATCATGCAGCTATGATTAAACTTACGTTTATAACTTTACATGTAAACAGTTTGTTCGAAACTAGGTCAAGTTCATTTTGTGGTCTCTAAGATTAAATTTTTTCACGGTCATTATGATTTATATTTTTTTCAAGAATCTAGCAATACGTGTATTTAAAGAAGTGACTTTAAAGCCTCCTCCTTTTTTGTATTATTCACCAAAGCAATGATGGGAAGTGTTTTGAATCGGAGTGAAAACAATCATGTCGTTCGGGTATGTAAAACACTCGTTGAAAGGAACGAAAATCATCTCAGGACTGGAGTTTAGGGTCTTACGGCCGGTTACGGTCACTCATAAGGTCATTAGAGACCACCTTAACTGTTGACAAGACAAAGCGCAAGCTGGGTAAATCATCATTTTAATTCTTTTCTATTCATCAGTTTTTCTTGCATTTGCCTACAATTGAATTTTTGCACTCATAGTTACATTTGCTTTATTTATGTCTACTTACATTTCTCTTTCATTTAGAGACATCAATTTTGTTCGCGCATAAACATGAATTTAACATGCAAGAGTCGAATGAAGTGGAACAAATCACGGTCTATATTTAATCAAAATTCTTATCAGGAGAAAAACATAATACTGCGATATGTAAACTGCATTCAGCGTTAACCAGGCAAGTAAAAGAACAGACTAGATGTTCACTTTATACCTTCACTGTTTTAAGCAAGTACCTAAAAAAAAATGCAAAACAGTAGCCACTATGATTACCAAGAACTGCACTTACGATATTTAACGTATATTTAAGTGTCACCTTGACGACTTTGTTAAAAATAGGGACGCAGAAAGCCTCTCCTTGAGTAAAGGGGGTAATTTTTTGAAGAAACTGTGGTGCTGCGTTCTTGGGAGAGTATAATAGGGAAATTTAGTGTTATCAACTGAGTTTATAATGTAGATCAGCCACCGTAAAGAGTTTAAAAGCTGGCGTTTTGAGTGTTAGCCCTTTGTCAGAGCGATATTAAAGGGCTAACGCTCCAAACGTCAGCTTTTAAACTCTTTACGGTAAATAATTTACGTTATCAACGAAATAAATCATAATAATAATGATAATAATAATACTAAAGGTGTCTGTTTAGAATGTATTTCTGCGCTACTTCATGATGGAACTCAATTGCTCTCACCGAGTTTTTGAGCTTTGCGATAAAGTAATAAAAAGGAGGGGACGCAGATAATAAAAATTTTCCTGTAGGAGATCCTAGATCTTTAACATGAAAGGGACCTTAAGCGCGTTAGGTTCTATTTTATATCCTGTTTTATGTTGTTGTTTGTTTTCGTTTCTGCTCTGCTTTTTTTGCCTTGTTTGATCTGTCCTGTTTTATTCCTAAAAGGTTTTTGCAATGAAACAATTATAGGTCGGCTACAATAAATTAACAAAAAGGACATAGCGTGGTAATAAAAAAATGTGCTTTTGTGTAATCTGACATAGCTTATCACTATTACCTTAGGCAGGAGGTGGCAACTGTAAGATTTTTGTTGCAGACGAGATAGCTTCCACCACTAACGTCATGTGCTTTTTCACTTCATTTATGTCTCCTTCTTTATATGCCTGGAACACCCCTGGGAAAGGTAAAGCTGTGCGCGAAAACAAGTGTCGGGATATAAAACTTTCGGAAAGCGTCGAAGAACTGATGAAAGCCTTCTCAATTTGCACCATTTGATCATTGACCATGCGCACGTGCAATGGATCAGCAGTGTTCAGATTAATTTTTGACTTTGCTCGTTCGAAAGTATGGCTGGCATTCATAAAGTCATAAATTGCTCTTTGAATGTATTTATTCGGATGTGTTTCGCTATGCGTTTTTGTGGGTAGTACTTTATAGCCGGCTAGTAGAGCATTTGCGTAACGCTTTACATCCAATGGTAAAATAGAGATGTCTGACAGTTCTATCAGCAAGCCTCCTTCAAATTTTGTAACAGCCTCGTGAAACTCAAACTTAGGATCAATGAATGTTTTCATCCAATAGAAATTGTCTTCTTGCGTGTGATAGACACTGGGCTGGGGTCCGAAGAAGTAGCTGAAATCGGCGGAAGGTATAATAAGGAAGGGCTAAGAAAAGCAAAAATAAAAGTATGAACGATAAATTAAGAAATATATTATGAAAATATGATTAGAGAAAATCAACAGACGCACATTAAATCCATCGACGAATGGTCAAAAACTTTCCTTCGTCAAATATAATAGTAAGAAAAACGTTAAGGGTATCAGGCTAAAGGTCAATACAATTTTTTTGTTTAATAAAAATATACAAGTGACAAAAATATCATTAGATTTTCCTCTTTTAAGAATGGCGTCAATTATGGGAAATGCACCGTACAGCTTAAGAGTGAACGTCTTTTAATGGTGTATTGTTAGCAGTGTAGTCTTGAAATTCCCTATTTACCTTTTAGTGTAGTAATTAAAGTAATTTCTCAAATAATTGTGAGGAATTTTTTTTTAGGAGTATTCAGAAAAAAAAAATTGATATTGTTTGGAGTCTCTAAGTTTTCAGATGAGATAAACACTGTCAAGTAACGAAAACTGATATTCCAATATTTGTATCAGAAAAACAAAGTTAAAAAATAATGTCATAAAACTAATAAACCGGAGAAGTTAGGCTCGTTAGGAAACGATGTATGACGTCAAACACAGCTATTTCTACCATTTTCTTTGCAGCTCCACAGAATCAATACATCTCCACTTCATACAGTATTTTCGCGAAAATCTCTAATAATCTGATTTCACCTTAACTTAGTTCGACATTAAGCTGAGTCCAGGAGATTTCTTTGTAGGGTAAAGAACATTCCCTTACAATATGGGGACAAAGAGTGATAAATAGAACACAAATCAACCAAAACAAAATGCGCGTTATGAAAGACATGAGAAGAAAAACTGAAAAATATTGAACATTGTACATTTTTAGTAATTATAAATACCTTGCCTTGGGAGACTGCATTGGGATCATGTTTTGATCGGGACGCTTACAAGCGTACAAGAGGTACTTGCGAATAATTTCAGCTCATGATATTATTACAACTATTTGCAGCTGATATTTAGAATTTGTTCATGATTTAGGACCAAAAAAGGGGTGTCAACGCCCCATTCAAAAGGGTATAAATTAAGTCATTTGGATCCACAATTGATCATCGCAGAAGACTTCGAGATGAACAAGCTGCTGTTGATAGCCCTTTTTGGATTGGTGCTCGCTATAGGCTTAGCGCTTTCGTTTGATGATGATGAAAACAATGAGGCCAGAGGCGATTTAGAGAGGTAAAATGAAACTTTTTTTCTTGGTATTCTGTTTTGCCTTTGATAATACGAGTTTTTATTTTTAATGAACTTTATAAATTTGGAATACGGATTCGACAAAACTGATATTTGCTAATCTATTTGACCAAAGTGAGTTCTACTGGAATGGTGAGGAAGAGGACGGAGACGATGAGGAGCCAGAAGAGGAGAGGGAAAAGATAAATGGCTACAGTGTTGAAGAAAAACATGATAAACCCTTATCCGGTCCAATGCAGAAATCAGCCGATCCGATCCTACCTTTCATAGGTTTGCGCCTACTGAGCCGAGCGTTTCGCCGTCGCCGTCGCCGCCGAAGACGGAGATTTGGTTAATTCATTGAAACTAGTCACAAGGACAGAGATAAGGTGGCTTAAAACGGTACGAGAACGAAGTGTAATTTTTCGACGAAAATAGTCTAAGACAGGATTTGGTTGAGATTAAGGCTTCGCTAAGTTTCTAACTAAGTTATAATAATCGTCCAAAACTGTCTTTTATAGGCGTTCGCTTGGGTAATTCGTGTATTGCTCAGCCACCGAACTGGGAATTTAAAGAAAAATCAAATCATTTTTTTATGCTCGAACTTTAAACAATTGACAGTTACACTTAATCTAACTTTTTGAAACTTTTGCCTGAAGCATGGGTTCTTTATCTTGCAGGCTTGAAAAGGATCTTGCAATCTGGAGGAAACAAAGACCTTTTTTCTATTGCTGAGTTTCTTTGCGTTTATATGAACAACGAGTAAAGTTTGAAGGAACTAAGTTAAAAACGTTTAATTCACATTTAAATGACACTCTTTGATTTGAATAAAATAAAATGCTTAGCTCAAAATCGTTTGTAACCTATTTGATTTTCCGCCACACAACTCATTCTTCCTTACCAATAAGATTATGGTGATGCTTGCGAGGTCAAGAATTTTATGTTATCCTGTCATCTTTGTTTCATTTTTTTAAATTTACCTTAAAGGAGAAAAAAAAAACCAAAGCAAAAACGAAAAATACTCATTCTTACGAAATTCTTAACAAGGGGAACCACACTATCGTCAGGGACTCTGCTCGGTGTTTTACCTAAAACTTACAGACTCCTCATGAGATAAGTCACAATGAAGAACCCTTATTTAAGAAATGAATAAGAAAGAAGAAACGTTGTATGGAAGAAAGCGAGAAAATGATTTTAAACAGCTTCCTTCAATTAGTCAGTTAAACTAACATAAGTGACAGTCGATATTTGCTAGAGACCATCATACTATTCATTGTTACTTGATGCACCACAAGGGCATCAAGTAAGGATGTTTTTATACGAAACTGTTACCAGTTTTTGGCAATAATTCCAGTATTAATTTCATGCAACACACCAATCAAGTCGTTGTATTTATTTATTTATATTATTATTTATTTATATTTCATAAACTTAACTTATAATGCAATAACCGATTAGTTTAGATGTTGTCAAGAGGGCGATAGGAAACATCAAGGGTATCAAGCTGAAGGTCAATGCAATTTTGTTGAGAGGAAACACATACGACTAGCAAATAAATGATTAAATTTTCCTCTTTTAAGAAAGGCGGCGATTATGGGAAGTGCAACGTGCAGCTTCTCAGAGAGAGTGAATGTCCTAAATGGTGTAGCCAGTGTAGTCTTGAAATACGCCATGCATCTAGCCGGTGCGTTGAGTTAATTTCGCAGGAAATGCGTGAGGAAATTTTGTAAATGTTTTAAAATAAAGGTAATTTTTGATATTGAGTATCTAAGCCATTACATGAGATGAAAACTGTCAAGCGACGAAAAATGATATTCTGATATTTCTAGCAGAAAAACAAACGTATAAAATGATATGATGAGACATAATCAACCGGAAAAGTTAGGCTCATTAGGAAGCGATGTATGGCATCTAACACAGAGCAACTCTTACCATACTTGGCTGTGGGAGACTGCATTGTATAACGACACAATTTAACACAACACATGATTTGCGTCGTTATACGTCAAAAAGCCAAAAAGAAACTCCATGCTTTCTCTAAAGTTTAATTCAGTATTTAACCTTAGTGGGTGGTGAGGGTTTAAAAGCACAGTGGAAATTCGATGATGGCTCATGTTTTTTTTTTTTGTTCGTCCTTTTTTTTAATACAACTTTTTACGATTATAAAATTGAATGGCGGTCGATCGACAATTCTCACTTTGATTCTGACTCCAAAACTTTGTTTTTCTTTATAACTCATCGTCTTTTAAGTTGTGTCGGAAGAAAGCGGGAAAATGTTATTACTTATCTATTTATTGGTGATTTGTTGTCCATTTAAGATTTTCAGCAGCTTACATCATTCCCATGGCAAATATAATAGTCGAGCCGTCAAGTACTCTATTTCTGGCTTATTTTGTGTAACTTACCATTGAAATACTCTAGCCGGATTTTTATTATTTGTGGTTTTTGGTCTAATTTTGTTTTACTATTTTTTTAAGATTAGTAATTTGTTTTAATATTAAGAAAAAAAGAGAAAAAAAAAAAAAAAAAGAAATGGTATGTACCAACATAAAATAAAAGTATGAACGATAAATTAAGAAATATATTATTAAGATATTATTAGAGGGAATCAACAGAAGCACATTACATCCATCGACGAATGGTCAAAAACTTTCCTTCGTCAAATACAACAGTAAGAAAAACGTTAAGGGTATCAGGCTAAAGGTCAATACAATTTTTTTTTACATAAAAACATACGAGTGGCAAAAATATCATTAGATTTTCCTCTTTTAAGAATGGCGTCAATTATGGGAAGTGCACCGTGCAACTTAAGAGTGAATGTCTTTAATGGTGTATTGTTATCACTTTATAGTCTTGAAATACCCTATTTACCTTTTAGTGAAGTAATTAAAGTAATTTCTCCAAAAAAATTAAGAGGAATTGTTAGAAGTATCTAGAAAAAAAAAATTTATATTGTTTGGAGTCTCTTAGTTTTCAGATGAGATAAACACTGTCAGGCAACGAAAACTGATATTTCAATATTTGTTTCAGAAGAACAAACTTAAAAAATGATGTCATAAAGCTAATAATCCGCAGAAGTTAGGCTCGTTAGGAAGCGATGTATGACGTCAAACACAGCTATTCCCACCATATTCTTTCCAACTCCACAGAATCAATACATCTCCACTTCATACAGTATTTTTCGCGAAAATCTTTAATGATCAGATTTCACCCTAATTTAGTTCGACATTAAGCTGAGGCCAGGAGATTTCTTTGTAGGGTAAAGAACATTCACTTACAATATGGGGGACAAAAAGTGATATATAGAACACAAATCAACCAAAAAAAAAAAGTGCGCGTTATTAAAGACATGAGAAGAAAGATTGTGAAAAATATTGAACGTTGTACATTTTTAGTAGTTATAAATAGCTGGCCTTGGGAGACTGCATTGGGATCATGTTTTGATCGGGACGCTTACAAGCATACAAGAAGTACTTACGAATACTCTCAACTCATGATATTATTACAACTATTTGCAGCTGATATTTAGAATTTGCTCATGTTTTAGGACCAAAAAAGGGGTGTCAACGCCCCATTCAAAAGGGTATAAATTAAGTCATTTGGGTCCACAACTGATCATCGCAGAAGACTTCGAGATGAACAAGCTGCTGTTGATAGCCCTTTTTGGATTGGTGCTCGCTATAGGCTTAGCGCTTTCGTTTGATGATGATGAAAACAATGACGCTAGAGGCGATTTAGAGAGGTAAAATCAAATTTTTTCTTAGTATTCTGTTTTGCCTTTAATAATACGAGTTTTTTTTTTTATGAACTTAACAAATTTGGAATACGGATTCGACAAAACTGATATTTGCTAATCTATTTGACCAAAGTGAGTTCTACTGGAATGGTGAGGAAGAGGACGGAGACGATGAGGAGCCAAAAGAGGAGAGGGAAAACATAAATGGCTACAGTGTTGAAGAAAAACACGATGAACCCTTATCCGGTCCAATGCAGAAGTCAGCCGATCCGATTCTACCTTTCATAGGTTTGCGCCTACTGAGGCGAGCGTTTCGCCGTCGCCGTCGCCGCCGAAGACGGAGATTTGGCTAATTTGTTGAAACTAGTCACAAGGACTGAGATAAGGTGGCTTAAAACGGTAAGAGAACCAAGTATAAGTGTTCGATGAAAATAGTCTAAGACAGGATTTGGGTGAGATTAAAGCTTTGCTAAGTTTCTAAGTATGCTATAATAATCGTCCAAAACTTGATTGTGTCGTCTTTTATAGGCGTTCCCTTGGGTAATTCGTGTATTGCTACAACCACTGAGCTGGAAATTTAGAGAAAAATCAAATAATTTTTTCATGCTCGAACTTTAAGCGATTGACAGTTACACTAATGTATATGTATATAGGAAGTCTGTGTATTGATTTTTCTGTTTATAGTGCTTGATACGTAGAAGTAGAGTGTGATATATGTTGCGATAGGAGAAAAAAACAGAGAGACTATACTTTCATCCTAACACGGCTGTTTCGTGATTGCTTATTCACCAAATAAAATATAAAAGAATAAAATCCCCTGATGAGTGAGCAATCAAAAACAGGCTTATAGGGATGAAAGTACTGTGTCTCTGTTTTTCCCCTATCGCAACATATATATACACACACATATATATATATATATATATATATATATATTTTGTTGTTGTTGTTGTTGTTGTTTTTTGTTTTTTTGCTTTAAACTGGCTCTTCACCAAAATGTTCAGAGTCGTTTATTTTTCGAAAAACCTAACTTTTTGAAACTTTTGCATGAAGCATGGGATCTTTATCTTGCAGGCTTGAAAAGGATCTTGTAATCTGGAGGAGACAAAGACCTTTTTTCTATTGCTGAGTTTCTTTGCGTTTATATGAACGATGAGTACAGTTTGAAGTAACTAAGTTAAAAACGTTTAATTCACATTTAAATGACACTCTTTGATTTGAATAAAATAAAATGCTTAGCTCAAAATCGTTTGTAGCGTATTTGATTTTCCGCCATACAACTCATTCTTCCTTAGTAATAAGATTATAGCTTTAATGTAGAAGAGTTTTCTGTGAAGTATCAGCAACTCCAAAAATTATCACATTAACTGAGTTTCAAGACTCTTACACCAGTCCTAAATGGTGTTGCTTGCAAGATCAAGAGTTTTATGAAGACGTTTTATCGCCTCGCTACGTGTTGCACGAATGCGTATTTTGCTCGCAGTGTTTGTTATTAAGAGAGTGTCTCTGTAAGAGCGGTCCGGTCGATTTTGCTTGAGACACGGATTTCGCTCGTTTCTCGTGTGTTGTAAGACATTCATGTACCTATACTAAAACCACAATCAGTTTGATCGGATCTCTTTATTTTTCAGAGTTTTACGGAAATTAAATTTCACTCGAGCGAAGGCTTGTTGTGACACTTTTCAAGACTTTAATTTCATACAACTTTAGAGGACAATTTACAAAAAACTACGGAACTCAGCAAAAAACCAAAAAATACCACAGCCATGTATATTAACTCTATCTTATCTATCAAGGCGACTTTCGTAAACATCACGTGTTAATCAAGGAAACAGGAAGACTTGAATGACACCTTATCGGTTCGCCAAAATCAAACACGCCAAAACCGATCAAATTCAAGGTAAATTTTTGAAAAAGTGAGGCGTTCTTAACTGATCCAACTAACATAGCTAGGAAGTAGGTGCCATAGAAAAGATAACTACAGAAAAAACTTTGCGGCCCGACCTTTACGAGAACTTTATAACTCCGTGAACTTACCTAATTTTCGGCAATCTCCAAGTTTGGCCGCCATTTTGAGGGACTTGTCAACATGAAGCGTAACCGATATAAATCAAGCAGGTAAATCTAAAACCGTCAGAAATACATACGGAAGCAATTCAAATGAACTTTTCTTTCAATTCAAGCGGCAAAATTTGAAATTGTTCGTTAAACTTACAATCCTCATGCGACCATTTCTTTCAACAATTCAAACACTACAACTAGTGTTTGAATTCCCCTCGTCGATTCCACCGCAAGAAATAACCTGTGCCATCCAAGCTTCGACTCGAATATGAAGTACGAATCAAGTAACAAAACTGCTTCATCTTCGCGGCAATATCACGCTGGTATTTTGATTTTCCGATCGACAAGAACGGTGATCAGGAATAGATCGATTTGTTTACCTCGTAAACGTGACCGCTGACCAGCCTCTAAGTGAAAACAGCATAGCGCGGGGTGGGGTGGTTGGCGGGCTTATCGTCATAAGATATTCGAATGCACGCTCAAAAAGCTTTAGGACTATCAGTCTAAACAGTGAAGGCATGCTTCGAGGTACAGACAATTTTTATTTTATTCTCATAACTTTCTCCTTTAAATTAGAACTGGTATTAATTAATAGAGTTATCAATATATATTTTTAGCCGGGTACCCATATAACCTTTTTGCTTGTTATCAGTGGTATAAAATAAAATGTCTTTTCCACCAGAACCTTTTATTTATGCCCCATTGCACGGAATGAACACTATACTTAGAATTTTTGCTCTAAGTAATTTTTTCTGTTCCCAAGAATGTATGCAAAGTGATCGAGATTTGATTCATTCCGCTGACACGTTCTTTTAAGTTATGGCGCGTGCAGGTTTTTTCTATCAAAAGTCGCGCGTGCAACACACTGGAATTGAAAATTCGTCGTAAAATCGCACGAACCTTAGAATGAGTTTAGGCAACTTTGACTTCTGGCGAGATTTAGAGTATGGTTCAAAGGACCCCTTGAGATTTTTTTCAGGACTATAGCTGAGAATTGTTAATAACTCACTCGTATCTCGCGTCTTCGCCGCTCCACGCTCTCAGAGTTGGGAAAAGGCAAGACACGTTATTTCTGGTGCGATACAAGAGGTTCAATGGTTATCTCGATCATCTAAACACATTTATTTACGTGGTAAAGATTTGTTTTTAAATCTATGAACTGATGCTAGTCCTATTTGGAACGAAGTGTATTTGAAATAAAAAAGAATACTAAGTAAAACAAAAGTTGTCTGCAACACGAAGTATGCCTTCGCATTAAGACTGAGAATCCTAATGTTTATCGAATGTTCTCAAAAACCTTCTGATAATCTGCCCGCATCCACCCCTCACCCCGCCCCTCGCCACTGAACCGTACTGTTTTCACTCAGCAGCTGGTCAGCGGTCACGTTTACGAGGTAAACAAACCGATCGATTCTTGATCACCGTTCTTGTCGATCGGAAAATCAAAATACCAGCGTGATATTGCCGCGAAGATGAAGCAGTTATTTTATTTGATTCGTACTTCACATTCGAGTCGAAGCTTGGGTGGCACAGGTTATTTCTTGCGGTGGAATCGACGAGGGGAATTCAGAAAGTTGTAGTGTTTGTATTGTTGGAATAAATGGTCGCATGGGGATGGTAAATTTAACAAACAATTTCAAATTTTGCCGCTTGAATTGAAAGTATAGTTCATTTGAATTGCTTTCTTATATATTTCTGACGATTTTAGATTAACCTGCTTGATTTATATCGGTTACGCTTCATGTCGACAAGTCCCTCAAAATGGCGGCCAAACATAGGTAAGTTCACGGAGTCATAAAGTTCTCGTAAAGGTCTGGCCGCAAAGTTTTTTCCTGCAGTTATCTTTTCTACGGCACCTACTTCCTAGCTATATTAGCTGGATCAGTTAAGAACGCCTCACTTTTTCAAAAATTTACCTTGAATTTGATCGGTTTTGGCGTGTTTGATTTAGGCGAACCGATAAGGTGTCATTCAAGTCTTCCTGTTTCCTTGATTGACACGTGATGTTTACGAAAGTCGCCTCGATAGATAAGATAGAGTTAATATACATGGCTGTGGTATTTGTTTTTTGCTGAGTTCCGTAGTTGTTTGTAAATTGTCCTCTAAAGTTGTATGAAATTAAAGTTTTGAAAAGTGTCACAACAAGCCTTTGCTCGATTGAAATTTAATTTCCGTAAAACTCTGAAAAAATAAAGAGATCCGATCAAACTGATTGTGGTTTTAGTATAGGTACATGAATGTCTTACAACATACGAGAAACGAGCGAAATCCGTGTCTCAAGCAAAATCGACCGGACCGCTCTTACAGAGACACTCTCTTAAATTCTATCCCATTCTGGTAAAATGTCTAGACGACACCTCGTGGAAGGTAGTGACCAATCAAATAACATATTTCCTGCAATCTCATCGGAAATGTTTCTCATGAATGTTAAAAGAAATGCTTGGTATTAAAAGTGGTAAGAATTTCAAGGAACACGCTTCGACCAGCTTTAGCCGTCAGTTGCCGGTTTGTTTGCTTGATTTGAAGGGGGCCTTCTAGCTTTTTCACACAAGGGCAGTCTTGTACACGATGAAAAATTCGCAAGGAAATTTCAGACTCGATCCCTTTCCGAAGACATGGAAGGTAGCGACTGATGAAATAACATATTTACTTCAATGTCATCTGCAATTTCCTGGGATGAATTTCCTTAGAGTCCTGGTCAATATTATTTGAAATTACACCAAAAAAAGTTTAGTTTGAATAAGCTTGTGTCAGATCGTCTAAATCAACAGTCCTTTATCCTTAAGTAGATAGACTGTTCTCAAGAAGGAGATAAGATTATCTATGGGCTGAAACGAAAAACAAAAGGACCCTTAGGAATACTGACAAATCGATAGATGGCAGAGGCCATGACGGCATAAGACAACTTGTCACAACAACCACGGCCGTTCACGGGAACTAAACAAACGTTCACTCTACTTCTGTTTCATAAATGGGAAGCACATATATTGACTTCACCGTAATATTTGTCTTTTTCCGAAAAATAGTCAAACATACCTTAAATTTACATGATGTTGATGGCATGTTTGTCCTCAACCGTCCCAAAGTCATCGCAGCTCAACTTTAAATTGGGATTTCTCCCACACATTTAAATCGACGCCATTTAAATTGCCATTGACGCGAAGCTCTTTCTATACTACATAACGTAAACTGGTCCCAGGCTCCATAAATATCAGAGACAAAAATACGAGACTTAAATCTGGGGCTAACCTAAGTTTTAAAAATTGGACCTTGACGCCATGTTTCATGACGTCGTGGTATAGACAAAGCTGTCTATGGCCCGGTCTGGTTGAGTTTATGTCTTTCCTGGCTATAATATTTTCGTAGATCTCTTACCAGAAGCGTGATGAAAAGAGCGTGTGAACTTTAGCATTAAAATATCACAACTGACCTGAAAATAACGAACATTTTCGAGCACTAGCTATCTTCTATATCCCATGACCCCAAATCTAGGTTTCGGTTGTTAATTTAGTTTCTTCCAATGATAGATTGTTCATCCTGCTTCGACCTTACGAGTGAAAAAAGTGTGGCTATATAAGACAATACTTCATTATGCATAATTCATTGTTCTTTAAGAGAAAACAAAGCGAAAAAAATAGTTGTAAGAAAATCTTTCAAAAGTGCAATTGAAAGCTTAGCAATGCTAGCGAGAATTTGTCAAAAGAATGGTTCTCCCACATCAACCACAGTCCTTCTCTCACTTGGGAAAGTATGTCGAATAACGATGCAAGAACCATCAAATAGCAGGGCCGATAATGCATTAGCATGAACCGCGCTCGAAAAACCTCCCCGACTTCCTCTATTTCGTAAGACACTCGTCATGACTTCTCCTGTGAAGTTATCTAAGAAGTATTAATTACTCCAAATTTATCTCACAGGCTTGAGAAAGATTATCTAATCTAAAGGAAAAAACATGTATGAATAAGTTTTAAAGTCATAAAAACAAGTAGATTGAAAGCCTTTAACATGCATTGCCATGGTAATCTTTGATTTCAATAAAAAGGAATGTGTAACGACTGGCTTTTCTCGTTTGCGATGTATTCAGTGCACCTCATTCTTCTCAGTAACAAGAATACCGTTTCAGTAGGAAAAGAAGTTACTTTTTTGTTCTCAACAACTTAAAAATGTTCCGCATCAATTGGGTTTCAAGACTTTTGCTTCATTCCTAAATGGTTTTGATTGCAAGGCAAATGTTTTTCTTTTTCACTTTTTTTTTTACTACCGACACCATGCTTCATTTCTGAAATGAATAATTCAAAAGAAACATGCACAAGGACCTGACTTTACGTATGGATCGGGACCTAACCAGTAAGCGTTAAGCTACTCTGCTTGGGTCATATAGGCAATGATGTCGCAGCAGGCGGCGTGGACGAGTGGTTTGGGTGCTGGACTTGTAACCTGGTGGTCCTGGGTTCAAGTCCTCTTCCCTCCTCGGTCGCTCCGAGTTAAACTCGTCGGCTGCGATGTGTAAATGGTTGACTGATCTGCCTCCTACCAGTTAGGTTTTCCAAGCACTTTAGTTTATTTTAGTTATTGTAAGGCGTTATTGAATAGCTGCTGCGACCTGCATCATCAGGCAAGAAAAGGAAATCAGCAACATGAGCAAAGCCCCACCAAAGCTGGGAAAACCGTTTTACCCAAAGATGTCATCAACACACATGCTAGGCACTGGGAGGCTCACCTTCAATCTATTGCTGATTTCCTCGTACCAGTAGAAGGAGTCTGGTGGAGAGAAATTGAGGATGAAGACTGCATTGAGTTCTTTGATGGCCCTGAGGAAATTGAATTCAGGGAGCAAGGACCTTCCCTTCACCACTTTCACTTCTCCAATATCAGAATGGAAAAAAATTTTCTTTCAACACTGCTGGGAAGAATGTATTCAAAGCGGAATCAAAATCCCAGCTACCAGAATTCCCCATGAAGAAAATTATGATGGAGAAGAATGCATGCAACAGAATCTGTCAGTTCAAGATCAGTCATTCAAGAGTGACAGTGAATGTGACAAGGAAGCTGAGGATACAACTCTATTAATTGACGAAGAAGACAGAAGTGAAAACCTAGAAAATGAAAAGATTCCGGAACCACAACAGCTGAGTGAGACAGTGCAAAATGATACAGGTGAACCACTGGTTAAGAAACCAAAATTATCTGAAGATTTTTTAACATCCAGAAAAACAGCAAAAGCTCTTTCAGAGATTCTTAGCACAACCAAAGATGTTATGTTATATGAAAAACTTTAAAAAAATGCAACAAAAAATTCAAGTTCAAGATACCACAAAGAACACCTCTTAAATCACCTGGCACACATTCAAGTACAAGTTCTAAAGCAATACAAGGAAATAAATGAAGCAATTGTTGAGTGGTCAGCCAACTTCAAGAAAGTCTTCAAAAAAATCCCACAGAAAACTACATGAAAAAAGATCCAGTTATACCAAAAACATGGAGGAAAAATAAAGTTGCCATGGAGCTCCTGAAAATATGGAAGATCAGTATCCACCTTCCTTAATAAATACACCTTACTCAATGTTTTATAATACGTGCTGATATTTTGTGATTTGCATAATATTTTTCCAAGCCCCAAATTGATTAATATTTACAGTCCTAAACATTAAGTCGAAAGAAAAGCTATCTTCAGTAGGTTCCACATGTACTGTAAGCATGAAAAAGCACCAAAAATATTATTTAATACATACCATTTTGAGGAACTTTAATATAACAGTCTAACTGATAAATCATTATGAGTATCCTACATGTATGTAGATCCAGAACATACCTGAAGGCAATTTAACATGGAAGAAATCCAGAAAAGAACAGCAACAACGTGATTAATCATAGTACAATGTTTAATTTTGTACAGCAATTTTTAAGTCATCAATTTATTTATGCTTCTAAAGGATTCATTGAACAAAATGAGCTCAAAATGTAACATTTGCCAAGTGCATGATGGATAATGTCCAGCAAATTAAATCTTCTACTCAAGTGATTTTCAAACTAATTACTGCATTGTACAAATGAGGCCCTCTTTAGTGACATCCTTGAGGAAAAGTTAAGAATTACTGTATTCTTTTTGAGTAGTGCAAGGAGGGAGAAAACCATGATTATCTTTAAACTCAAGAACCTTAAAGCTTATCATTTCATGTGTCATTTTGTTGTAGCATTTTATTCTAGTATGGGAAATTGAATAGTGAAGCAATCACATTTAGCTATATTTAATGATGAACAACTTAATTCATTTAAAATGTATACTAGCCATTTTCTGACTTGAAATCGTTGTTGCATGTGTAAGTAACAACTAATTGCCACACAGAAAATTATATTATAATGTATATAAACAAGTAAGACTACAGAGCTTTTACACCTTGTCTTGCGAACTAGGCCTGTGGTGCTACCCACTAAAAGATGAGTCTCACTAACACATGAAAGAACTTTGCAATAATTTTTTGTCTAGTTATTAATTCCCATGGTTAACTTTCATATCAGGACTTTTGATAAAAGGGCAACGGTTCACCTGAATTCTTTTTTCAGAACAAAATCATAAATTCCTTTATGAAACATGATTTTCACTTAAGCTAACAAATGCTTTTCCTCTTACAAATGTCCCTTTCTCTCAACGTTTGTAAGTTGGAACTTAACACAGGTTACGCTGATCAAAAGAAAGATTCTATAACAACACAAAACGATTTAAATTTCACACGCTTCGCACAACAGATACAAGCAACACCTTTGAACAACGTTAAAAAGGAAGCAGTGATAAAACATTTCTTACCATATTCTTCCCAAGTGATTCCAGACTTCTAACACAAACAAGCCTCAGAATACAAGTGAGCGACAGAGTTTCCGAAATCTCGATTTGATCATCCTTAGTCATGCTTTAACGAGCCCGAGTGGTTTCTATCATAGGGCCTTTCCCGTCCAGACTTTTTTCAGAGCACCAAATTCGGGCTCTGGCTTATGTTTACGGATTTAGCTTATCATGATGCTCTCTTATGGAAATATATCCAAAATACAACGGTATCAGAGGTTTTTTCGAAACGAACCGATCTTAGAAGAAAAATATCCAGCTTTGCCTTGGCAAAGGTAAATCTGTATATATAAACAACAACCTTTTTTAATTTGGCTATTCCGCTAATAGTTTTCCTAGAGCTTCGAAAATTGTTTGCATTTTGGAACAGTTAATGTTCGCGGGCAGCTCCCGATATCCGTACATATTTTCCCTGCCTACTGCAGGATGTTTTCTTTTGTTTTCTTTTGGGTATTCTCTGGTACGACTTAATGAACAAAAAAAAGATTTCCCTTCTTCTGTAACAACCACAAACCCTCTCTCATCTCGAATTAATTTTGAACAAAGACTTATCCCAGTGGACGTAAGCTTTGAAAATTGGGGAATGTCGCCTAGGTGATATTCTCCCTATTTCAGTTGGGAGATATTCGGTCACGTTCTCCGTTTGGGCTAATTGAGCGCGAGCAGAGATATTCGAAGGATCATTAATACAGATATATTTCACTAAGAACTATTTGAACCACACCACAAGATTGGAGAATGCCACAAGCTGTGGGTCACCCTAAGTTACTTGGAGACATTTCTACAAATTTTTTTTTTTATTTTCCTGTCTATCGATAACAGTATAACCTTTTCAAAGCTTGTTGGAGTCTTTTGCACTGTATAATAATGTCTAAAAGTCTATCCTAAAATGTACGTAATCCAGCATCTGGCTGGGATTGATATATAAGTAAAGTTTGTAGCACTCATATTTAGCTAAATAGATAATGTTGAATTGCGAGGGGTTAACTGTTCTATTGACTCAGACCTAATCTTCTAACTTACTTCAGCTTAAGACAACGATAGGCCGGATCACCCAACGTCACCCAACTCTACCTCCCCATGAAAGACTTATTTTCTTTTTTTTCTAATTAATTTAATTTCTAATTAAAAAAAAACAAACAAACAAACAATCCAACCAAGCAGAAGGACAATGGAAACTGATCAGTTGCGACTGGAGAATTATCGTGGCCCAAAAAAATCACAGTACATAACAATTGGCCTTTACCCGCAGCTTATTGGAATCCATTACTTAATGATATTTTTATTTCAACTCATATTCGCTGCATGGATGCAATTTAGTTGCCCAAACTGCACCGGTCGGATTCATCTTTACATTCTTTTTGGTTGAGCTTCTGTCGTTCGGAGATGGGAAACAGCGTTCTTTCTCGCTTTTCATTCAAGCTCCAATCTGACCAATCGTCACTGTTTTAATTCTGTCACCCAATCGCTCCCTAATCTGTTAATAAACATGACGTAACATGAATCGGTTGCTGAGTTCTAAAATCCGGCCACATTCCGTATTGGTATTTTTTTTTCTTTTTTAGGTTTTGATCTTACCTGACTATTTCTCACACAGTGCAGGATGAAAATCAGAACACCCTACAATAAAAATATAATTATGGATGATAAGTCACTTTTTTTATTTTAATGTTATATCATGACACATAAAGAGACCTTTGCGGAAGAAATGACTAATAGATGGATAGGAGGAAGGACTGACTAGAAACTGACGGTCTTATTACTACATCGATTGACTGATAGATGGATTTTTTTTCGCGTTTTTAGAGGCTTCAAGTTCTAACTTTTATTAGCAAAGCTATCCTCATTTAACAAAGGAAATTTACAGCAAACCTGAGTGGAGTTGAGAATGGAGGAGATGTAGGTAAAAGCCTTGTGTAGTGGCGACAGAAGACCAAACAACCAAGTGATGCCAAGAAGGGGAATCATCAGAACGCATGTTCTAATGCCAAGTCTAAAAGAGGACAGATAATAGTTGATTCCAGTTTTCAGGTAACTTTATCTCAACGTTAGAACCAAATAAAAGCTCATGCACATGGTGCCCTGTCAACCCTCGGAGGGGGGGGGGGGGGGTTGTTGGAGCCCGGAACCTTTAATTTACGATATTTTGAAAAGTTTTCACCTTTTATAGATAGCCTGTTAGTTCGTCTACAAAACGATGTTGAGATTATGGGATACATATGCAAATGCAGCTTCTGAGGCGGGGAAAGGGTAATGACCCTATTTAACATGGTGCACGTTTTTACATCTCTCACTTTTCCACTTTAATTTTTGGCTTGCCCATCATTATCAGACTTGGCATGAGAAAAGAAAATAAGACTCGATCCGAAAATAAATAGTGAGTTTACTAAGCTCTCCTTCTTCAACTTAGAAGTTTGAATTCTCCCGTAGCTAATATCAACCCTTATACCACGCTTCACTTGTCATTTAATGTCTCGTATATCTATATGCCAATTTTCATTAAGTTGTCAGAGAATATATGTCTGCAAGATAAGTTAACAGTTACTGAAGTGGACAGTTGCCCAATTAAAATCCTTTTGAAAAAATTAATAAAAAAATATAATGCTCCATCTAACCGGACTCGCTGAACCTTATTGGCTCCTGTTTGCGACAACGTGGTCAACTCCCTTGTGACACGTACGAGTATAAAACTGCCAAGCTAAAAAAATCAACGCAAAACAAAAAGTGAATAAATGAAGAAATGAATATATAGAAAAGAAAAGAAAAACGACAATAAAGCAACGTGCATGTGCTATAATCAAGTATCTTATTATAAAGTTACAATTTTGATATTGACTTGCAAAATCTGATTTTAAGCTTACAACTCCAATTGCCGTCAGAAATGCGACAAATATCCAGATCAAGTCATAAGTTGACGACAACCAACAGCTAAAGAAGATGAAAAGAGGAAAGAAAAAGCTAAGAGAAAGAGAAACTAGCAAAAAGTCTTAAACAAAATTAAATGAAAATCAAATCACAGCTCATAACTGAGAACAACTAAAACGGCGATAGAATAAAAAAAAGGGAAGAACAAACAAATATCAGGGGGAATGTGGACAAGTAGTGCGCTATGCTGCCAAAAGAAAAACGAAAAAGGGAATTAAAGAGATGATGGTATTTGAAGGCTGAAAAGGAGTGTGAGAGAAAGAACGAAAGAGCAAATAAACAAGTTAGCAAAAACAACAAAAAGACAGGTTTCAGCCAAACGAAAAACAATATAAGTAATTTTTCTTTAATTTTTTAATTTTTTCTTTAAACAAAGGAAACCGAATCACAGATAAACCAAAACAATGAGAGGAAGCAAAATAAGAGGTAAAATTAACGTAAACTTTGTTTCTCACGATTTGTTGCTGGTGTTGCTTTGAATCCCTCCTTTTCCAATTGCGATGCTGAGAGAAGTGCTGACCATAATGACGGGGAAACCTTCACACACAAAGAGAGCAGGAGGTCAAAGATGGCGTGAAATCATATCAGCAATAAATCCATTCAAAATACTATAGGTAAGTGCTAACAGTAATAAAAGTAATTATAGATTAAAGGAGAATACCCCATGCCACGACCTGATACACTATCAACCTATTGCTGATGTTGTAAACTTTCACAATAAACAAGTAAAAGTAGATTCCTTCCACTAGCATCCAGCAGAAAGCGGCCATCAGGAAATACTGTGTAACAACTGCCGCTGTGATGCAAATGGTCTGAAAAAAAGGAAAAAAAAGGTTTTTCCAGCTCTTTTCTTCTTCTCGTTCTTTATAAATTCTAAAAAAATTAATAATAGTTTCATTTAATAAATTTCAAATTCGAACTACATACCAAAAAAATTATAAAAAAGAAAGGTCGTGATAATGTTTATGATGAGGCAGTGATAAGATTAATTAATGTGAATGTGAGTAGAAGTTACTCACTGGGTTTTCCATAGCGTGCATTCCAGCGAGAAAGCTTATTTGACCAGCTCCGAGCGATGGGGCGAGACTCAGTCGTATTTGAGTGAGAGGTTTATGAACATCTCTAATTTAAGAAGAAAATATACCACGGTGATTTCTATATTTCTTTGATAGTTTTAACCAATCAAAGGCATAAGAAACTTGACATTTATTACTCACGTAAACAAAGAATAAATGATTATGGTTAGAATCATTCCGATAATGGAAAGGCTTAATTCTATATAGGTGATGATCTCCAAAATATCTTCGTCATTCTGGGACAGCTGTGTAACAAATCAGAAACAGAGGGAATAACATCGTTATCAACTTAACGAACATATGATCATCAATACTTAAAGCAATATTGAAAAACGTAATACCACACTGTCACTTCTGTAGTCAACTAAGACAGCAAAATGAATCAAATGATTGCAGCTGCAGACTGTTTCTTTTAAGTTGCTTCGGGATGTAACTACATGACATCCATCTTTCGAAAATCCATCTTAACTGAAAAATATAACGAGATAATTAAACCATAAAATGCTTAAAATAATGGGAAATTTATACGATGAAATCTGAAACATTATTTATTCTACTTACTGGGATTATTCGCTTAAGCCGGTTGGATATCGAAGCCTGGATTCAGAGCTGGTAAGCAGCATCAATTTGATTGCTCGTGACAAGGCTTATTTATGTCTTTTCAACGTATCGCTTGGCTTTTGGCTTTGGTGGGTTTTGAGTTCGCCACTTAGAATCAAGGTTAAATAGGGGTGATAACCAGCGGAGGAAATCGAGATTAACACTCAAAGTATAGTCCCTTTATTGATATCTTGTGAAAACTCATCGGTCAGACTTCTGCCAATTATCAACAACCACATTCCGCACTTCCTTTCAAGACTGCTCCTACTAGGTGGACCGTTACACGAACAAGTGATCGTGTGATCGATAATATTAAGTCTTCCTTGCAATAAGAAATTCAGTCAATCCAGAAAAAAGCGAGGAACAAATGGATTATTTTATGTGATATTATTATTGGTGATGGTAATGTCAGTTGCTTTCCCTTTTTACCTTTTGCTCAGGCAAGTCCAGAACATACAATGCTTCTCTCTTGGGTCATTCTGAGAATTGATTCAAGTTTAATCTCTTTTAAATGATGCATCAACTAAGCCGAAACTAATTTCAACTGAAACTGATCTAAACTGAACCCACTAAGTATAACTTTGTTTTCGTTGTTACCTTCAGGTTCTTGAACGTCAAAATTATATATTGTCTTGCAACTTTACAGGTTTAGGATCCATAGCTGCCATTATAATCCTAGTCTGCACATGCCTAAATAAATAAACTCGTGGCAGCTGGCTTTCTATCATGGGGCCTTTCCTGTCCGGGCTTTCCTCAGAGCACTAAATTAGGGCTCTAGTCTATGTGACCGATTCAGCTCCTCATAGTGTTCTCGTGTGGAAATATTTCCAAAATACAACGATATCGGAGGTTGTTACGAAAGGAACCGATTTTAGAAGAGAAATTTCGAGCTTTGCCTTGACAAAGGTATATCTGTATATATAAAAAGTAGCCTCTATTTAATTTGGCCAGTCGGCTAACAGTTTTCCTAGAGTTTTGGTCACGAAAATTATTTGCATCTTGTAACAGATAATGTCATCGTAATGTCATACAGCTCCCGATATCCGTACATATTTCCCTTGCTTACTTCGGGATGTTTTCTTTTGTTTTCTTTGGGTATCCTCAGGTACGACTTGATGAACAAAAAAAAATTCCCCTTCTTCTGCAACAACCAGAAACCCTCTCTCATTTTGAAACGAAAACTTATCGCACTGGACATAAACTTTAAACATTGGGGAATATCGCTTTGATAATATTCTCGAATATCACCCACCGCGTTTGGGCCAATTGAGCGCGAGCAGAGATATTTGAAGGATCATTATTACAAATATATTTCGCTAAGAACAATTTGAAACCACACCCCGTGATTGGAGAATGTCATTAGCTGTGGGTCACCCTTAGTTACTCGGAGACATTTTTACCAGCCACCTTTCTTGGATGGTGGTAGAGAAAGGTTCTATTCCACCGCATTTCCCCGGTTAAATAATGTCTTAAGGCCCACCTAGTAAGGTTTAACACCAGCTGGACAAGATGTACTAATGAATATGCTGTTCCGATTTTTCAAACCTTGTCGCCTCAATAAGCAATAGATGACCTGGAATGCATTTAAAAGGGGGCATTTTCCTCGTTCACGCCGCCTTGTCTTATAAGCAAACGTTTCTGGTAACGCCTGACCTATAGAGTTCTGCCCACCCCGGTTGCATGGTATCTTAAAGGAAACAGTCCCCATTATTTAGTACCCTCCTTGCACCGTTCTTCCCAACATGACTTTAGCCATGCAATAAATTTTTTGATGTCAAGGATTGGGAACCAGGAATAGTTTTATTTCGCATTAATGCATTTGGGTAAACTCTTGTTACAGACAACCGTCAATTTTTTCTCTTTTTAGTAGCATTTTATTTTCCTGTCTAACGATAACAATATAACGTAAAGCTTTTCAAAGCGTAGTGGAGTCTTGCTCTGTACAATAATGTCTATAAGTCTATCCTAAAATGTACGTAATCCGGCTAACATCTGGCTCCGATTCATACATAAGTAAAGTATATAGCTTTCACATATTTAGCTAAATAAATGATGTTGAATTGCCGAGTGGTTAACCGTTCTATTGACTCAGACCTAATCCCCGAACTTACTTCAGTTTAAGACTGCGATAGGCTGAGTCACTTAATTACTCTGATAAAAAATCGTCTCCAGCCTCTGCCTCCCCATGAAAGACTTATTTTCCTTTTTTCTAATTTACAAAAACAATTCAACTAAGCAGAAGGACAATGGAGACTGATTAGTTGCGACTGCAGAATTATCGTGGCCTAAAAATTCATAGTACATAACAATCGGCTTTGACCCGCCGCCTATTGAATCCATTACTTAATGATATTCCTATTTCAATTCATATTAGTCGAATGGATGCAATTTATTTGCCCAAACTGCACCACCATCAGTTGGATTCATCTTAACATTTGGTTAAGCGTCTGTCGTTTGGAGATGGGAAAACAGCGTTCGTTCGAGCTTTCATTGGAGCTCTAATCTGATCAATCGCTGTTTTAATTTTGCCTCGCAATCGCTCCCTTATCTGTTTATAAACATAAGGTAACATGAATCAGTTGCTGAGTTCCAGAATCCGGTTATTCAAGTGGGCCACATTCTGTCACGATTTGCAAAATGTTAAGATAATTTTTTTTTAGTTTCGATCTTACCTGACTATTTCTCAGACAGTGCAGGATGAAAATCAGGACACCCTACAATACAAATATAATTATGGATAATAAGTCATTTTTTTTTGTTTTAAATATAATATCATGACAAGTAAAAAGATGTTTGCGAAACAGGGCAGTTATTAACTCAACTCAACTTTACTTATAAGTTTTTGAAGGGAGAAAAACAGACGGTCGAAGGATTGACTGACTGATGATATTATTAATTAGCTAAAAGGCTATCAAAATGATTAAAAAACTGAAGGAATGACTGATCGATGGATAGGAGGAAGGACTAACTAGAGACTGACGGTCTTATTACTACATTGATTGACTGATAGATGGATTTTTTTCGTGTTTTTAGAAGCTTCAAGCTCTAACTTTTATTAGCAAGGCTATCTTGATTTTACCAAGGAAATTTACAGCAAACCTGAGTAGAGTTGAGAATGGTGAAGATGTAAGTGAAAGCCTTGTGTAGTGGCGACAGAAGACCAAACAACCACATGATGCCAAGAAGGGGAATCATCAGAACACATGTTCTGATGCCAAGTCTAAAAGAGGACAAATGATAATTACTTCCAGTTTTCAAATAACTTTAGCTCTCATCGTCATAATCAAATATAAAATCATGCAAATGGTGCCATCTTAACCCTCGAACGTACAGGTGCACCCTTACTACAACTTTGGTACGAGATGGCGGGGTGAGGGGTGGTTGGAACCCTGAACCCTTGCTTTACGCTATTTTGGAAAGATAGATAGCCTGTCAGGTCGTCTAAAAGATGATGTTAAAATTATGGGATACGTATGCAAATGTCGCTGCTGGGGCGGGGAAAGGGTAGTGACCCCATTTAACATGGTGAACGTTTTTAGATTTCTCACTTTTCCACTTTAATTTTTGGCTTGCCCTTGATTATCAAACATGGCAGGAGAATAGAAAATAAGATTCTATTGGAAAATAAATAGTGAGTTTACTAAACTCTCCTTCTTCAACTTAGAAGCCTGAATTCTCCCTCAGCTAATATCAACCCTTAAACCACACTTCCCTTGTCATTTAATGTCTCGTATATCTATGTGCCAATTTTAATCAAGTTAAGAAAAGATGTCCGGAAGATAAGTTAACAGCTACTGAAGTGGATAGTTGCCCAATTAAAATCCTTTTGAAACAATTAACAAAAAAAAGAAACGATATAACGCTCCATCTAACCGGACTCGCTGAATCTTGTTGGCTCCTATTTGCGGCAACGTGTTCAACTCCCTTGTGACACGTACGAGTATAAAAATGCCAAGCTAAAAAATCAAAGCGAAACAAAAACTAAAATGAAAATATAGATATAAATAAATTAGAGTAAAAAAAAACAACAAAGAAGCAACGTGCATGTGCTATAGGTCAAGTATCTTATTATAAAGTTGCAGTTTTGATATTGAATTGCAAAATATGATTTTAAGCTTACAACTCCAGTTGCCGTCAGAAATGCGACAAACATCCAGATCAAGTCATAAGCTGACGACAACCAACAACTAAAAAAGAAGAAAAGAGGAAAGACAAAGCTGAGGGAACGAGAAACTGGCAAAAAATCTCAAACCAAATCAAACGAAAATCAAAACACAGCTCATAATTGAGAACAACTAAAATGACGATAGAATAAAACAAAAAGGAAAAACAAAAAAAATATCAGGGGGAATGTGGACAAATAGTGCGTCATGCTTCCTAAAGAAACACAGAAAAAAAGACTTAAAGAGATGGTAGTATTTGAAGGCGGAAAGGGGTTGGGGGAGAAAGAACGAAAGAGGAACTGAACAACTTCGCAGAAAAAGCAAAAAGACAGGTTTCAGCAAAACGAAAAACAAATATAAGTGATTTAATAAAAAAAAAAAAAAAAGGAAACCCAAATCAGAGATAAACCAAAACATGGAGAGGAAGCAAAACAGAAGGTAAAATTAACGTAAACTTTGTTTCTTACTATTTATTGCTGGTGTAGCTTTGAATCCCTCCTTTTCCAATTGCGATGCTGAGAGAAGTGCTGACCATAATGACGGGGAAACCTTAACATAAAGAGAGGGAGAGGTCAAAGTTAGCGTGAAATCATATCAGCAATAAATCGATTCAAAATACAGTAGATCAGCGCTAACAATAATAAAAGTCATTATAGATTAAAGGAGAATACCCCATGACATGACGTGATACACTATCAACCTATTGCTGATGTTGTAAACGTTCACAATAAACAAGTAAAAGTAGATTCCTTCCACTAGCATCCAGCAGAAAGCAGCCATCAGGAAGTACTGTGTAAGAACTGCCGAGGTGATGCAAATGGCCTGCAAGAAAGGAAAAATATTTTTCATGTTCTTTTCTTTTTCTCGTTCTTCATAAATTTTAAAAATTTAATTATAATGTCATTTAATAAATTTCAAGTTCGAAATAGATACCAAAATATTTAAAAAAAGGTCCTGTTAATGTTGATGGTGAGGCCAGTAATAAGTTTAAGTAATGTGAATGTGAGTAGAAGTTACTCACTGGATTATCCACGGCGTGCATTCCAGCGAGAAAGCTTATTTGACCAGCTCCGAGCGATGCAGCGAGACTCAGTCGTATTTGAGGGAGAGGTTGATGAACATCTCTAATTTAAGAAAAAAAATATACCACGGTGATTTCTATATATTTCTTTGATAGTTTCAACCAATCAAAGGCATAAGAAACTTGACATTGATTACTCACGCGAACAAGGAATACATGATTATAGTTAGAATCATTCCGATGATGGAAAGGCTTAATCCTAGGTAGGTGATAATCTCCAGGATATCTTCGTCCTTCTGGGACAGCTGTGTAACAAATCAGAAACAGAGGGAATAACATCTTTATCAATTTAATGAACATACGAGCAATGCTTAAAACAATATTGAAAAACGTAATACCACACTGTCACTTCTGTAGTCAACTAAGACAGCAAAATGAGTCAAATGATTGCAGCTGCAGACTGTTTCTTCTGAGTTGCTTTGGGATGTAACTACATGACATCCATTTTTCGAAAATCCATCTTGACTGAAAAATATAACGAGATAATTAAACCATTAAATACTTAAAGTAATAGGCAATTAATATGATGAAATCTTAAATAGCTTCTCACTCTACTTACTGGGATTATTCACTTAAGCCGGTTGGATATAGAAGACTGAATTCAGAGTTGATAAGCAAAATCAATTTGCCTGCTTGCGACATGGCTTATTTGTGTCTTTTTAACGTCACGCTTAGCTTTTGGCTCTGATGGATTTTGAGTTCACCACTCCGAAACAAGGGTAAGTTGGGGTGATAACTGGTGTAGGAAATCGAGGTAAACTCTCAAAGTACAGTCCCTTGATTAATACCTTATAAAAACTTATCGATCAGACTTCTGCTCTGGTTGAGGAAACGTCATTTATTATCAACAATCACAGTTCGCACTTCCTTTCAAGACCACTCCCATCAGTTGGACCGTTACGTGAACCTGTGATCAGTGATGTTAATTTTTCCTTGCAATTCGAGATTCAATCAATTCAGAAAAAAGGATGGAACAATGGATTATTTTGTGTGGTATTACTGTTTGTGATGGTGATGTCAGATGTTTTCCCGTTTTACCTATTGCTGAGGCCACTCCAGAACATGCAATGCTTCTCACTTGGGTCATTCTGAAAGAAGATTCCGGTTAAATCTATTTGAAATGATGCAGCAACTAAGACTGAACTTATAAAAACTGAAACTGATCTAAACTGAACCGAATAAATATAATTTTGCTTTCGTTGTAATTACCTTCAGGTTCTTGAACTTCAAGATTACATTTTCTTGTAAGTTTTCTGGTTTGGGATCCATAGCAGCCATCATAATCCTAGTTACCACATGCCTAAACAAGTAAACAAAATACTGCCTGTGAGCCTCCATATGATCTAAGGGACAAAGGTTATAGCACGCTCTCAACACGCTTCCACTAGAAAACAAAATAAACTGGCTATAACACGCTTGCTTAGCACGCTAGAGCACCCTTTAATGAGCTTATGTATGCTATTCTTTCATATAACAAACTACAAACAATCGAGCGTGCGCCGTTTAGCAATGAAGCGTGAGTAGGCAAACACGCAAAGCGTGTCAACCATCGAATACAAAAGCTAACGCAGTACGCATGTTACCTAACGTAAAGCTGGAGTAATAATTGCACAGTCAATGTACTCTCATTCTTGCAATAATACTACGAGGTCAATTTTAAAAACCGAAGCTCGTAGCGATGTTTTATAATTATCAATTTCCTCCTGATCACAAAAACAAAGTTGCATGAAACATTTGGCCACAAACAAGTTTTAAGTATTTGAAGCAGACACTTCCATTATTTGGTTCATATGGAGAAGTGCCGGAACGAATTGCATCGATCGCATGAACAACTCAACATGTCCAAGACATTCATAAATCACTATAACATAGAGCCATGAACCGCCAAAGAATTCTTGTGAAAATGTGCTCCATCGGATGGCCAAGGCGATTTTAATGGGGAGGGTAAACAAAAACAAAAGTGAAAAATAATATTATTTTCGACTGACTCTCTGTTTCCGATAGCGCTGTGGAACTCATGATCAAGCGAATGGCAGCCAGTGACGAGCCTTAAACTGATTTCAATTAATATAACGCAATAAAGAAATAAACTTTTTTCCACAGCAATGAATCGATTTTATTTCAGCGGGACAGAAAAAAAAAATCGTAAGGATAAATATACAAAAATGGTGGGGTCTACTTACCGTTGCACGTTTCTACTATTTCAATTTTCCATCCATGGGGTTTTTTGTGAAGAAGGACGGAGGGATGCACGATCGGAAGATGAATGTTTATAAAAAAATTTATTCTTCGAAACTATGTCTATAGTGCATAAAAACTATCTTCTTACTACCAGCTAATATCAGGTGTTTAAGCCATTCACGTACCTTGTTTTATCATGACCTTTTTGGATTAAATCATGTAGATCCTTGTACACACACCCAACTATTACTGATCCTAAAAGAGAGCAGAACAAAATCCCACGTAGGTTAAATGTCGGCTAATGTAAGTTTCCAATCACTGCACTCTCTTGAAGATGTTGTACAGATACGAGTTAATCAAAGTAACTTTGATGATTATTTAATAAGACACTGATGAGTCAAAGAATTAACGGGTATTGAATGTAAAAAAATAATGACAATGTATACAAACCATTCTCGGCAATATTCCCTGAGGAAATATTGATAGATGCTTTCCATTCCTGTTTCTCCAGATAGAAGTTACTTGCATATTTTCTATAACCTTTTTCAATACCAAGGACTCTCGAAAGAAAGGAAAAAAATAATGTTAATATAAGTGACTGTCAGATTTATGAAATTAACAAACAAAATTCATTCAGTCTTTTTTTCTGTCATTAAATCAGTTAGTCATTCAATCTCCCAGAGCTTCAGAGAGACAGTCAGTCACTGTCAGCCAGTCAGTCAGTAAGTCGAATAGTAAGTTACTCAGTTACTCTCTCGATTAGTCAGACAGCTACCGAACAAGTGATCGATTATCACAAATCTGAAAAGATAGCCATGTAAATACTCACATATGTTGTCGCGAACGATCCTTTTTGAACCCTTTGTTCCACTTAGATGGTATTTGCCATAGCTAAGAGCAACTTTCTCAAAGGCGACTGCCACCTTAAAAATAGACTCAGTTCTGAGCTTATCTACCCCAGGCTGTTCTTCTCCGAGGGTCATCTCTCGATATTTAGTGATAAAGTTTTCAAACACATTTACAGCTTCCTGTAAGTCCATAAAGTACACATTATTTAGTTGTTTTTTTTTTACCTTATCCCAGATTAATCACAATGAGATGTAAATTAATTTATTGTGATAATTGACAAATGCAGCATTAAGAGGAGCATTTGGTTTAAAAGCGACAACTTTCGCAAAAATTATACCGGAGGAGATTTGAGCAAGTCTGTATATCTGACTTTCTGATATGTCTTAAAATATATGTTTCTCAATTGTTCCTCTGAGTAAGGCTTTTTTTTTTTCATTAAGAAAAGTGAAGGAAAAGATCACTTACAAAAATGTTTCGGGCACTCATCACTCTACAACTAAAGGTAGAAGATATTTTATCTTTGCGTGGAAATTTTTGAACTTATGTATTATATTTTATACCACCTTCAAATCAATTCGAAGCTTGCAGTTGCTCTTTCGTTACACTTTTAGATTAAAAAGATGGCGTTTTATACCACAAGTGAAACCACATACCTGTAAGGAATTGTTGCTGGTGATATTTAGGCTATCAAGCTCTGAAACTGTATCATTTGCCTGAAACCAAGAAAGTGCAGTGAAGTATCATTGTAAACCATGAAAAGGCTAGGAAAACGAGAAAATAATTATATTACGATAGATAGATAGGAAAAAGTTACC
Source organism: Pocillopora verrucosa (assembly GCF_036669915.1). Taxonomy (NCBI): domain Eukaryota; kingdom Metazoa; phylum Cnidaria; class Anthozoa; order Scleractinia; family Pocilloporidae; genus Pocillopora; species Pocillopora verrucosa. The sequence continues at coordinate 15,283,790 of NC_089321.1, read as the reverse complement.
AGCTTTTGTGATGGTGATGATGGTGATATTGAAAATGGCGCTGAAGAAAATGCTGGTGTTGGTATTGGTGATGATATTGTTGTTGGTTCTACAGCTGCTGCTGAAGGCACTAGAAATGATAATACTGTTGATGATCTTCCTGATGAGGGTGGTACTGATAATAATGATCTTCCTGATGAAATTCTTGAAGATGGTGATAGTATTGATGATGACGCTAACATGGCGGCCGATGATACTATTAATGACGATGGTTCAAGTGAGAACTTTGGTGCCGATAATACTACTGACGACAAAGTTGTCAGTGATAATGCTGCTTCGGATAATACAATTTGTGAAGGTGATGCTGGGGATAATCTTTTTACTGATAATAATATTGATGACGAAGATGTAGGAAAAACTGTTCCTGCTACCGATGACAATGCTGCTGACGATGATGTCGTTATTGTTTTTGATACCGTTGAACCTAATGACGACAAAGATCTTGTAGAAACTATCTCTGCTGCCGACGATGATGCCGACGATGATGCTGTCATTGGCGTTACTACTCTTGATGACCACGATGTTGGAGAACCTTCTCCTCCTGGCAATGATAATGCTGATGACGATGATTTTGTTATTAGTGTTACCACTCTTGATACTATTGATGACGAGGATGTGGGAGAAACTGTTACAGCTTCCGGTGATAATGCTGATAATGACGATGTTGTTATTGGCGTTGCCACTTTTGACGCTACTGATAACGAGGATGTTGGAGAGACTGTTCCTCTTGGCAATGATAATGCTAAGGACGATGATGTTGTTATTAGTGCTGCTTCCCTAGAAACTAATGACGCCAAAGAAGTTCGAGAAACTATGTCTGCTGCCGACGATGATACTGATGACGATGATGTTGTCATTAGTGTTGCCGCTCTTGATACTATTGATGACGAGGATGTTAGTAATAATGTTGTTGCCGATGGTACTTTCGATGATACTTTTGATGACAATGATGCTGATTGTGATGTCAAAAAAAAGAAAATAGTCAAGTCAAGCGACTTGCTTTGAAATTGTGTTAAACAAACAAGGTCAACACGGATAAAAGTTTAAAACTTATTCGAAAAAGTAGACATGGATTGCTCAGTGCAGGTTACTCAGAAAGCTTGCAAAGTATATTTTGTATCAACACGAGCCTTAAATACTCTAACTGAATTAAATATCTGTATTATGAAAGATTAGGGATGGGATTTTGAATAGTTATAGTTCTACAATAATAAAGCGATTACCTAGCTATTTGAATCCTTGTGTCTCAGGGCATTTCGGACTGTGAATTGAGTTTCTGCAGGTAGCTTTTTCCGCAAAACCAGATTATTGAGAATTTTATTTTACTATTTCTTTAACAATTAACGTTGTGTTCAAGAGAAACGTTATCTTTAGCGTAACACATGTTAAACAATTTCTAGTCACTACTAGGTGTTGGCTCGGTTCAGTAAACTCATTGTTTCTAGGCTACGTTTGCTGTCATTTTTATCTTCTAATGCAAAAACCCTAGTTCACTTTCTCCCGAGCTTCGTGCTCCCTCGAAGTTGCTTTTTCATGATTAGAAAGCTGCCTGAGAGGGCTGGTCCAAGTTCCAGGCCCTAACAAAAGCATGTTGGGTTTTAGTTTCCGAGGATGTTAATTACTCGTAGGTTGAAGACCCACAAAGTTTAATGCAAGAGTTGCGGAAATCAAAATTTGTTGACTGTTTAGATTTAGGGTTGTTGTTGTCTTTTTGTAATACTCACTAGTTTTCCTGCTTTCAGAGTTGAGTAGACAACTCTTCCTATCGCAAGTAATTATGTGAGGTGTGTGACCTGTAACTTTGATGATAACAACATCAGCACAAATGGTTTTTTTCATACTTTCCAGATCACATCTGTAGCACTCAGTGGACACAGGTAAAAATTCGCTGGATCTTTCACATGTTAAATTCCACTTTTGTTCACTGCCACTCGACTTGCAATCACGGTGGTCGCGATCGTTATCCAGAGAACAAGGACATTCATATAAGCTGTAACTCTGTTGAAAATAAACCTCAACCATAAATATGCATGGTGAGGTACGTTTTGTACCATGTGAGGACGCGTCTGAAAAGAATTGCAATGAGATGAAAACACAATTATGAATCATTTGAAAAAAGGCAAAACAAAACAAACTAAACTTGCGCTAGGTTGTTTTAGACAGTCCTTAGTCCTTCGGGCGCGTACAAAATAATGTTCGAGTTTAAAAAAATTCAGGCTCATAGTGAAGCTTTGTGCACAGTTCTAAAGTAATGTCTTCTGTGTGACGGCAAAGGAGTATATAGCAAGTTATTAAAATACTCAGCGAAGAAATCAAGATATATAACAGCCATCGAAATAATAAGCAAAAGCATTTGACGTTATTCAGAAATTAAGAACTTAGGCTAATTAAATATTAAAATGCCAAGAAATACACAAATCAAACAAATTTATATTGAAGAATTAATGCCCTATCAGCGTAAGTCGCGTTAGCATACCATGAGTGTAAAATTATGTTACCATGGGATTTTGTGAAAAGAGGAAGGAGGACTACGGACGGCGCTCAATAAAAGTAACATGAAGAAAACAATAATTAATTAAAACATTAACGATAACGTTAAACAAATCTTACCATAACTGCCAAAAACACGTCGAAAAATGTTCGGAAAGTTTCGGAGATTTCAGAAATATTTTGTATTTCATTTATTGAGCACTCTCGTTTTATCTTTCACTTGCTTCTTCGTGAGCTTGTATGCCAACTTCCATTTATGTCCGAAACAAATTCAGGGCAGTTAATTAATAATCCATAGTATGCCTTGGACCTGGGGGGGGGGGGGGAGGGTAGGGACAGACTCAGCTTTCTTCTCATGATTTGGATAGTGTTAAGATTTCAATTTGGAGGGTAGGGAAAGAGTAAGTAAAGTAATTTGCTTCGAGCTTCTGGGCCTAACAGTTATCTTTCATTTAATAGTATTCTATGCCCTGGTTTATATGATCCAAACTGACCGGTCAACAGCTTGAGGCACCGGGTAAACTGTTTCCGGTTAGCCGAGGATCTTTTGTAAAATAATAGTGAAACATTTTTTGCAATTTTCGAAAATTTCCGAACATTTTCCAACGAGCTTCTGGCAGGGCTCCGTAGATTTTTTAACAAATTCTGACGTCATCTGTAATCCGTCGCCCACCGTTTGCATGTTTATACAGATACCTGAAATTATAGTCTCTCCACAGCCGTTTAAAAATGTTTTATATTCAACCTTTTCGTTTTATTTTTTCTTGTTTTTTTTTTTTCGAGCAAGGAAGTGTGAGGTAAGCGCCTGTGTTCACGTTCGGTAAATTCTCCGAAGTTTTAACCTTTTAAGCCTAAAGTGTAAGCGATATTTCATTTCTCCTAAAATAATTTCACATTATCGCATCCACCCTTTGAACAACTGAGCACTAGATGACTTTTCTTTGCAGTTTCATTTCGCTACGATCTTTAAGAAATAACATAACCAGCTTATTAGTTCTGAAAGAGTGAAAAGTCAATTCTATAGAATTCTGCGTAACTTTTTCTCACTCGCGAATCGTTGAAAGGTAAAAAACAAAGACAAAACAAACAACAAACGGAAACATAGCGGTTTACTTACTCAGCGCAAAAATTGCCAACAAGGATACAAACATTTCCGGATATAAAGTTCCATTTAGCATCCTGACCAACCTTAGACCTCTATGATATACCAACCACGGTATATTATTGACGTTTCTTTAGTTCCCGATTTGTGAGCCCCTGAGCGGTATCTTTCCCAAGGAATTCCAAACAATTTCTGAAAAGGCACAGAGCGATGCATATCTCGGGGCCGAAAATTGCCACCGTACCGGCAAAACTCGGAAAACGTTTATTTATAGCGGACCAGTTAGAGCTAAGACTCTCAGCAAAAGGTGTTAAGCATTGTTTTGACTAAAAGGAAGATAAATTTATCGGCTTGAAAATTGCTTTATAGGTGTCAAAATACAGAAAATATTCGTGCGCTTGTATAGATTAGATTATAACTTTCTTTGATCACAATAAACTAAAAATGTTAACAACTCTTTCTCTAAACGACAATAGTGTTATACAAATGCTAGGATAATTTAAGTCCCCCATCTGTTCCTTTCGGAAACTTCAGGTTAAACACTGTCAGTTAACGCACATCAAAAGCCTTCCACCTGGCTGACTTTCAAAATACCTTATCGTGAGCATTGAAATTTGTGAGGAGTGTATATATTCTCTTATGTGGGACCTGATCTAGAGTCAAGTCTATTGCAGCTTAAAATTACTTAGATACAGCAAGTTAAACATAGAATAAAATTTTTGGGCATTCCTCATCCTGCGCAGTAGAGAGCTTTGTGAATTTCAGGAATATTCGCCGTCTTGATCGAAACCAACGATAACACAGTCCGACTAACAGACCGGTTTGTAAAGTTTAACAGCCCTAAAACACTTAAAGGTGCAGGAACAAGTATCTGATATATAGAGTATCAAGATGGATATTGATCATCATTTTGGCCTTTTTTTTAACGAAATGGCTCAAATATTCCGGAAAATACGTTTTAATTCCCATATGCAAATTAACTGCAGCCTCCTGGCTGCAGCGATCGTGTATATACAATACACGTCACAAACAGTTTCCGTAACAACATTTAGCCATTCAAAGAAGTGTTTTTAAGAATGTGGAAACTCGATTGTTGCATCCTTTCTTGAATGCATTACGTAAAATTTCAAGATCCATTTTCTTTAGACAAAATGCGCTAATGGAATCCAGTTTGTTCTGATGAATAAAGTTGTTCATTTCGCTCAAGTGTTTTTATCTCGATAAAACACGGTCCGACAGTTTATTTATATCGGGACCAAGAACCACCTTAAAATCAAATAATAAATAATGGGAGGTTTGTTTGTATATTGGAAATAAGTATCCTATCACGTTTACGCCGTTGTATTCGAGATATAGGTGTGTTGAAGAACAAACAAGGAGGGAGAGCTTTCTTATGGTTAGTTTATTATGCAAATTAGCTACAGAAGTTATGCAATGTGTACTCCAGGACATTTTTTTTTTTTGGGTGTTTTCTTGACGACAAAGAGTTGTTTCTATCTTATTGTAAGAATTTTTTCTGTATGTTCAAGACAAAAATTTTGTAGTATATTTTTATGACCATTTTCATTTTCTATGAGGCGCTAAAAAAGAGCCGTGTGTTTCTGTTTCACCTAATTCAATTTATTACTAATTCATTTTGATAAAGAAATTCGATGGCAAATACATTAAACTTTTTAACTGTTCTGTGCAGTATTTCTATTTTTTGCGAAAGAATATTTTACAAACTTGTTAATTTCTTCCTAATTCAATTAAAATCTGTCGGGAACAAAAAGATTCGTCGGCAAGATTTTTAGACAAATCCGAGACAGTGTTTCCTCTATTGTCCCCCAAATTGTTCTCTTTGCGAAATACTGCAAAGTTCGTGCAGTTCTAGTAGTGTAACGCAGATATATTCGCCCATTTGGCTAGCTGCCACTTTTAAAAATGCAGCGAAGTTACAGAAGCCAAGTTAATCACGGCGAGAGCGGGAATTCAGCATTTGTAGAGAATTTAGCTCGAGGGAATAACCATCTGCTCGAGGCACAGACACTTACTACGAAGAGGTTCAAGATCGTGCCAATACTCTAGCCACACTGGAAAGTTACGAGCGTGGCGGGCAGCCACGTCATAACCTTCCAAATAGCTGACGAAATAAGACTTATATTTAAAGAAATCGCCGCTGTAGGATCACGTAAGTACCAATAGCCTTGTGGCTCTCTCTAGTTTTGTTTCCTCAATTGTCAATACTCCTATAAGTTTTTGTTGTTGTTGGTCACATGTCCATTTCCCTTGGTTAATTATTGGTGTCGCAGTCGTAAATTCAAAAATGTGTTTTTTTATCATCAACCAAGGAAATTTCTTTAATTCCTTTATGCTATTGCTACACTGAGACTACTGGCCAGCCTGGTTGGTGGCAATGAAGGAAACAAAAAAATTCCTGAGCGGTGCATTTACATCTCCTCTCCATGCCTCGCGCGATGTCGTCCCTCTTTTACTCGTCTCTACGGTTCGAAAACACTTTTCCTTTATCTCACACCATATCGACAACTGTTACACACGATAGAAACTATAGGCCTCCTAGATGTGTTTGAAACGCCTGGTATTTCTCTTAGTAAGGATTTAGGCTAAGTTAGATGATGACGATGACGATGATGAAGACGACGAATTATTTATCAGTTGTATTGATGTAATTTTATAGTTCTTTGCACCACTTGCCGGAAGAAGGATTCTGAGCGACTGTTGGTTTTGGGATGGCACAGTTCTACTAAAGGTTCAGTCAACTAGGAAGCGGCGGATTCTGAGAGGTTTGTTGGATATTTTATTGTTTCTAAGATACCTCACCACGCAAGGTGTTTATTCGAATGCACGTCATGCATCGAAAGCGCATGCCAAGCACGAAACTAAGACAAAGATTGTATTGGTGGCTGCAGATTTCGATGGGATCGCACAGTTACCCCTCTTTTCCTTCGTGAATCCCTTTCTTTACTGAATCGTTCCTTCAAAGAGACGACATGAAACATTGAACATGTTCAATAATGTCCGTTCATACCGTGAATAAGATTGTTTTATCTTATAGAACAGCCAAAGCTGATGCAAGAACAGCCATAGGAGCACATGCTGCTGAAATGGAGACAACATCACTTCGTCAGAATTCTAACCCTAACAGGAAACCCTTTTTCCAGTCCTTCTTGGACTCCTGCAGGTCCTTAATCAAACAGAGATTCTCGCTACTTGCAATGCTGCGATGGACGAGGTTGCCAGAAAATTCCTCGCACGCGACAGCCACTACCATCACAGCTTGTCTCGTGGGAAAAAAGCAGTCCAGCCCAGCGACAGTTCTACATCATGCATATAAGTACTCGGTTAGCAAACTTCACTCGCCATATGGAAAGTTGTCTACACGACAAATACAGGAACGATAGGTCCCGCTCAAGTGACTGAGGAGAAGATACATCATCGTGGTCGTGGTCGCATTAAAAAGGCAGAAACTTGCGTTATCCGTTCTTACGTGGAGAGCCTCTTAAGAGCGTGTCCACGCGAGCGCCGGGAAGTCGTGCTGCATGCCACCCCACCTATTTCAGTGAAAATTTGCCAGTTTAAAGGGTCTACCCCAAAACTCAAAAAGACAAACTGGTTTCTGTTTTGGTTCTTTCCGGTGGGAGATAGACCACCCCCGGTTTTTCTTGGTTTTCACCAAGGAAATCGCCTCAAAATAAGTGAAATGTATGAAGCTCTCACTGCGATGGTATTGAACCGATTACTCTGAGGATTTGCACACATATTTTTACATCCTTAATTAATGTCCGCCGCAAGTATCAGTCAATTTTATTGACGGCTTGTCAATCAACAGAGGCAAATAAACGACTGTGCTTTTAGACTTTTCGATTCATTCAAATATTTGACAACTTTGCGGTCAAATATCTCCCGTTGCCAGAAAGCTACAACATTAATCTTCATTACCCTTTTTAACCCACCATTTCATCTCTGAAAATCATTAAAAAATCTTTGGGCACTACCGTATTTTTGTCTTGGATGCCTTTTAAAATCTGCGACTGTGACAAGTGTCTCTCAACTACACTTGTCACGCAACTCTTGCTCTAGGCGGTCACTTGACTAAATAAACCTACATTTTTTAGCTCTTTATACTAGAAGATTGATCAAGAAAGCTCAAAAATGTGAAAAACTTTGGAGATTCTTTGTAGGAATGGAAACTTTCACGTTTAAAGAGATGCATGTAGGCGCAAAATCAATGGGAAAATCGTAGCGTTTCTTTCTCCTGTCGTTTATTACTTTGAATATTTGCTAAAATCAGGAAGTAGGGCTCTTGTACAGAACAAAACATTCATCAGTCTATAATTTGACCGTCTATTATTATTATAGCTCAGTTATTATTATAGCTCAGTTTACAATAGGGAAACTGTAACAGGAGAGGAGCTTTTAAAGTCACACGTCACGAGCTCGTTGACGTACAAGTTCCCGAGTGTAAGAACTTCGGCTTTTCCATAACGCGGATGACGGGCAATTCCCCCCCCCCCCGATATTTCCAGAAAATAAGACTGGAAAATGTTTTTCCCACTTTCCACCATCAAGAAATTCCACGTATAGAAATAGTATTTGTGGCGTAACTACGTCACCTTTCATGAGAAGTAAAAATTGTTTATCTTTTTTTTTCAATAAGACACCTGTAGAAAGTTCTTAATCCTTCTGCCATCCTATTTTCCCGTTTTTTGACTGCAAATATCATCTGCATTTGCTATCATTTTCGCTGATTGTCATGGCCTTTTCTACGTGCACGTATGAGCCAGTTCATATACAGCACTCTTTCGAGTTTCTTTGGGTGGTGTCGGGCTTAGGTGTGTAGGTCTGGCTCAAAAGATATCCGCTCGCTGCAACACGGGTTTCTATGTTTTCTCCTTTTTCTTTATTTTTATTTTTATTCTCTTCCTTGCATCTTCGCACAGTTGGTTTTTTACTACCTCAGCGCGTTCCCTCAAATTTGGAAGTAGGCTTTGAATAGTCAATATTGACCAGAACTAATATCACTATTTGTTTCAGAAAACCCCTGTTATTTATAACTTAATTTCTCAAGAGAATGTGTTTTTATTTGATATATATTTTTTTGTTTCGTGTTTGCAACAACATCAATTGAGAAATCAAAGGCAATTACGCCTGAGAAATTCTCTTGTAGCGTTCTACCTGTAGAAGGTAAATCCATGTAATGAAACGTTCTAAGACCTCTGTTAACTAGAGAAATTGCGTGATGTTGAGGGGTCAAATATATACACTTAATCTGTGACCCTCAAACGGATCACGTACTCGTACATGTAATGTCCGGAAAATGTTCCGCATGTATAACACCGTAGGCGCACCTGGCGAATTCTATCCACTAGTTTAAAGAGTAAAGAGACAACTTATTTACTATTTGTATATAACCAAGCTTATTTACCCTATTAGAAAATTCTTTATGAAGTCTACTACTGTCAGACGAAACGCGTGGGAGTTAAGTAGGGGGCCAATTTTTTGTGACAGCCGAAGATAGACTCTCTCTGAAACTCTGAAAGAGTTTACACTTCCGGTAATATTTTCCTCCTTCTCGCAACAGCGCAACAGACATTATTAATCCTATGTAGTGTAGGTATATCAGTTGTATTACGCCTTCATAGTGATGTCATATAGGAAATCGAGTGTCTAAAAAGCCCTCAATTCCACTTAACACTCGAATTGATAGAGTCAAGATGTTGCAGTTGTCTTGTTCATTTGCAACTAACTGTAGAACCAAATGTTATTTTCTCGCGCTGGACAGGGGCGGCAACAGCTCATACTTCTAAATTCGTGGTTATCCAGCTTAAAAAAACATTTGAGAGACCTCGATGTATCCCAAACATGCGTTTCGTCCGAGAAGAAGCTTATTCTAGCGCGTATTGGTTAATTTGGAGATTACGAAGGCCGCGAATTCATGATATGCCTCAAATATCGTGCACAACTTGGTGTGATATTCAGACCTTCGGGTTCGTAAATGCCAGTATCCTTATAAAAATCGGAGACGTAAAGTTGAGAGAGAGGTGAATCTGAAGATAGCAGAAGAAATCAAAGCTGGTGGAGAGTCTTCCTGTAAACCTAATAGAACGCGTACTGTAACTTCTATCTTAGAGTCGGCAATGAATAAGGAAGAAGGCAAGAAGAGCGCTTATCTGAACTCAGTTTTCCTAACTGGTGATTTGTGACTGAGATGAACTTTATATCATATGATTGCCCGGGATACGCAGGTACTTTAGAGGCCCTCACATGAATAGAGGTGGGCTATTCTCCCTCTGACTTAAGAACTGCGACAAGCTTATAGCGCAGACCAACTGCCACACTTAGGAGCACCTAAGGGTCTCACCAGAAACCTTCAGCAAACTAACCGAAGAAGTGGGTGGTTATCAGCAACGTGCACAGATCTCTGAACGCGGGTCATCGCGAGAACTATACTCAATCCATCACAGACAGAACAGGAAAACGAGATATTCTTGCTAAAAGGAAGGATGTAGAAAGCTATTTTCAGTATTAAAAATCACGAAATCCTTACGTATTGATTTCAAGCTGATATTTAACCCTAGAAATACGCGGAAATCAATCATATTATCTTCCTTGTGGTATCCACCAGTTTGGCTTTTTCTGTTTGGCAAGCATGTTCTGCACTCCAAACGGCTTTGATTTTGATTGTCAGTGATACGATACCAAGCATTACCACAATCACATTCTTGTCTTGTGAAAGTCAGCCTACATCCCGGAGAGTGTTCACCCAGGCTGCATTTGTAGTGCGCAAAGGTCTCGCTAGGTGTCTTTGTCATCGTACATTTTACATCCCAGTCTCGCTCATTAATCTCGTCGCAAGGATATACTTGTCCGTGGAATTTTACAGACTGTGAAGAAGCTTTTTCACCCGCTGGCACCAAAAACAGTTGCAAATACAGAAATGAAATATTAATCATGGATCATGCCAAAACAACAACAACAACAAAAACAAACAAGCAAACAAACAAACAAGCAAAAAATTAAAATAACGGGAACTAATTATATCTCTCGATTTTTAGTCGAGCGGAACTACCTTGCAGCATTCATGCACAAACGTTTTAAAAATTATTTGCTGAGGGTGCACTGAATCGTTCTAACACTCAAGCGAAATGGCATATAACCAATCGCGTATTCAACGGGTGTGAAAATTGTTCGATGAAAATCTCGCTGCGTGAGCATCCATATGTGTATGAATATATATATATATATATATTTTTTTTTTTTTTTTGGGGGATTAAACCTAATAATTGGAAAATTTAATTTGTCTCATAAAAACGAGGGTTGGTCGATTCAACATACAACTGTCAAATCGGTAAAACGATTTGATGACGTGCATTGCTTTTCGACCTGAGCTAAACGAGAAGGAATCAAATATTCACACAAAATAATGGTGCTTAAATAAAAATGTAAAAACGAACAATCCTTTAACGGAACGGTTACAACATTTCTGATATACGCACTCAAGCATGTTCGGGCTCCAACCTAATATAGTGTAATATTTCACGATCAAATTTAATCGATGGAGCCTCAAATGCATATATGATTTCGTCTTCTCCATGTCGATGCTACGCAACTATCATACGTCAGCGCCCTCTAAAGCTAATGCATTGGTTATAATTTACTTGATTCATGTTTTTATAGTCCATTTTACTTGAGAACATTTGCTTTTGTTGTCATATTTTTCTTTGTGACCCTTTGTTTTTAGTACCTTCGAAAAGGTGACACAAACTCTTGCGACAAGGAAATTTTAAATCATAAGATTATCGCGATAATACGTGCGCTCTCATAGGTCAACAGGTTAGTTTAGATGAGAGTATGTAAACATAGTTGTTGCGTCGCTCTTTTCGTTTTTGACAGCACAGTTTATAACCACATCTAGCTCAAAGCTTTCGCAGTACTTTTAGAGTAATTTAAAGTATAAATAAATTATTATAAAGTGAAAAAACATCAAATTCTGGTATAGGGTAAATATTTCTTACCCGCTAGGTCCAACGAATATAAATTAATGAGAAAAAAAAAAGGAAAAGGAAAAAAAAAAACTTTAGCGCTCTGCCTGCCTGCCTTGATGATCGTGAGCGGAGGGACGATTTCATCGAGGGAGCTCAAACAAAATGCGCAGTAAACCACTGACCCCTGAATAAACATCCGATGAAATTTCGTATTTAAGTACTACAATAAACTCCTCCAGGAGATACCATTATGACCTCTTTTTTTTTCAGTCATTATTATTCAAAAGCATCAAACCAGATATAACGGTTAGATTTTTCGGATACCTTTTCCTTCTTTTTTGAAAGCACGTTTTTAGAGATTATCGAACAAAGAAACGTGTCAGTCTAGTTTTATTTTCAGAGCGCTGATCAATAGCCATCTTTTCTGTTATATTTGGCTTTGGGTAACAAGACAGGGCTGAAAATAAAAAAAAATAAACTGATTGAAAATTAAAAATAAAAAAAAGAAGAAGAGAATAGAAAAGAAAAGAAAAAAAACCTGGAAAAATTCGAAAGTTATATCGGCGGGTTTCATCTACCTTTCCTTTTTTATGGCAACACTTAAAAGTTGAGAGAATTAGACTATACTTACCCAGCATAAAATATAATAACGAGGCAATAAAAATTTTCCGGGATAAATGTCCTCTCAGCATCCTATCCAGTCTTAGTCAGGGATATTTTTTAGTTTCTATAGCAGTCCTCGTAACGTAACTTTCACTCTACTTCTATTTTCATAAATGGGAAGAACATATATGGAGTTTCACGGTAATATTTGTCTTTTTTCCGAAAAAAATTACACAAATTTCGTGACGTCGTGTTTCATCTATCCTGGCTGTAATATTTTGGTAGATCTATTACCTGAAGTGTGATGAGAAGAACGTGTGAATGTCAGCATGAATATATAACATCTGACATAAAAATTACGAACGTTTCGTGCACTAGCATAGAGTCGCTAGCTATCGTTTTTTCCCATAACCCCAAATATAGGTTTCGGCTGCTAATTTAGTTTCTTCCAGTGAGAGATCTTTCGTCCTGCTTCGACTTTGCGAATGAACAAAGTGTGGCTAGATTACCAAATAAGACAATACTTCATAATGCACATTTTTCTTTAAGAGAAAACAGAGCGAAAACAACAGATTACATTTGAAGCCAAGGCTTTGTTGTAGAACAGCATGATTTTGTAAGAAAATCTTTCAAAACTGCGATTGAAAGCTTCACAATGCTGGCGATAATTTTTTAAGTGAACGATTCTCCTACATCAAACTTAGTCTTTCTCTCACTTGGGAAAGTATGTCGAATAATGATGCAAGAATCATCAAATGGCTGGGCCGATAATGCATTAGCATGAATCGCGCATGAACCGCGCTCTAAAAACTTCCCGACTTCCTCTATTTCGTCAGACATTCAAAATTTTGTTCAGTTACTTCTCCTGTGAAGTTATTTTGAACTTGCCATTTGATTCGGTATCCAAATCCGCACAAAACATAACTAAAGGCAATTTCCTCAGATTATTAGAGTTTTTAAACGTAGTCATCTCGACAAATTACTGTGCAGAGGTAACAGCGGATACTATTTTTACGTAGTTATACTTGCTTTCTGGTTAAATACCGATTGAAATGCTTAAGCTTCGCTTCTAACCACGACGACGGCGAGAACTACTTCGGCGGCAGCGACTTTTCCTAACGCCTTGAAGACGTGGAAGTCTGGGGTCTTCTGCATTGTCATAAGTATCCGGGCTAACACTTTCGTCAACCTCTGGTATGTTTTCAGTGAAGTCATCGTCTAAAGCATTCCAATCCAAGTCACTAGAAATGAGTGGAGCATTTTAATATTTACAGTTTTTCTAATTTCTAGTAAAAACTACATCATTTCCGATAACATTTCGCGAGGTTCAAGCTATTTGTTCGCCCCATAATTTGATAATAATAATTTATTACTTATCTAGCGCAAAATACATATGGATATGATCTAACACGCTATACAATAAGACTAAACAAAATAGAATATGAAAACGAACTATAAAAGGCTAAGAATATACAATTTGACTAACTAAGAAAAAAAAGTATGAAAACGAGCTATAAAAGCAAACATGCAATGCCTGCATTACTATTTCCTTTTTCAAATTACGTTTTTTAAGAAAAAAAAAATACCCACCTATCCTGATAAAATCCATGACAGGGGGAACTACACCATAGACCACGACTCTACTCAGTGTTCAGTATTCTAGAGAAATCGACAACTACCGACACCATGCTTCATTTACGAAATGAATGACGCAAAAGGAACTTGCAGGAGGACCTGCCTTTACGAATGGATCGGGACCCAACCAATAAGCGTTAAGCTACTCTGCTTGGGTCATACAGCCAATGATGTCACGGCAGGCGGCGTGGCCGAGTGGTTTGGCTGCTGGACTTGTAATCTGGTGGTTCTGGGTTCAAGTTCTCCACCCTCCTCGGTCGCTCCGAGTTAAACTCCTCGGGTGCGCTGTGTAAATGGCTAACTGATCTGCCTCCTGCCAGTTGGGTTTTTTAAGCACTTTGGATCATTACAGTCATTATAAAGCATTATTGGATAGCGATAGAAATAGCGCTATATAAATAAATTATTATTAGTAGCATTACGGCACTGTAACTGCCACCGTCTGCCTCACTGTCATAGCCACTGCAACAAATTTTGATCCATATTGCTTCATTGGGGCCGCTGCCTTTCCCGAATAGCACAACCCCTTGATTCGGTTTTCCAAAACATTATCGTCATAAGCTCAATACGAACTGGTTATGGCAAAGACTACTCACTGAAAAGCTATTTCAAAGATAAAATTTGTTTACTTGTGGTTGCTTCCCTCGTGTTTCGACCTGATTAACAAAAACCTCTACAGGCAGTTATAAAATGTAGTGGCTGAACTCTACTTATGAATTGATTTTTGTTTGTTATGCGAACCAAACCATTTTATTTCGTAAGTTAAGACCGTTAGAATCGCCAGTTTGTATTATCAACTGTATAGCAGATGCTCTATTTGACTTTTTTTTACAGAGTTAAACTGGCTTTCTATCATGGGGCCTTTCCCGTCCGTGCTTTCCTCAGAGCATCAAATTCGGGCTCCAGCTTATGTTACCGATTTAGCTCCTCATCATGTTCTCTCACGGAAATATGTCCAAAATACAACGGTATCGGATGTTATTCCGAAAGGAACAGATTTTAGAGGGAAAACTTCCAACTTTGCCTTGACAAAGGTATATCTGTATATATAAACTATAGCCTCTATTTAATTTGGTTATTCGGCTAACAGTTTTCTTGGAGCTTCGCTCACGAAAATTGTTTCCACCTTCGAACAGATAATGTCATCGAACAGCTCCCGGTATCCGTACAAATTTTCTCTGCTTACTTCGGGATGTTTTCTTTTGTTTTCTTTTGGGTATCCTCAGGTACGACTTAATGAAGAAAAAAATATTTCCCTTCTTCTAGACCAGAAACCCTCTCTCATCTTGATTTAATTTTGAAACGAAAACTTATCACAGTGGACGTAGACTTTAAAAATTGGGGAATATCGCTTAGATAATATTCTTGAATATCACCCAATTTTAGCTGGGGGATATTCGGTCACGCGAGCAGAGATATTTGAAGGATCATTAATACAAATATATTTCGCTAAGAACAATTTAAACCACACCCCGTGATTGGAGAATGCCATTAGCTGTGGGTTACCCTAAGTTACTCAGAGACATTTTTACCAGCCACCTTTCTTGGATGGTGATAAAGAAAGGTTCTACTCCACCGTATTTCCCCGGTTAAATAGTATGCACCAATGTCTTAAGGTCCACCTAGTAAGCTTTAACACCAGCTGGATAAGATGTACTAATTACGATGCTGTTCCGATTTTTCAAGCCTTGCCGCCTCAATAAGCAATAGATGACCTCGAATGCATACAAAAGGGGGCTTTTTCCTTCGTTCACGCCGCCTTATCTTGTAAGCAAACGTTTTTTGGCAACGCCTGACCTGTAGAGTTCTGCCCACCCCGGTCACATGGTTTCTTAGACGAAACAGCCCCCATTATCTTGTACCCTCCTTGCACCGTTCTTCCCAACATAACTTTAGCCATGCAATAACTTTTTTGATGTCAAGGAGTGGGAGCCAGGAATAGTTTTATCTCGCATAAATGCATCTGGGTAAACTCTTGTTACAGACAACCGTCAATTTCTTCTCTTTTTCATAGCATTTTATTTTCCTGTCTAACGATAACAATAACCTGAAGATTTTCAAAGCGTGGCGGAGTCTTGCTCTGTATAATAATGCTTACAAGTCTATTCTAAAATGTAGGTAATCTAGCATCTAGCTACGATTCATATACAAGTAAAGTATCTAGCTTTCACATATTTACCTGAATAAACGATGTTGAATTGCCGAGTGGTTAACTATTCTATTCACTCAGACCTAATCCTCTAAGTTACCTCAGTTTAAGACTGTGATAGGCCAGATCACTTAATTACTCTGATAAATAAACGTCACCTGCCTCTACCTCTTCATGAAAGACTTATTAACTTTTTTTTCTAATTTACAAAAACAATCCAACCAAGCAGAAGGACATTGGAAACTGATCAGTTGCGACTGGAGAATTATCGTGGCTAAAAAAAACCTTGGAACATAACAATCGGCTTTTACCCGCCGCCTATTGAATCCATTAGTTCCTACTTCAACTCATATTCGCTGTTATATTCCTATTTCAACTCATATTCGCTGTTATATTCCTATTTCAACTCATATTCGCTGTTATATTCCTATTTCAACTCATATTCGCTGTTATATTCCTATTTCAACTCATATTCGCTGAATGGGTGCAACTTAGTTGCCCACACTGCACCACCATCAGTTGGATTCATCTTTACATTCTTTTTGGTTGAGTTTCTGTTGTTTGGAGATGGGGAAACAGCGTTCATTCGAACTTTCATTCGAGCTCTAATCTGACCAATCTTCAATATTTTAATTTTGCCTCGCAATCGCTCCCTTATCTGTTAATAAAACATAAGGTAACATGAATCAGTTGCTGAGTTCTAAAATCTGGTTATTCAAGTAGGCCACATTCTGTCATGATTTGCACAATGTTAAGATAATTTTTTTTTAGTTTCGATCTTACCTGACTGTTTCTCATACAGTGCAGGATGAAAATCAGGACACCCTACAATACAAATATAATTATGGATAATAAGTCTTTTTTTTGTTTGAAATATAATATCATGACAAGTAAAGAGATCTTTGCGAAACAGGGTAGTTATTAACTCAGCTGAACTTAACTTGTAAGTTTATGAAGGGAGAAAAACAGACGGTTGAGGGATTGACTGACCGATGAAATTATTCATTGGCTAAACGGCTATCAAAATGATCAAAAAACTGAAGGAACGACTGATAGATGGATAGGAGGAAGGACTGACTAGAGACTGACGGTCTCATTGCCACATTTATTGACTGATAGAAGGATTTTTTTCATTTGTTTAGAGGCTTCAAGCTCTAACTTTTATTAGCAAGGCTATCTTAATTTTACCAAATTTACAGCAAACCTGAGTAGAGTTGAGAATGGTGAAGATGTAGGTGAAAGCCTTGTGTAGAGGCGAGAGAAGACCAAACAACCACGTGATGCCAAGAAGGGGAATCATTAGAACACATGTTCTGATGCCAAGTCTACAACAGGACAAATTTTTTTCCAGCTTTCAACTCACTTTAGCTGTTATCTTCAAAAGTAAATGTAAAATCATGCAAATAGTACCCTCGGACGCTCGGACGTACAGCAAGCACACCCTTACCCCAACTTTGGTGCGTGGTAGGGGGGGGGGGGTTATTTGGAACCCTGAACTCTTATTTTACGCTATTTTGGAAAGTTTTAACCTGGCACATAGATAGCTTGTCAGGTCTTTTACAAGATGATTTTAAAATCATAGGATACATATGCAAATGTCGCTGCAAATGTTGCCGCGACCCATTTAACATGTTGCCCGTTTTTAGATTTCTCACTTTTCCACTTTAAATTTTGGCTTGCCCATCATTATCAAACATGGCAGGAGAATGGAAAATAAGACTCGATCGGAAAATAAATAGTGAGTTTACTAAACTCTCCTTCTTCAACTTAGAAGCTTAGATTCTCCCGTGGCTAATATCAACCCTTAAACCACACCTCGCTTGCCATTTAATGTCTCGTATATCTATATGTTAGTTTTCATCAAGTAAAGAAAAGATGTCTGTAGGATAAGCTAACAGCTACTGAAGTGGACAGTTGCCCGATTAAAATCTTTTTGATAAAATTAACCAAAAAAAAGAAACGATATAACACTCCATCTAACCGGACTCGCTGAATCTTGTCGACTCCTGTTTGCGGCAATGTGGTCAACTCCCTTGTGACACGTGCGAGTATAAAACTGCCGAGCTAAAAAAATAAAAGCAAAATAAAATGAAAAATAAATACGAATAAAAGAATGGAAAAAACGGCAATGAGCTATAGGTCAAGTATCTTATGATAAAGTTACAGTTTTGATATTAAATTGCAAAATCTGAGTTTAAGCTTACAACTCCAGTTGCCGTCAGAAATGCAACAAATATCCAGATCAAGTCATAAGTTGACGACAACCAACAACTAAAAAAGAAGAAAAGAGGAAAGACAAAGCTAAGGGAACGAGAAACTGGCAAAAAATCTCAAATCAAATCAAATGAAAATCAAATCACAGCTCATAATTGTGAACAACTAAAATGACGATAGAACAAAACAAAAGGGAAGCACAAAAAAAATATCGGGGGGAATGTGGACAAGTAATGCGCTATGCTGCATAAAGAAAAAAGAAAAAGAGAATTAAAGTGATATGAGATATGGTATTTGAAGGCTGAAAAGGAGTGCAAGAGAAAGAACGAAAGGGGAAATGAACAACTTCGCAAAAAAAGCAAAAATACAGGTTTCAGCAAGACGAAAAACAAATATACGTGATTTAAAAAAGGAAACCCAAATCAGAGATAAACCAAAACATGGAGAGGAAGCTAAACAGGAGGTAAAGTTAACGAAAACTTTGTTTCTTACTATTTAGTGCTGGTGTAGCTTTGAATCCCTCCTTTTCCAATTGCGATGCTGAGAGAAGTGATGACCATAATGAGGGGGAAACCTTCACACACAAAGAGAAGGGGGAGGTCAAACTTTGCGCGAAATCATATCAGGAATAAACCGATTCAAAATACGGTAAATCAGCATTAAAAATGAGAAAAGTTATAATAGATAAAAGGAGAATACCCCATGCCATGACGTGATACACTATCAACCTATTGCTGATGTTGTAAACTTTCACAATAAACAAGTAAAAGTAGATTCCTTCCACTAGCATCCAGCAGAAAGCAGCCATCAGGAAATACTGTGTAAGAACTGCTGCTGTGATGCAAATGGCCTGCAAAAAAAGGAAAAAACGATTTTCCTGTTCTTTTCTTTTCTCGTTCTTCATGAATTTAAAAAAAATTAAAATAATTTCATTTAATAAATTTCAAATTCGCAATAGATACCAAAATATTTTTAAAAAGGTCCTGATTATGTTGATGGTGAGGCCAGTAAAAAGATTAATTAATGTGAATGTGAGTAGAAGTCACTTACTGGGTTATCCATGGCGTGCATTCCAGCGAAAAAGCTTATTTGACCAGCACCGAGCGATGCGGCGAGACTCAATCGTATTTGAGGGAGAGGTTGATGAACATCTCTAATTTAAGAAAAAATATACCACGGTTATTTCTATATATTTCGTTGATAGTTTCAACCAACCAAAGGCATAAGAAACTTGACATTGATTACTCACGCGAACAAGGAATACATGATTATAGTTAGAATCATTCCGATGATGGAAAGGCTTAATCCTAGGTAGGTGATAATCTCCAGGATATCTTCGTCCTTCTGGGACAGCTGTGTAACAAATCAGAAACAGAGGGAATAACATCTTTATCAATTTAATGAACATACGAGCAATGCTTAAAAAAAATATTGAAAAACGTAATACCACACTGTCACTTCTGTAGTCAACTAAGACAGCAAAATGAGTCAAATGATTGCAGCTGCAGACTGTTTCTTCTGAGTTGCTTTGGGATGTAACTATATGACATCCATCTTTCGAAAATCCATCTTGACTGAAAAATATAACGAGATAATTAAACCATTAAATACTTAACGTAATAGGTAATTAATATGATGAAATATTAAATGGCTTTCATTCCACTTACTGGGATTGTTCACTTAACCCGGTTGAAGACTGGATTCAGAGTTGGTAAGTTATTTGCTGGTTATTTGTGCCTTTTAAAGTCACGCTTGCCTTTTGGCTTTGATGGATTTTGAGTTCATCACTCCGAAACAAGAGTAAGTTGGGGTGATAACCGGTGTAGGAAATCGAGGTAAACTCTCAAAGTACAGTTCCTTCATTAGTATCTTGTAAAAAATTAACGATAAGACTTCTGCTATTGTTGAGGAAACGTTCTTTATTATCAACAACCACAGATCACACTTCCTTTCAAGACCACTCCCACCAGTTGGGCCGTTACGCGAACTTGTGATGAATGATGTTAATTCTTCTTTGCAATTCGAAATTCACTCAATTCAGAAAAAAGGATGGAACAATGGTTTATTTTGTGTCATGGTGATGTCAGTTGTTTTCCCGTTTTACCTATTCCTGAGGCCACTCCAGAACATGCAATGCTTCTCACTTCGGTGATTCTGAAAGAAGATTCAAGTTAAATCATTTGAAATGATGCATCAACTGAGCCTGAACTTATTGAAACTGAAACTGATCTAAACTGAACCGAATGAATTTGACTTTGCTTTCGTTATTACCTTCAGGTTCCTGAACTTCAAGATTACATTTTCTTGTAACTTTTCTGGTTTGGGATCCATAGCAGCCATCATAATCCTAGTGACCACATGCCTAAACGAGTAAACAAATTACAGCATATGTGACCCTCCATATGATTTAAGGGACAAATTTGATAGCACGCTCTCAACACAATTCCACTTGAAAACAAAAGAAACTGGCTATAACACGCTTGCCTAGCACGCCAGAGCACTCTTTAATGAGCTTATGGATGCTATTCTTTCATATAACAAACTAAAAACAATCGAGCGTGCGCCTTTGAGCAATGAAGTGTGAGTATGCAAACACGCAAGGCGTGTCAACCATCGAATACAAAAGCTAGCATGTGACCGGACACAGCACGCCAGCGTGTAACCTATTGTGCAGCACGCATGTTAACTAACGTAAAGCTGGAGTAATAATTACACAGTCAATGTACTCTCACTCTTGCAGTAATACTACGGGGTCAATTTTAAAAACCGAAGCTCGTAACGATGTTTTATAATTATCAACTTCCTCCTGATCACAAAAACAAAGTTGCATGAAACATTTGGCCACAAACAAGTTTAAGTATTTGAAGCAGACACTTCAATTACTTGGTTCATATGGAGAAGCACAAAATCAAAAAAGCGTCGAAACGAATTGCATCGATCGCATAAACAACTCAACATGTCCAAGATATTCATAAATCACTATAACATAGAGCCATGAACGGCCAAAAAGTTCTTGTGAAAATGTGCTGCATCGGATGGCCAAGGCGATTTTAAGGGGGAGGGCAAACAAAACCAAAAGTGCGAAATAATATTATTTTCGACTGACTCTTCGTTTTCGATACCGTTAAGGAACTCAAGCGAATGGCAGCCAGTCACATCCCTTAAAATTAATTCAATTAAATTCACGCAGTAAAGAAATAAACTTTTTCAACAGCAATGAATCGAAAACAAAAGTAATAATAATAAAAAAAAAAAAAG
The DNA here is from genome assembly GCF_036669915.1 of Pocillopora verrucosa. Taxonomy (NCBI): domain Eukaryota; kingdom Metazoa; phylum Cnidaria; class Anthozoa; order Scleractinia; family Pocilloporidae; genus Pocillopora; species Pocillopora verrucosa. Next base: position 15,262,315 of record NC_089321.1, on the reverse strand, counting down.
AACCTCGAAGAGTTCAGGATAAAAAAGAAAATTCGGAAAGGGAAGTTTTCATTGAACTTGAAAGCGTAGTGAAAGACATGGTAAGAATATTGTCTCGAATATCTTTGAGAAACATCTGTTAGAACATTGCGTCTTCTGAAGTACTACAATGGAGCAAAATATAAGAGATATCTAATCGAACGTTCGGAAATCCGACCAATTCAAATAGCAATAGTTCGATTGCCAAACTCAGTCGAACATAATCGAACTCATAATAAAGTTTTGTCAATCGATCATTCGATTGCCGAACACCTGTTTGCTGATTGTTTTACGGGAGGGTAAATAAAACCAAAAGTGAGATATAATGTTATTTTCGACTGACTCTTTGTTTCCGAGAGTGCTACGAAACTTCGAGCGAATGGTAGTCATGCGCTTAGTCACGCGCTCAGTCACATGCCTTAAACTCAATTCAAACAACACGGTAAACAAATAAACGTGTTTCAACAGCAATGAATTATAACGAGCGAAGAATCCAATATGAAAAAAAAAAATCGGAAAGACAACTTTTCATTGAACTTGAGAGTGCAATGAAAGGCATTCAAATAATATCGTCTCGAATATATTTGAGAAACATCTGTTAGCACATTGCGTCTTGTGAAGTACTACGATAGATCAAAATACAAGAGATATTTGATGGAACGTTCGGAAATCCGACCTATTCGAAAAGCAATAGTTCGATTGCCAAACTCAGTCGAACATAGTCGAACTCACGATAAAGTTTCGTCAATCGATCATTCGATTACCGGACTGACCTGTTTGCTGATTATGAAAGAGATGCCGGTTCGAAAAAAATCGACCAAAAACTGTTAAGAAAATTATTCTTCCCTTGAATTAATTTGAGAAGAGTAATCTTACTCTCTAGCTCGCAAAAAAATTGTAAACATACAACATTCTGTCCCATAATATGAATCAACGATGTCAAGAGTAAGTCGAATTATAAAATTACATGTCAGTGTGTTTTTAGTCTCTTAATTGTAGTACTTCTTTTACCCTCTTTAGAATTTATCTCACACGCGTGGCATCCCATTGTGAATCAAAAGACGGCGAAGCAAACTTTTGGCGAAGCGCCAATGACAGGTAATGTTTTTTACTCTCATCAAGTTTCTCGTCGCCAAACGTGTCACTCGTGTTCCTGTTGGCCGGCTCAGCTTCAGTGAAAAGCACATTAACGTACGCCAATGCAAGTATATTAATTAAAATGGAAATAAACAGCGATCATATTTTTGGTTCACTGGGTGGGTAATGACCGGCTAGCAGCTTTAATTTACCAGTGTGACCATAAAAGTTAATTTTTAGGATGCATTAAATATATTACACCAGCTTAAATTTGGGGAAGCTTAGACTGGGAGCCTGACACCTTGATTAGATCATCACGCCCATAGTGATTCTTTTAGCGAAACATACCTCAAGTCTAACATTTAGGTAATTAAGCAATGAGACTAACAGTGTTCTTTACCTCGTCCACTTTCGTTTGTTTATTTCAGCGGGACAGAAAAAAAAAATCACAAGGGTAAATATACAATAATGGTGGTGTCTACTTACAGTTTCATGTTTCTCCTATTTCAATTTTCCATCCATGGGGTTTTTTATGAAGTCGGACGGAGGGGTGCACGATTGGAAAATAAATATTTTAAAAAATTTATTCTTCGAAACTATGTCTATAGTGCATAAAAACTATCTTCTTACTAGCAGCTAGATAAATTAGATATTTAAGCCATCCACGTACCTTGTTTTATCATGACCTTTCTGGATTAAATCATGTAGATCCTTGTACACACACCCAACTATTACTGATCCTAAAAGAGAGCAGAGCAAAATTTTACGTAGGTTAAATGTCGGCTAATGTAAGTTTCCAATGATTGTATTCTCTTGAAGATGCTATACAGATACGAGTTCATCAAAACGACTTGGATGGCAATTTAATGAGACACTGATGAGTCAAAGAGTTAACGGGTATTGAACGTAAAAAGATAACAGCAGTGTATACAAACCATTGTCAGCAAAATTCCCAGAGGAAATATTAATAGATGCTTGCCATTCGTGTTTCTCCAGATAGAAGTTACTTGCATTTTGTCTGTAACCTTTTTGAATACCAAGGACTTTCGAAAGAAAGGAAAGAATTATTTTGATATAATAAGTGACGGTCAGATTTGTGAAATTAACAAACAAAATTCATTCAGTCTTTTTTTTTTTCTTTTTTTTTTTTTTCTTTTTTTTTTCTGTCATTAAATCAGTTACTCTCCCAGAGCTTCACAGAGACAGTCAGTCACTGTCAGCCAGTTAGTCAGAAAGTCGAAAAGTTAGTTATTCAGTTACTCTCTCGATTAGTTAGACAGCTACTGAACAAACGATCGATTATCACAAATCTGAAACGACAGCCATGAAAATGCTCACTTATGTTGTCGCGAACGATCCTTTTTGAACTCCTTGTTCCACTTAGATGGTATTTGCCATAGCTAAGAACAACTTTCTCGAAGGCGACTGCCACCTTAAAAATAGTCTCACTTCTGAGCTTATCTACTCTGTGCTGTTCTTCTCCGAGATTCATATTCCGGTATTTAGTGTTGAAGTTTTCAAACACATTTGCAGCTTCCTGTAAGTTCATAAAGTACATTATTTAGTTTTTATACCTTTTCCCAGATTCATCGCAACGAGATGTAAATTAATTCATTGTGATAATTGGAAAATGCAGCATTAAGAGGCACTTTCGGTTTAGAAGCAACAACTATCGCAAAAATAATGCGGGATAAGATTTTCTCGTTTTGGGCAAGTCTGTATATATAACTTTCTGATGTGTCATAGAATATGTTTTTCAATCGTTCCTCTGAGAGTAAGGCTTTTTTAATAAAGAAAAGGGAAGGAAAAGATCGCTTAGAAATATGTTTAGGGCGCTAATCACTCTACAACTAAAGGTAGAAGATATTTTATCATTGCGTGGAAATTTTTGCGCGTACGTATTATATTTTATACCACTTTCAAATCGATTCGAAGCTTGCACCTGCTCTTTCGTTGCACTTTTAGATTTAAAAGATGGCGTTTTATATTATTGGTGAAACCACCTACTTGTAAGGAATTGTTGCTGGTGATATTAAGGCTATGGAGCTCTGAAACAGCATCATTTGCCTGAGACCAATAAATGCCAGTTAGGTATGTAAACCATAAAAAAGGCTTGGAAAATGAGAAAACAAATTATATTACGATAGATAGATAAATAAAAATTACCAGCTTTTGTGATGGTGATGGCGATGATGATAAAAATGGTGCTGAAGAAAATACTGGTGTTGGTGATGGTGATGATGTTGGTGTTGGTTCTACAGCTGCTGCCGAGGACATTAGAAATGATGATACTGTTGATGATAAAACTGATGAGGGTGGTATTGATAGTAATGATCTTCTTGATGAAATTTTTGAAGATGATGATGGAATTGATGATGACGCTAACATTGCGGCCGATGATCCTATTAATGACGATGGTTTAAGTGAAAACTTTGGTGCCGATAATCCTTCTGACGACAAAGTTGTCAGTGATAATGCTGCTTCTGACGATACAATTTGTGAAGATGATGCTGGGGATAATTTTTGTGCTGATAATAATATTGATGACGAAGATGTAGGAAAAACTGTTCCTGCTACCGATAACAATGTTGCTGACGATGATGTTGTTATTATTGTTGCTACCCTTGAAACTAGTGATGACAAAGATGTTGAAGAAACTATTTCTGCTGCCGAAGATGATGCTGTTATTGGCGATGCTACTCTTGATACTATTAATGACCACAATGTTGGAGAAGCTTCTCCTCCTGGCGATGATAATGCTGATGACGATGATCTTGTTATTAGTGTTGCCATTCTTGATAGTACTGATGACGAGGATGTGGGAGAAACTGTTACAGCTTCCGACGATAATGCTAATGACAATGATGTTGTTATTGGCGTTGCTGCTTTTGACACTATTGATAAGGAGGATGTTGGAGAAACTGTTCCTGCTGACGATGATAATGCTGATGACCATGATGTTGTTATTAGTGTCGCTACCCTTGAAACTACCGATGCCGAAGAAGTTGGATAAACTGTTTCTGCTGATGACGAGGATGTTGATAATAATTTTGCTACCGACGGTACTTTTGATGATACTTTTGATGACAATGATGCTGATCGTAATTTCAAAATAAACATCAAGTAAAGTAAATTGTGTTAAACAAACAAAGTCAAGACGGATAAATAGTTTAAAGCCTAACTCACTTGAAAAAGTAGACATGAATTGCTCAGTTCAGGTTACTCAGAAATCTTGCAAAGTATAATTTATATCACCAGGGGCCTTAAATACTATAGCTAACTATATAGCTGTATCATAAAAGATTAGGGAAGGGAATTTTGAATGTTTATTATTCTATAATAATAAAACGATTTCCTAGCTATTTGAACCGTTGTGTCACGTAGCATTTCAGACTGTAAATTAAGTTTCTGTAGCTGAATTTTTTTTGCTCAAAACCTGATTATTGAAAATTTTAATTTATTATGTCTTCAACAATTAACTTCCTTTTCGTGAGAAACGTTATTTTTAGTGTAATATACATTAAACAATTTCTAGCCACTACTAGGTTTAATACAAAAACCCTTGTTCACTTTCTCACGAGTTTCTTGCTCTCTCGAAGTGCTTTTTCATGACTAGGAACCTGCCTTAGAGGGCTGGTCCAAGTTCCAGGCCCTAACAAGGGCACGGTATTGGGTTATAGTTTCCGAGAATGTTAATTATTCTTAGGTTGAAGACTAACAAAGTTTAGTGCAATCATTTTTTGAGTCAATAAATCTAAGAAACTTTCGGAAATCAAAATGTCTTGACGGTTTATATTTAGGGTTGCTGTTGTCTTTCTGTGATACCTACCAGTTTTCCCGATTTTGGAGTTTTGTGGACACCCTGTCTGCCAGCAGGTCAATGTAGCGGTGGATGTTTCATCTTTTTCTATTTCTATAGCGCCATCACGACAGATGGTTCCTGTCATGTTTTTCAGAAAACATTTGTAGACCTTATCGGCCGCATATGAAGTTCTTGTGGATTTCCTACATCCTATCAATGTCATCGTGCATTGATGATGGTTGTTGTTCATATGATAATGACATTCATATGAGCTGATCCTCCGTTCGAGTACCCCAACAATTCTAGCCTTAAGCGAGCACTGCCCTACTGAGGGGGAATTGCTAGGAGCTGAAAACACAATTATGAATCACTTGAAAAAAGGCAAAACAAAACAAAGCAAACTTGCACTCGGTTGGCATAAACCAACTGTTGCAAACCATAAAAAACATAACAGCCATGGAAATAACGTGCAAAGGATTTCATGTTATTCAGAGATTAAGAACTTCGACTTGCGAAATGTTAAAATACCAAGAAATACGCAAATCAAACAAATCTTTATTGAAAAAGTAATGCCCTGTAAGCATAAGTCGCGTTGGCACAATATGAGTGTAAAATTTTGTTATCATGGGATTTTGTTAAAAAAGAGGACGGGGGAGGGCGCTCAAAAGAAGTAACATGAAGAAAACAATAATTAATTAAAACATCAACTATGATGTTAAACAACTATTACAACAACAGCCAAAAACACGCCGTCGAAAAATGTTCGGAAAGTTTCGAAGATTTCAGGAGTATTTCGTATTTTATTCATCGAGCACTCACGTGTTATCTTTGATTTTTTTCTCCTTCGAGAGCTTGTATGCCAGTTTCTTTCATTTAAATTTGAAAAAAGTTCAGGGCAGTTAATTAATTATTCATGTAGCCTTGGACCCTGGGGGTAGCGAACGACTCAACTTCTGACTCATGATCTGGTATAAGCCTCTTTCATAATGTTAAGATTTCAAAGCGCTGGACAGGGGAAGACAGAACAATGTAATTTGTTTGGAGCTTCAAGTTAACAATTATCTTTTTGTATTCTAAACTGACAGATAAACAGCTTGAGGTACCAGTTAAACTGTTTCCGGTTAGCCGAGAACCTTCTGTAAAATAATAGTGAAACATTTTTGGAATTTTCGAAAATTTCCAAACTTTTTCCAATGAGGTTCTGGTAGGGGTCCGAAGATTTTTCGACAAAATATGATGTCATATTTAATCCGCCGGCCCCCGTTTACATCCATCTTCATACAGATAACTGAAATTATAGACTTTCTACAGCCGTTTAAATTGTTTAATATTCATGCTTTGTTTTACGAGTAAGGAAGTCCAAGGCAAGCGCCTGTGTTCACGTTCGGTAAATTCCCCGCAGTTTTAACCATTTAAGCCCAAAGAGTAAGCAATATTTCATTTATCTTAAAAATAATAACACATTACCGCATCTACCCTTTAAACAACCGGGCACTGAATCACTTTTCTTCTCGATGACATTCGAGCTGCGGTCTTCAAGAAATAACATAACCGACTTATTAGTTCTGAAAGAGTGGAAAGTCAAATCTATGGGATTCGGCGTAACTTTTTTATCCTCGCGAATCGTTAAAAGGTGAAAAACAAAGACAAAACAAACAACAAACGAAAACATCGCGGTTTACTTACTCAGCGCAATAATTGACAACAGGAATACAACAATTTCCGCATATAAAGTTCCATTTAACATCCTGATAAACCTTAGTTTAGGTTTCACAGTATATCATAGAGGTTTCTTTAGTTGTCGATTAGTGAGCCCCTAAGCGGTATCCTTCCCGAGGAATTCCAAACAACTTCTGAAAAGGTACAGAGCGATGCATATATTTTGGGGCAGACAATTGTCACCGTACCGACAAAACTCGGAAAACGTTTATTTATAACGGACCAGTTAGAGCTAAGACTCTGAGCACCAGGTGTTAAACATTGTTTTGACCAAAAGATAAATTTATTGGCTTGAAATTGCTTTTTAGGTGTTTAAATGCAGAAAATTCTCCTCCGCTTGTATAGATTAGATTATAACTTTCTTTGATCACAGTAAACTATAAATGTTAGCAACTCTTTCTGTAAACGACAATAGTGTTATGAAAATGCCAGGATAATTTAAGTCTTCCATCTGTTCTTTTCGGAAACTTCAGGTTAAACACTATTGGTTTACAATAGAAGGCAAACACAAAAACTAACAAAAATGGGAGAAAGACATAAATTGCTGTATAAAATGGCGTGGTGTTCTGAAAAAGTCTCAACCATCATTTCGATCGAAGACCGTGTCTTGAAATGCTGAACGTGTGTCTAGTATTCATGCGTCTTTATAGTTTTACCTTTGAACTCCCACTATCTTAGACGAAAGTTATCAGGCGCGTACCTTGACGGTAAAATCAATCCTTGTTATTAACGTGAAAAACACCAAGAGTTTGATACCCAAACGTTATTACTGGATTTATCCATCCTTCCGTCCCCACCCCTCCGCTCTGATTCACGCTCCTCAAGACTATCAGTAACAGTCTGGTCTAGACCATTACCTTTGATACGATTGGTCTTGACAAAACCGAAACAAACTGATGAGACCGAGAGAGGGTTGGGACAATAAGTCTTTTTTGTTAGCTTTCTCGCGGCGGCCTTGTTGTTATGCAAAGGAGACGGCAGAACAGCATTCAAAATTTCAAGAGACGTCATTTACTTTTTTTTTGTTATTCATTTCTGTATTACTGTACTACAAATCTCATTTTCGACAGACACGTCATCTCTATTCTCGCACCCCGCTACATGTTGCACGACCACGCATTTTGCTAGCAGTGTTTTTAATTAAATTCTATCCTATTCTGGTGAGATGCCTAAAAGTCACCTCTTGGAAGGTAGTGACTGATCTAATAACATATTTACCGCAATCTCATCTGAAATATTCACATGAATGTTAAAAGAAATGTTTCATGTCAAAAGTGGTGTGAATTTTAAGGAACACACTTCGACCAACTTTAGCCGCTGGTTGTTTGTTTGTTTGATTTGAAGGGGGCCCTCTAGCTTCTTCACACAAGGGCGGTTTTGTTCACGATGAAAAATCCGCAAGAAAAAAATCAGACTCGATCCCTTTCCGAAGACATGTGGAAAAGAAATTTTGTCGAAGGTAGCGACTGATGAAATAACATATTCATTTCAATTTTTACTGCAATTTCCTGGGATAAATTTCCTTAGAGTCCCGGTCGATATTATTTTAAATTAATTTGAGAAAAGGTCAGTTTTGAATAAGCTTTAGTCAGACCATCTTAATCGACAGTCCTTTATCATTAAGTCGATAGGGTGTTCTCAAGAAGGAGATATGATCATCCTCGGGCTGAAACGAAAAACAAAAGGACCTTTAGGAATACTGACAAATCAATAGCTGGCAGATTCCATGACGCCATAACGGCCTAAGACAACTTGTCACAACAACCACGGCCGTGCACGCGGACTAAACAAACCTTCGCTCTACTTCTGTTTTCATAAATGCGAAACACATCTATGGAGTTCTACCGTAGTGTTTTTCTTTTTTCAAAAAAAAAAAGAAAAAAAAAAAAATCACACATACCTTAAATTTAAATGATAATGATAGCATGTTTCTCCTCAACCGTCCCAAGTCATCGCAGCTCAACTTTAAGCTGTGATTTCTCTCACACATTTCAATCGACGCCATTCAAACTGCTATTGACGCGAAGCTATTTCTGTGCCATATAAATTAAACTGGTCCCAAGCTTATAAGAGACAAAAATACGGGGCTAAAATCTAAAGCTAGCCTAAGTTTTAAAAATTGTACCGTGACGTCATGTGTCATGACCTCATGGTTTAGACAAAACTGTCCTCAACCGTCCCAACCGTCTTAATATTTATTTCGCGAAGGAACTTTTGAACGTTCGTTGAGAATGAACTGTCGTCAACCGTCTAGATATTTATCTCGCGAAGGAACTGTTGAACATTCGTTGAGAATCAGAAGAACTGACAAATGATCCGATACATTTGTTTTGTACTGTTAATACCCAAGAACTCTGGGTAACCAATTGTGTATCAAAGTTGAGTTGTAATAAAATCCAACGCTTTCTTGTGTTTGATGTTGTTTGTGTTCATAAATCCGCACAAAATATAACCAAAGACAATTTTCTCAGATTATTAGAGTTCTTAGACGTAGTCATCTCGACCAATTACTGTGCGGAAGTAGCAGCGGATACTGTTTTTACGTAATTATACCTGCTTTCAGGTTAAAAACTGATTGAAATGCTTAAGAGCTAATGTCAACATGCATCAGACAAACAGCGGCAAGTCGCCCAAATTTGTTTTCTCCCCTACTTTCATATTTTGTAGCCCAATATGTCCTTTTAATTGTGGTGTGGTTTTTTTTGTGAAAGTGTATTTTAGTTTTTGAGAAATGAGTTTTTTCGTTCGACCGCTCAAATATGCAAATTTTCACCCTGAATATTACCCGAGTTGTGTGACCTCATGTAACGAATTTACTTGACCTCTGGTATTTCTGTCGGCATAATCCTTTATTTTACCATCTAAAATTAATTCCCGGTCATTATTGAAGCTGCCAAAGAAATATTTATTTTTTGGTGAATATTTTTGTCCGACGTACTTTTTCTATGTCGAAAAGTAGCATCAAAACAAAGACAGTTTTAACAATGACCGATATGACAGACTCTACTGAGCTTCTAGGATGATTATAAAGGTACTGTAAAAATTTCCTTGTGTATTTGTGCTGTTCTGTCGTGAGACGAACTCAAAGTTCGGCAAAATTACTTGCTAGCGAATATGAAATATCCATAGTGTACCTACTTGTCGCCACCGTTTATTTGCATATCGAGGCATAAATCACTACAATTTGTAAAAAAATCTAACACTCTTACCTTGTTTATTTATGATTTCATAAGACCAATAAGCTGTTTCGGTTATTTTATTACGCTTGGGTATTACTTTTTGCCGGGAGCCCAGGTTTTACGTTGTGTTTTCCCCCATCCCATTTATATCAGAAGCTGGTCACGCAATAATTGATACCAACACAAATTAATATCTACCCTGTATGAGGATTTTGTTTATGTTGAATTGACAATATTACAATATGTTACTTTTGTGGTCACTAATCATTGTTTCAGTAGCAACGCAGCAGTTCCAAGCGGGTTGTTGCTGAAATTTATAGTGTTCTGGCTGGAGAGCAAAGCGTGAGGCTCTGAGAATAAAAACTCTTAGGGGCCTTTTACATGATATCGGGATGATTTTTGTTCAAGAACGAGTTCATCCCGTTTGTCACATGATACCAGAGTAAAATTATTCGAAACGAGTGATTTCTGAATTAGTTTATTAAGAGCGTTTCTCTGTAAAAATCAAACATATCGCGGCAAGGGTGGAAAATTCGATTTCTTTCTTATTTTAATGTTAGATAGGCTAGGCTATAACTAAAATCACTGGATACTTTTTTTGGCAAAATATCTCTTTATTTCAGAGAAAAATACGAATATCGAAATTCCGTTAAAATCGTCATTTTTTGCATCAAATTATTGCACGAGTTTGAGGGCTTCGCGTGCAAAAAACGAATCACTATCTCGTCTTTTAAACACTAAAATCTTCTTTGTCGCTCTTATAAGACCTCACAAAATGATTTTTGTAAACATTGCGCACTTCTTTGCGCTTAAAATAATTTAATTTCGAAAGCATGCATTTCTCTTCAGTAAAAATACTTCGTGAATAAAATTAATTTTCACCATGTGCTAAACCTTCAAATGGATTAAGCTTTTGGTAGTTGAATTTCGAAAAGATGTTCTCAACATGACTGTAAAAATTTGTTTGGGGAAATGTTTGAGAGCGATACAAAAGCTTTTCAAAGTCCGCTAAAATGCAGTTATTTGACCTTTTGCGGTCAACATTCCAGTCAAGAGTCACACATATTTCAATATGTTTCAACCCATATGAGGCCGAAAAATGTACAAAGAAAGATATTTCCAAATGCTCTAACGTCATTTGTCGCAGAAGACCAATCCAGAGACCATTTTAGTGTGATTCTCTTGTCGTTCGTCGTATTTAGGTCTGTATAAATGATAACGTCCGATGAAACCACCAACCCTGTCGAACACCATCTTGTTGTCAAACGTTCGATACCTTTCTTCACTAGTGCTGTGGCGTCTTATTCAACGGTTCAGTTGACTGCGAGTATCGCTCAGTTTACAATGCACTAAAAGATTACATCTGACAGTATAATTCAATGCTAAACTGAGTTGACTACAAACATGTACGCCCTTTGAGTATTTGGCTTGTCACGCAATACCGGTGACAAAGGAACTTTAGGGGGTAGGTGAAGGGCAAAACTCCAGAATTGAACTCTTGGAACCTACAAAATATTTTATTATGTAAACATTTTTATAATAGTGTCATCGTTGTCTGGTGACAAACAGTAAAATACATTTATTTATTGCAGGGAATTATTCTTGTTTTTTTGGCGCTCTGTGCTAGTCGTACTTATTAGGGGTGTTTATCTTTCCAATAAAATTGCAAGAAATACCCTAATAGCATGAAAGAGAACCTTTTGTACATTTTTACAACACCATGCCACAAAACGCAGTGGTGGGAATGTGTGGCTTATGTGAGGCTGGGGTGCTATGTTCCGTGGCCAATGGGTGGGGCTTGCATAAGGGAGTGGTACTATTAACCACTGTTAACAGACCCAACTACCGTTTAAAACCTTAAACTACAGAGGGGCCGACATATGTGCGCTCGGCACAAAATAAAGTCGATCTCATCTTCAGGACCGGTAAATATGAAAGCCGACTCGTGACTTGCGATATTCTTGGTGCATGAAAGTAAAGGAACAATTTCCGTTTCACGCATTCGATCTCTAGTGTTGTAACCACAAACTCCGCCAATAAGCGACTCGAACGAACAACAACCTTCAATTTTTTATGTAACAAAGTTGACCGTGTAAGTTAGTGTATTTGTGAAAAACAGTCCGAAACCTCACCTCTAAGCGAACAATAGGCTTCGTATTGCTGGTTTTCAGTGTCACGCCATTCAAAATAGATCAAAATAAAAAATAAAAACCGTTCAATCGATTTAGTCTAGAATCTGGAAATAGAAAGAAGCTAGATATGTAAAGACTCTCGCCAAGATTCAGGTCACAGCAATTTTTCTTACGGAAGATATGAGGAGAAACGTTTTTCCCAAATTTATAGAGATTTGTATGGAGCCACCATGCTGGTGCCCACCTAGATGGGCACCAACATGGCGGCCGGAAACCTGCAGAAACATCTGTCACTGAGTTTTGCGACAAAAGCGTGAATTTATCTCTCTAAGAACTCATAAACGTAACAATAATACTTTATTCTAATACAAGAACTGTTCAGATAGCTGAATTTCCCTAAATAAGTCACCTTTTAAACCAACATAACAGCTCTCTCGCTCGTCATGTAAAGGCCACGTCACGCAAAAGCTTAGAAATTCAAGAGTAGTCTATCACTAAACCAAGAACCCATTTGGAGTGAAAATTTGTCTGAATATTAGTTTTTAGCTGCTCTAATACATCATGAAAGTAAAATCTCAGGAGGATCAATAGTTCTGAAGTCTGAAATTTAGTGACGTCACGTGAAAACCAGCAATAATTACCATAAACCAGGTTTTGTTTACTTAGGCTTATTAATTTTAGCAGGTGCCAAATTTAGCTTTTCAACGAGTATTAGCCAAAGGCCCGATCTCCGCGACTTACATATGTAAGAGAGTTCGATGTTCGCAACAACAAAAAAGCTTAGCAGCAGTGACGTCATTTTACTTTCCCCTTCCCCTACCCCCTAAAAAATAACTTTCCATTGTATGATTTGCATTGCGTGGCGACTCTCCGTATACAAAACTACGTTGACTGCAACTGCATATGTGAAGTGCTAGTAAGCATCGATCGAATCTACTGCACCACAAACCGAACAACACTAACAGTCAACTGAACCGCTGCATAAGATGCCACAGTGCAGAAAGATGTCAAACATTTTATAACGAAGGTTGGTGACAGTTCACAGATTAAATAAAATGGTCTTTGGATCTTTCTTCTAAGGCAAATGAGGTTAGAGCATTTGGAAATGTGTACCCATGTACATTTTCCGGCGTCATATGGGTTGAATTATATTAAAGTATGTGTGTAACTCGCGACTGGAATGTTGACCGCGAAAGGTCAAATAACTGCATTTTAACGGACTTTGAAAAGCTTTCGTATCGCTCTCAATCATTTGCCCAAAGAAATTTTTACAGTAATATTGAGAACATCTTTTCGTTATTCTACCACCGAAAGCTTAATCCATTTGAAGGTTTAGCACTTGCTGAAAATTAACTTTGCTCACAAAGTACTTTTACTGAAGAGAAATGTATGCTTTCGAAATTAAATTATTTTACACGCAAAGAGGAACGCAGTGTATACAAAAATCGTTTTGTAAGGTCTTATGAGGTTGAAAAAGAAGATTTGAGTGTTAAAAAGACGAGATTGTGATTCGTTTTTGAATGCGAAGTCCACAAACTTGTGCAATAATTTGCTTCTAAAAATGACGATTTTAACGGAATTTTGTTATTTGTATTTTCTCTGAAATAAAACGATATTTTGCCAAAAAAAATATCCAGTGATTTTAGTTATAGTCTAGCCTATCTAATATTAAAATAATAAAGAAATCGAATTTTTCACCCTTGCCGCGAAATTTAGAATTTGTCTGATTTTTACAGACAAGCGCTCTTGAGGTTTTCATTCCAGAACGAAACACTTATTCTGGACGACCTTTTGTACTGTATTAAGTAAACGTGGTACGACTCTCATATCTGTATGAATCCTCTTTAGGAGCGAGGGAAGCATAGAAAAAGGACGTACATACTTGTTTTTAAAAGCTAAATTATTTTGCATGTAAACGCGGTATGAAATTCATTTCTTTCCGGAACGAAACCCAGTTTGGAATAATGTAAAATGTACCTCAGGGACGGACCATTAGATTTTTGTCAATTGCACTATGTGTTTTCTTCCATTAAGCCTGTGCTCGATTTTTTCGGGGGGTTATACCCCGACACCCCCCTACCACTTTTTATGTGATGAAAGAATTTGGATATATATATATATAAATATTATGAAAGGAAAAAACGACGCAACTACATATCCCGACAAGCCTGTTTCGTGAATCGCTTCACTCTTCAGGGGTTTAAACCCCTGAAGAGTGAAGCGATTCACGAAACAGGCTTGTCGGGATATGTAGTTGCGTCGTTTTTCCTCTCATAATATTTATTCTGCTCTGTTTCAACGTATTGAGCACTGTTCCACGCGAAAATCGACTTGCAGACTTCCTATATATATATATATATATATATATATATATATATATATATATAAATATTACGAGAGGAAAAAAAGGGACGTAACTACATTTCCCGACAAGCCTGTTTCGTGAATCGCTTCACTCTTCAGGGGTTTAATGAAAGAATATTCATGTGACTATCGTTTATATACTAGGAAAATTTGCATAATACGCGGTAAACTTAAAAACTTTAAAGTTCAGCTGTTGCGTAGCAACGCTTTGTTTATATATATATATATGTTTTACTCGCTTTTTTTTTTAATATTACCGAGCGAATTTCAAAGCAACAACATAAGGATTCCTATCAAAGCGAGCCCCATTTTCAGTCATAACTGGTTGGACACCTTGAAAACAAAGGATGACACGCAAGCAGTTTACTACAAATTTGACATGAAAATAATTCTTATGCCTCCTTGGAAAGAAAAAAAGGCTTAAACCTTAGATCTTTGGCTATGTTCCAAAAGCACTAGAAGTGCATGCATCGAGTTCTAGATGCACTTGAATAGTCTGTTTAACAAATGCAGACGTACAGTTATTTTTAATCCCTACCAGATTATGACAAGACGAACAAAACAAAAAAAATTCCGCCGTCCTGCCTCGAAGCAGGACAGATTTTGTCAGCATAAAAATCTGACAGATCAGTGCCTAAAAGTTTTTATAAGGAAATAACCAGTTCACGTGAATTTTACAGGGTGAGACTGACAGCTCATATGTGGCAAATCACATCTTTTGGTTTTAGGTGCTGACAGGGTTGGTGGGGGAGGGGGGGGGAGGGGGAGGGGGGGGGAGGAGGAGGTGATCGGAAATGAGTGAGGATGCTTGTCGTACCTTGCAGGGGTCAAATTCTGATCTGGAACCTTTTTACGGTGTCTCAAACTTTAGTGCACTACCAGAGACCCAGCTAGTATCTTTTAGGGTGTTTTTCGCTCAATAAGATACCTGAAATAAGCATTACTAGGACAATTTTAATGATCTGACTTGAGCCTCTGGAGCACATCGATAGAGGAGTTCTTATTTTTGGGATTTTTCAATTTTTTTGTGTTTAAACTGGTACCTTTTAGGGGTAGATATGAGTCGTTGCCACTCCCACACGGATAAGACTCAGGTACCTTTTATAATTTTTTCAAAAACTCATTAATAATTCATAAGCCCATTAACCTATCAAATGGTAGATAATACATCACGTGCAGTGACTTCATATCGATAAACCTCATCCTTATTAGTATGCGGTGTTTTATTAGATATAAAGACTCTGCACGTGACTTATGAATGTTAATTAATTATCAACACAGAAACTGACACAACAAATGGGAACATATTTAATGTTCTTTCAACAAATTTCACACAGTAAATTTACTTTTGCACCAAATTACAGTTGTGAAATACACATCTGGAAAAATTCTCATTTTTAGGCTTCCGAAAAGCTCATACATAAGGGTAGTTTCCGAAATTCCCAGCGCGCATCCTCGCCCTCGTATGTATAGGGGTTCCCGGGGGCTGCTAAAGTGCAGTACACTTGAAATTTAGAAAAGACAAATTATGATGTGATTTTCGGTGAAGAGAAAAAGTTTCGTCAGCGTCTTGTAGCTACTGCAGAAGTGCCCTTTACCACTGTGCACTTAATTACGTGCCCGCCAGACGGCAGGAAGCCAACAGAGTGCATACATTAGTATAGCAAACTCCGCCTCTGTCTGGATTTTTGGTAGCCTATTGACCAATTCTCAATCGAGGCCTAAGTCTGACATGACGCGTACTTTTGCACAAGGTGGTAACTAGCCAGGTTATATGAATTTTCCAGACGTCCTGCGTACTATCTGTGGTACAATCAATCGAACTGACTTTTGTAAACATTCTCTGACTTCCGCCGGCAAAGGAATCAGTGATGGATCTGGACATTTTAGTTTTCTGAATAGAGTAATACTTGGAAGGTTTTGATAGATATGAAAGGAGGGAAAAAAACCATCTCTTGGTAATTCTGAGGTTGATTCATCTTTGAATTTATATGTGTCACGCTTGTCATGCAACTAATATAATAATGTGGAGAAGATTTACAAACTGCAAATTAAATCTGGCTAAAATGTGGTAGAGCATAACTTGATCATAGAAACAGCTAATAAAATCATTAATAAACAAGGTAGGAGTGTTATGTTAGATTTCTTTACAAATTGTAGTGATTTATGCCAGTAAACGGTGGCGACAAGTAGGCGCACCATGTATATTTCATAGTCGCTATCAAGTAAATTTACCGGACTTTGAGTTCGTCTCAAGATGGAACAACACAAATACACAAGGAAATTTTTACAGTAACTTTATAACCATACTTTGGTCTTTTAAAAACTTGAAGCTCAGTAGATTGTGTCATATCGGTCATTGTTAAAACTGTCTTTGTTTTGGTGCTACTTTTCGACATAGGAAAAGTATGTCGGACAAAAATATTCAGCAAAAAATAAACATTTCTTTGCCAGCTTCAATAAGGACAGGGGATTAAGTTTAGATGATAAAAAAAAGGATTATGTTCACAGAAATACCGTAGGTCTAGTAAATTCGTTACATGAGGTGACACAACTCTGGTAATATTCACGATGAAAATTTGCATAGTTGAGTGATCGAACGAAAAAATTATTTCTCGAAAACTAAAGTAAATTTTTACAAAAAAAACTACACCACAATTATTAGAACATATTGGGCTATAAAATATGAAAGTAGGAGGGAAACAAATTTAGGTGACTTGCCGCTGTTTGTTAGATGAATGCTGACATTAGCTCTTAAGAATTCACTGGTCGCCAGGTCTGGTAGTACTTCCCTTCCTTCTGTTTTGGCTCTGATACGGTACTTGACGGGCCCTGCAAAATCAAATCCAATAAACTCGAATGGGGTGCTCCCCTCTGTGCGTAAGTCGATTGATAAAATCTTCCCTACATACTTCACGACATTTCTCGGCGCGTTCACGTGCTCTGTGAGTCCTTACTCGCATTTCTTCCATTTGACTTGTAAGTCACTTGGTAGGGGGCTATCCCACGCGAACTTCGTGTCGCAGGCATCTCTGTAGAGCATTTTTCCAGAGTGGGTCACGGGTGAAGCCAGACCGAGTGGATCATAGATTTTTGCGACTTTCCCCATGATGCCCCTTTTCGTTGGCTCAGCGGTTGAAATCGGGACGCTGACTTGAATTTCGTCCTTTTCTTTGTCGCAGGACATTTCCAGCAGTTTTGATTCGCCCTTTCTGGTTCCCAGTTGGCGTTTCGCGTAACTCTGACTTTCTTCATCTGAAGTCGCGGTTCCAACTTCTACCTCCGCATTGCTGGAATGCCACTTGTGCAGCTTGAAAGTCGCCTCACCAATGATTGTTGCGGCTGTCATCTTTATTTCTGACGCTTGTTTTGTTGTCTCCCCGCCATTGATTAAATCACCTACTTACATACTGCGCTCTATCTCCTCCACTAGTTCCGGGTTCAATATTTTGTATCGCTCTAGATGTGCTTTGATAACTGCGGCCAAGAGGAATGGAGACGGTGCCAAAACAAAGAGTATTCGAGTGAATCGAAAGGTTTCTACCTGTTTGCTTGCCAGATCCTGTATCCAATGAAAGCGTAAGGCTTCTCTCTTCGGACGCGAATTTGCAAGAATGCTTGTTTTAAGTCGCCAGTTATTGCCACGGGATAGAACCTATTTCGTATCAGCACGTTCCAAACCTGGTTCTGAAGTGGAGGGCCGATTTCGAGACACTCCTTGAGTGAAGAGATACTCGCATTTTCTCTTGCAGAAGCATCATAAACGATGCGTATCTTTCTAGATTCTGCGTTTCGCGCACGACCGCTTCATGAGGAATGTAGAACTCTCTTCCGTCCTTGACCACCTCGTCAGCGCGTTCTACGATCCCTTGACTCAGTTGAGTCTGAATAATGTCGTTGTATCTCTCCAGCTCACCTTGCATCTCTAACTTCCCCACAAATTTTTTGAGACGTTTCATACTTCCAGTGTGATTGTTCAGTAGGGGAGTATGATTTCCTTTTTAGGGCAGGCTCGTCTTGTACCAGCCTTCTGAACTCCTGGTTAGTTGCTCTTTGAACTCTTCGTAAACGGTTTCCTGGTCTCCACTTGCATTTTCCTTTAGCCCCAAGACGTCTTACTTGCACAACTCTTCGTTGCTCCAGGTGACAAGATCGTCCAGCCGAACTTCATATATTCTGCTACTGGTTCTCCCGAGCGCCCAACTCTTGGTCTTGCCCATGTTTTGATCTTAGCGTACTCGTTTGTTCCAAGGATCAGATGAACGGGCAACATTGCTTTCTCGTCGTTATGATTTGTGGTTACGCCCTTCAAAATGAGAAAACTGAGCTACGATTTCTTTGCACTTTTGGTTTTCCAATGCCAACAACTCTTTGCGGTCGACTTTGTTTACTTCGGCTTTCAAGGTGAATTTGCCATTTATGCTAGGAATTTGTAGGCCATAGATGTCTATCACTTTTTTTGAAGTACCAAACATCACTTCAATGCGACTGAGTTGTTGACGGATAGGCCGCAAATGTAAACAGTCCAGAAGCGTTGATGAAGCGAAGCAACTTCCGGCTTCCGTATCCATTAATGCTCGACACTTAACACCATTCATGTCAACTGTAACCATAGCATACACCACTCCTTTTCTTTCTACGCTCGTCGTGGTCATCAACTGGTCTCGCGATGTAAGTTTGTCACAGATCGATGTATGATGTCTTCGGCTGCAGATCTGGCAGCCAGAACGGTATTTGCATTCAGAAGTGCGGTGTCGACTTCCTGTGCAATTAAACACACAGTTGTTTCAGACCTAATTGCTTCCTGCGGTGTCCGACTGTCACAAACTTAACACAATTTACAGCTCTGTGGTCAGTTGCGTCACAGTAGACACACCCACTTTGTGTTGGCGTTGTTTCGTTTGTGCGAAATGTTTTTTCGCGATCGAGGAATTTAGCACCTTGCCACCAATGAAAGTAAACTTTGTTTCTTACTATTTATTGCTGGTGTAGCTTTGAATCCCTCCTTTTCCGATTGCGATGCTGAGAGAAGTGCTGACCATAATGACGGGGAAACCTTCACACACAAAGAGAGGAGGAGGTCAAGGCTGGCGTAAAATCATATAAGCAATAAATCGATTCAAAATACAGTAGATCAGCGCTAACAATAATAAAAGTCATTATAGATTAAAGGAGAATACCCCATGCCACGACCTGATACACTATCAACCTATTGCTGATGTTGTAAACTTTCACAATAAACAAGGAAAAGTAGATTCCTTCAATTAGCATGCAGCAGAAAGCGACCATCAGGAAATACTGTGTAAGAACTGCTGCTGTGATGCAAATGGCCTGCAAAAAAAGGGAAAAAAAGTTTTTCCGGCTCTCTTATTTTTCTCGTTCTTTATAAATTTCAAAAGTTTAATGATAGTTTCATTTAATATATTTCAAATTCGAAATAGATGCCAAAAAATTTCAAAAAAAGATTATGATAGTGTCTATGATGAGGCCAGTAATAAGATTAATTAATTTGAATGTGAGTAGAAGTTACTCACTGGGTTATCCATGTCGTGCATTCCAGCGAGAAAGCTTATTTGAACAGCTCCGAGCGATGCGGCGAGACTCAGTCGTATTTGAGGGAGGGGTTCATGAACATCTCTAATTTAAGAAAAAATATACCACGCTGATTTCTATCTATTTATTTGTTAGTTTCAACCGATAAAAGGCGTAAGAAACTTGACATTGACTACTCACGTGAACGAGGAATACATTACTATGGTTAGAATCATTCCGATCATGGAAAGACTTAATCCTATGTAGGTGATAATCTCCAAAATATCTTCGTCCTTCTGGAACAACTGTGTAACAAATCAGAAACAGAGGGAATAACATCGTTGTCAACTTAATGAACATATGTTCAACGCTTAAAGCAATATTGAAAAACGTAATACCACACTGTCACTACTGTAGTCAACTAAGAGAGCAAAATGAGTCAAATGATTGCAGCTGTAGACTGTTTCTTCTGAGTTGCTTTGGGATGTAACTACATAACATCCATCTTTCGAAAATCCATCTTGATTGAAAAATATAACGAGATAATTAAACCATTAAATACTTGAAGTAATAGACAATTTATATGATTAAATCCTGAGTAGTCTTTATTCTACTTACTGGGATTATTCACTTAAGCCGTTTGGATATCGAAGACTGGATCCAGAGCCTGTAAGCAGCATCAATTTGCTTGCTCGCGACATGGCTTATTTGTGTCTTTTTAACGTCTCGCTTGGCTTTTGGCTTTGAAACAAGGCTAATTTGGGGTGATAACCGGCGAAGGAAGTCGAGATAAACTCTCAAAGCACAGTCCCTTCATTGATATCTTGTAAAAAGTTATCGGTCAGGCTTCTGCTCTGGTTGAGGAAACGCTATTTATTATCAACAACCACAGATCACACTTCCTTTCAAGACTACTCCCTCCAGTTGGACCGTTACACGAACTTGTGATCAATGATATTAAGTCTTCCTTGCAATTCGAAATCCAGTCAATTCAGAAGAAAAGGAGGTAACAATAGATGGTTTGTGTGATATTATTGTTTTTGATGGTGATGACAGTTGTTTTCCCGTTTTACCTATTGCTGAGGCCACTCCAGAACATGTGATGCTTCTCACTTAGGTCATTCTGTAAGAAGATTCATGTTAAATCTATTTCAAATGATGCATCGACTGAGCCTGAACTTATTGAAACTATCACTGATCTAAACTGAACCGAATGAATTTCATTTTGCTTTCGTTATTACTCTTTATTACCCCTTTGGGGACAAAGGTAATAGCACGCTCTCGACACGCTTCCACTTGAAAATAAAAGAAACTGGCTATAACACACTTGCTGAGCACGCCAGAGCAATCTTTAATGAGCTTATGCTATTGTTTCATATAACAAACTACAAACAATCAAGCGTGCGCCGTTGAGTAATGAAGCGTGAGTAGGCAAACACGCAAAGCGTGTCAACCTTCGAATACAAAATCTAACTTGTGATCGGACACAGCACGCTAATCTTTTGTAAACTTTTGTGTAGCACGCATGTTAACTAACGTAAAGCTAGAGTAGTAGTTACACAGTCAATGTACTCTCATTCTTGCAGTAATGCTACGGGGTCAATTTTAAAAACCGAAGCTCGTAACGGTGTTTTATAATTATCAACTTCCTCCTGTAACATAACATAGAGCCATAACTATAACATAGAGCCATAACTATAACATAGAGCCATAACTATAACATAGAGCCATAAAGGGCCAAAAAGTTCTTGTGAGAATGTACTCTATCGGATGGCCAAGGCGATTTTAAGGGGGAGGGTGGACAAAACCAAAAGTGAGAAACTGAAACTGGAGCGAATGGTGGTCATGCACTTAGTCACGCGCTCAGTCACGTGCCTTGAACTCAGTTCAATCAACGCAGTAAACAAATAAACTTTTCCAACAGCAATGAATTAAAAAAAAAATCGAAGAATTCAGGATGGAAAAAAAATCGGAAAGAGAACTCTTCATTGAGCTTAAGAGCGCAATGAAAGGAATGGTAAGAATACTGTCTGGAATATCTTTTGGAAACATCTGTTAGCACATCGCGTCATGTGGAGTACTACAATGGATCAAAATACAAGAGATATCTAATCGAACGTTCGGAAATCCGATCTATTCGAACAGCAATAGTTCGATTGCCACACTCAGTCAAACATAATCGAACTCACAATAAAGTTTTGTCAATTGATCATTCGATTGCCGAACACCTGTTTGCTGATTATGAAAGGGAAACTGGTTCGAAAAAATCGACCAAATACCATTACGAAAATTCTGCTCCCCTTTAGATAATTTGAGAAGAGTAATCTTACTCTCTCGCTCGCAAAAAAAAAATTGTTAACTACAACATTCTGTCCCATAATATGAATCAACGATGTCAAGAGTGAATCGAACTATAAAATTGCTTGTCAGTGTTTTTAGTCTCTTAATTACGGTCCTTCTTTTGCCCTCTTTAAAATTTATGTCACACGCGTGGTCTCCCATTGTGACTCAAAAGACGGCAAAGCAAACTTTTGGCGAAGTGCCAGTGACAGGTAACGTATTTTACTCTCATCAAGTTTGTCGTAGCCAAACATATCACCCGTGTTCCCGTTGGCCGGCTCAGCTTCAGTGGAAAGCACATCAACGCACGCCAATGCAATTGTATTAACTAACATGGAAATGAACAGCGGTCGTGTTTTTGGTTCATTGCGTGGATAATGATGGGCTAGCAGCTTTAATTTACCACTGGCACATAAAAGTTAATTTGTAGGATCCATTAAATACACTAGGCCGGTTTAAATTTGGGGAAGCTCAGAGCTCACGCCCATAATGGTTCTTTTAACGAAACATACCTGAAGTTTAACATTTCAGCGGGCAGAAAATATTAAGGGTCAATATACTTTAATAGTGGGGTCTACTTACCATTGTACGTTTCTACTTTTTCAATTTTCCATCGATGGGGTTTTTTATTAAGACGGACGGAGGGGTGTACAATTTGAAAATAAATATATTAAAACTATATATACTTCGAAACTATTTCTACGATACATAAAAACTATCTTCTTAGTGGCAGCTAAATAATGTCAGATGTTTAAGCCATTCAAGTAACTTGTTTTATCATGACCTTTTTGGATTAAATAATGCAGATCCTTGTACACACACCCAATTATTACTGATCCTAAAAGAGAGCAGAACAAAATTCCACGTAGCTTAAACATCGGCAAATTTAAGTTTCAAATGATTGCACTCTCTTGAAGATGCTATACAGATAAAAATTACTTTGATGATTATTTAATAAGACACTGATGAGTCAAATAATTAACGGGTATTGAATGTAAAAAGATAACGGTAATGTATACAAACCATTGTTGGCAAAATTCCCAGAGGAAATATTGATAGATGCTTGCCATTCGTGTTTCTCCAGATAGAAGTAACTTGCATTTTGTCTATAACCCAAGGACTTTCGAAAGAAAAGAAAAAAAATTAATGTTAACATAAGTGAAGGTCAGATTTATGAAATTAACAAACAAAACTCATTCAGTCTTTTTTTCTGCATGAGGGGACGCAAGCGGCCTCAACTGTAAGTGCTTTTTAGAAATGCTAGGATATTATCCTAGCATTCCTAAAAGAGAGTGTCAAAATCCGTGCGTATGTCACAGAAATGTCACTAGATCTAAATTACGCCAGATGAGGGCGAATAAATCGTGTGGATATATTTCGCTTTATAATCTACAATGTGACGCAAAGGAACCGGCCGAGGAATAAAGGCACTATTGATTGCATGTGAAACAAAAGCATTAGCTGATGACATTTTGATATCAGGTATTAATTCATTTATCTTTTCATATTTATTCGCCCTCATCTGGCGTACTTTAGGTCTAGTGACATTTCTAACATTTGCACGGATTTTGACACTCTCGCGCAGCTCGGAATGTTAGGAATGCTAGGATAATATCCTAGCATTTCTAAAAAGTACTTACAATTGAGGCCGCTTGCGTCCCCTCATGCATGGAATCAGTTAGTCATTCAGTCTCCCTGAGCTTCAAAGAACAGCCAGTCACTGTCAGCCAGTCAGTCAGTAAGTCGACCAGTCAGTTACTCAGTCAGTTACTCAGTCAGTTACTCAGTCTCTTGATTAGTCAGACAGCTACTGAATAGATGATCGATTGTCACAAATCTGAAAAGACAACCATGTAAACACTCACTTATGTTGTCGCGAACGATCCTTTTTGAACTCTTTGTTCCATTTAGATGGTATTTGCCGTAGCTAAGAACAACTTTTTTTGAAGGCGACTGCCACCTTAAAAATAGACTCTGTTCTGAGTTCATCTACTCCAGACCGTTCTTCTCCGGGGGTCGTTCTTCGATATTTAGTGGTAAAGTTTTCAAACATATTGCAGCTTCCTGTAAGTCCATGAAGTACACATTATTTAGTTTTTATACCTTTTCCAAGATTCATCATAATGAGATATAAATCAATGCATTGTGATAATTAGCAAATGCAGCATTGAGAGGCGCTTTCGGTTTAAAAGCAACAACTATCGCGTAAATGATACCGAAGAAGATTTTCTCGTCTTGGGTAAATCTATATATATGACTTTCTGATGTATATGTTTTTAAATTGTTCCTCTGAGAGTAAGGCTTTTTTCATTAAGATAAGGGAAGGAAAAGATCACTTACAAAAACGTTTCGAGTACTAATCACTCTACAACTAAAGGTAGAAGATATTTAATCTTTGATGGAAATTTTTGCTCTTTCGTATTATATTTTATGCAACCTTCAAATCGATTCGAAGATTGCAGCTACTCTTTCGCTACACTTTTGGATTAAAAAGATGGCGTTTTATATCACTGGTGAAACCACATACCTGTAATGAATTGATGCTGGCGATATTGAGGCTATCGAGCTCTGAAGCAGCATCATTTACCTGAGACCGAAAAATGGTAGTGAGGTATGTAAACCATAAAAAGGCTTGGAAAACGAGAACAAAATTATGTCACGATAGAAAGGTAAGGAAAGAATATCAATTTTTGAAATGTTTCTGGTGTTTGTGATGGTGATGATGTTGGCGTTGGTTTTACAGCTGCTGACGAAGGCACTAGGAATGATGATAATGTTGATGATAGACCTGGTGAGGAAGGTATCGATAATAATGATCTTCCTGATGAAATTTTTGAAGATGGTAACAGTATTGATGATGATGCTAACATTGCGGCCGATAATGCAATTAATGACGAAGGTTTAGGCAAAAACGTTGGTGCCGATAAAACTATTGACCACAAAGTTGTCAGTGATAATGCTGCTTCTGATGATACAATTTGTGAAGATGATGCTGGGGATATTCTTTTC
Source organism: Pocillopora verrucosa (assembly GCF_036669915.1). Classification (NCBI taxonomy): domain Eukaryota; kingdom Metazoa; phylum Cnidaria; class Anthozoa; order Scleractinia; family Pocilloporidae; genus Pocillopora; species Pocillopora verrucosa. Next base: position 15,237,143 of record NC_089321.1, on the reverse strand, counting down.
ATTGATAATAACGTTGATGACGAAGATGTAGGAAAAACTGTTCTTGCTATCGATGACAATGCTGCGGACGATGGTGTTGTTATTATTGTTGCTACCCTTGAAACTAGTGATGACAAAGATGTATAAAAAACTATTTCTTCTGCCGACGATGATACTGTTATTGACTTTGCTACTCTTGATACTATTGATGAACACGATGTTGGAGAAACTTCTCCTCCTGGCGATGATAATGCTGATGGCGACGATTTTGTTTTTAGTGTTGCTACTTTTGATACTATTGATATCGAGGATGTGGGGGAAACTGTTACAGCTTCCGACGATAATGCTAATGACAATGATGTTGTTAATGGCGTTACTACTTTTGACACTACTGAAGAGAAGGATGTTGGAGAAACTGGCGATGATAATGCTGATGACGATGATGTTGTTATTGGTGTCGCTACCCTTGAAACTACTGATGCCGAAGAAGTTGGAGAAACTGTTTCTGCTGCTGACGGTGATGCTGAAGACGAGGATGTTGATAATAATTTTGCTCCCGATGGTACTTTTGATGATACATCTGATTACGATGATGCTGATCGTGATTTCAAAAAATAAACATCAAGTAAAGTAAATTGTGTTATAAAAACAAAGTCAAGGGGATAAATGTTTTAAAGCATAACTTACTTAAAAAAGTAAACATGAATTGCTCAGTTCAGGTTACTCAGAAAGCTTGCAGAGTATAATTTATATCACCAGGAGCCTTAATAATATAGTTAACTATATAGCTGTATTATGAAAGATTACAGGAGGGAATTTTGCATATTCATTATTCAATTATAATAGAACGATTTCCTAACTATTTGAATCCTTGTATCACGGAGCATTTCAGTCTGTAAATTAAGTTTCTGTAGCTAATTATTTTCTGCAAAACCAGATTACTGAAAATTTTAATTTATTATTTCTTTAACAATTAACTCTCTTTTCGTTAGAAACGTTATATTTAGCGTCATACATATTTAACAATTTTTAGCCGCTACTAGGTTTAGCTCGGTTCAATACACATACTGTTTCTAGGCTACGTTTGCTATAATTTTTAACACAAAAACCCTTGTTCACTTTCTCACGAGCTCTCTCGAAGTGCTTTTTCATGACTAAGAACTTTGGCGAGGTTCTATTCCATTATGTAATGTTAGCGACAAAGAAAATAAGGATCTTTCGAGTAGGATTTATCGCCTTTGCAAATAGCAAGAAAACTGCCTTTGCAACCCCTCTTTTTTTTGGCTTTGAAATACTCGGCAGGACAATTTTCACAAATTGTGAAAATTTTGGGAGATTTCATCAAAGCAAATTGAAGAAAATTAAAGGCAAAGCCAAACTATAACTGACGAGGGCTTCCCTTCGTGATGCCTTAGATTAATAGCGAAAATCATTTTGATAATATTTACGAGAGCAAAAGATAGCCTGAACCTTCCTTATTGCCATTTGATGGCTTTTAGTGACCTTGAAAAGCGAAAACAAGAATTTTCTAGTAAAGAGATATCGTAAGTTTATATTTGGATTTCGTGTTAAGACTTAAGTAAATTGATTTCAATCCTAATTAAAAACATTTTGAAAAGGATACATTCCTCTTTTTCCCCCTCCCAATTTAAACACATTTGTCGTTTATTGCTTAAGTTTTCAAATAAGATTTATCATACAATCGAACTCATCGGCTTGAAAGTCGTAACAAGAAATGGCCCATTGTTCCGGGTCAACTTTCTAAACAAAAGTCCTGAGTAATTGGTAGTCCTGAGGGACTTTGGCCGAAGGGAGGCGGAAAAGCTCGTAACTGATCGAGAAAGTTATCGGAGTGACAATTTTGCTGCACTGGGGGAGTGGGCAGTGTAAATATGCACCAGTAAAATCAATCTCCATCAGTGTACCCAGGGGTAGACTTGACCCTCGTTTAGCGCATCGAGCCAAAGGTTCGCAAATTCAAAAATAATTAAATTTATCCCTGTTGCAGTGATTCATTTAAACCACCTCTCTCTATATGTAAGTCAAGTCGCCTGTTTTTTACCAGTCAGTTTTTTCAACGTACAAATATATTTTTTGGTCTTACTACTGGTGTTAAATACAATCGAAAGTGACGGTTTTCTGTGGAGAGCCTCGAGGCGATTAAAGACCTTGTTTCTGGCGCACAGAGCGTGGCATATAACGAAGGTGTGATTTTTTTTCATCGCTTTAAGAAGATGTGAAAAGAGTGGGAGAATATAGCAGGTAATTTAAGCCATTGACGAAGGGCTAACACTCGAAACGTCAGCTTTTTTATTCTTTACGGTGGCCAGTTTACATTTTCAACTCAGTTGTTAACACTTAATTACCTGTTTTTAAATTGTCTAGTGTTTTCAAAGCGCCTTAATGTTAAATTGTCACGATAGTATTTCACTTGAGTTTCTATTAGGAGGCGGTTTATAGCGCGAAAGAAAATTATGGGAGGCGATTGCGCAGTGCTTTATGCAAACTAAGAAAATAGGATAACTTTCGTAGCGCGAAATTTGGTTGCCCTAAAATTTGGTAGATAAATCTGACAACGTCAGTGACGTGATTGACTACACGTAACCTGTTGAGCAAAAAAAAAAAAAGAAGGAAACTAACAGAACATGACTGCAAAAAAATCTCACCTCCTGCTATCACACAAAAGGATGAATAGGTATCAATTAGATGTCGGTTTGTGTAAACACAAAAAAGGTTAAAGGGGGATGATAAATACTCCAAACAGTTTACATATTCATGAAAAGTTATTTTGCGGGGTAAAATCAGAATTGGGCCGATGTCTGTTATGTGCAGCTATCATGATCATGTAACATCGCGGTGATGATTTTATATCGTCGAAACTTTCTGATAGTCTTGTAGTGGACGATCTTTACAAATCTGTTCAAACTAAAAGTAACAAATTTTAAACAAAATGTAAATGCGCGAATATTTCAACATTTTTTTCTTTGTCCCAAGTTTAAGACAAGACATAAAAACACCTTTTCTTAAAAAAGAAAGGTTATGGTATTCTACGCTTATGTTTCTATTCAGGAGGAAAAATAGTAAAAACAAAGGAGGCGATGTATAAATTATATTATTTTACAAAGGTAACGTGAAATAGTTCTGGAACCCATTTGAAAGCCTACGTGCATTGAGGTCGGTTATACTGCATTTTTTTTTTTGGGGGGGGGGGGTTTGGTGTGCAGAAAAGGGGGAGGGGAAGGTACCAAGGAAAATTGCTAAGAGAAGAAAAATCCGCGGGCACCCTACGAGCACTTAGGTCAAGCTGTATAAGAACATGACACTAGATATGGTAATCAAAGCCAAACCCTAAGAGGTGAACCTTATCGTCAAAACGCCATCCCTGCTTAGCGTACAAAAAAGGATAGAAAAACGGAAATCCATTGCATATCAGCAGGGAATTTTGTTCATACCCGCTTTTTCGGTTACTGATTTCTTGAAAAAGCTTCAGTTACCTTTGCGACGGCAGGGTGCAGGGTGGCACACAAACACAGGGCAACGCCAAAGTTACATCCTCATCACACAACAAAATGCTAGCAAGTAAGACTATACACCATTTTTTTTTTTTTTTTTATGATGACACGGATTCTAGACCACCTAAAACCATACCCTGATAGGCGAAACAAATATAAGTACCTGCTCCAGCCAAGGTTGGAGGCACCACCTCCGCCTTCCCATGAAAAGTTGCAGCGAAAGTAAACCAGTGATAATTTATGGATTCCCGAAAGTTCTTTTGTTTTGTTCTGCCGAGGGTGGGGGGTGCTTCCTATTAAAAGGCCGATGGGAATGCACTGCTGGATGAGACCTCTTTTTCGTGACTGGATTGGCTATAATGGGTTTAATTTTCCATAGAATAGGGTCGTACATTTTCGGGATTTTTAAGGTAGGAAAAAATTCTGGTAAGGAGAGATTTAAAAATGGGAAGAATCGCAGTAAAAAAAGCGACTTAAGCGACTAGGATGGGGTCTGAAATAGGCCACAGAATAGGCTATAACTGGGAAAGGATTTTGAGAGCTCCCCCCCCCCCCCCCACCGGATTTTGATCTTACATGCAGTCTAATACTCAGATCCATGACCCTTGCGATTCCATGATTCATGATATGAAAACCATATTTTCTAGGATTGAACTTTCGTTTTCCTCTTCGATATATATATATTTGAAGCACTTGCTTGCTGCAATCGTTTCCGACTGTGACCAAGTACTGAGTAAAATCAAGAGGAAATAGTGAGACATTTTTTTTTTCTCCCGAGTAAAATAAAAGTATTAAACTTCATAAAACGTGAGCGCTTAAAACAAGTCTTTTTGTCGCACTCAAAGAGCTTTAGAGTTTTATTGATATTCGTCGTTCCTTTTTAAGTCAGCTCTCGATAGACTGTTCCTTTAAACTTAAAAACCTTAAAGCTCCTCCGTTTTCCACGTCAAAAGCTTTCACAGCTTCCCTCAACGTTGGTGTGTTTGCTTAATCTTCATAACCAATGAAAGAAGATGGCAAGCAGATGACCATTACTGATACAAACATCGCTATCAGGAGAAATACGCTCGTGGCGTTGTCTGCCTTCACCCTGACTCGTAAGTAGAGCCACACGGCGCATTACAATATTATACCTCGACATAAAACATACAAGCAAGTTTTTTTTTCCCCTGATGCGTGATCTTTCCATGCAATAACCATAACGCGCTTTTTTATCTACTGAAGTGCGTACCTCTTCTTCAATTCTACAATTATTCAGCTAGGATTGCAAAACCTGCAGATCTGCTATCTTGCGTTTTTCTTCTGAGACTATTCGCGATATGTTATCAAACTGAAACACAATACAAGTCGATTGCAGCCTGATCAACATCGGAGTGCATTCATCGACAACGTGCTGAACTGAGAAGTATTTCACTGGACAAAACGAACATTGTGATTATTCGTTATCAAAAAATTATTCCATTCATCATTAAATAGACCTCTGATCATATTGATAGCTTGCCTGGTGTACAATTAATTCGAATATGCCATAGGTATTCAGCGAACTAAAATGGAACTTCTTTAATTTCATTACGAAAGTCTCCTGAGTACGAAAGGAAAATTACGAAACCCAAAATCCTGATTAATACACTTGCCGCTAGCCATAATCCACATGACGAGAGTTATGGTTTATTGCTCTCTGGGGAATTGTCTCCTGTCCAAATAATTTTTTTTTTTTTTTTTTTAGTATAGGTAATGGCATGATTTCGAGTGCAATTTGAAATGAGTAAGCAAGTGCTTATTTATTCCATATTGCACGAGAAAAATCATGTGATTACGTACTAGTAATATACATGAAAAAAATACGAGACAGCCTCTCATAATTATGCAGAAGCAAAGCGCGCGCATCAAGAGCAAAAATAATTTATTCAAACCGTGCATTCGTTCAAAACAACCGCGCACGATCAAAACAATAATATACAATGATATTTTCACATCTTTAAAGCGCAAAAAGCTCATAGTCCGGCTAAACAGTTCGAGGGATGTTCAGTCTGGTTTGTTACTCCTTTGCACTGGATTAACCTTCTTCTGCATCGAATTACCTGAAAACTGCATTTATCTTCACCAATCAGAACTGAGTAATTTTTACATGTATCTTATTAGCAAAGTTATAAAACTTACCTAACATTTGCCCCCTCTTATCAAATTCTCTTGTTACGTAAGTAAGTAAGCTTGCATGACATAATTTCGAGACTGAAACAACATACTTTAATATACTTTAATCAAAGTTTCCCGTCAGTCTCGGAGTCTGGGCGGTCTTTTAAAATATGTTACAATCAAAGGAAGAAATTAAAATGAAAAACAGATTTGATACCCAAAAGCCCCTCAGAGGGTCCTTGAGTGTAGAGTGTAGGTTTATTTATATAAGAATGTCTTTAATTGCAAAAATATAGATATCCCATAGATAAGCTTTCTTATTTAATAGCCTGTACTTATCAGCACAAATATTAATAATGCCTCGTGTTCGTTTAACCTTACATGCTTTGCTATTGATGAGTCCCGGTTAATGTACAATTTGGCCCGTTGCTTGTAAGGAAGAACGGTAGAAAACTCTCAACCCAACATAAATTCCTTTGGATCACGTGAGAAAAGCGGGAACAGACTGTTGGAAATGTGACGCAACACGGAACTACCAAACCGAAAACACAGTTGGGGGAAATGAGCACACTTTCCAAAGTGTAGTACATGCTTCAATTAACTATATAAAAGTTAACCACTCGCACGCACTAAAATGTGTACTCAAGTGTCGTACGTTAATGTCGCTGCGAAAGTAAACGAGAGAGTAAATCTATGGGTCTTTTTTTTTTTTTTCCGGGAAGGGGGGGAGGGGTGGGAGACTCTAGTAATACCCCTATCTGAAATGAGAAAGGATTGTCGTTATCACTTCTCAGTCAAAGAAAATCGAAGAAAAGGAGCTCTTATTACCGAGAGACTTACGTAGAATACTCTAAAAGTGTCAATAGTGGGTGTATTAATCAGGCCGTGGGCCTAAGTAAATATACAATTTTTATTTTGTCGCAGCTAAGTGATGACATCTTGTCAGACGGTGTAGGAAAACGACTTCGTTACCAGGGGTCAAAACGGTTTGAAAAAGAAAGGAAAGCTTCATCCTATTGAGCACAAAAATATGTGAATTATATTTCTTGTTTATTGCTTACGTTTTTAAACCAAATTTACCTAGGAATGGTATACATTACTGTGAAAGAAAATGGTTTGATATAAGGAAAACAAACCTATTTTTAAGCTTAGCTAGGGCCTAAAATATTTTTTGTCATAGCTACGCATTACTGCAGAGAAGGATTTCCAAGATTAAATTTTTCTTTTAGTCTTCGAGTTTGGACGGTCCCCATAAATCTGTTGATACAAAAGGAACCAATATAATGAAAGACAAATTTAATAATCAAAAGCACATGGTAGGGTCCCCATGTGTACAGTTTATGTGTAATGAATATCTTAAATTGCAAATGTGCGGATAACTTATTGATACGGTTTATTCAATGGTCCAGTAATTATTATTGCTTGTGCGACCGGATAACGAGTTACAGTTAAATAACTCAGTCGCATAAAACTATGCATTGAATAAGGCTCAGTTGATTTGAAATTACTGGTGCGTTGTTTGTTAGGAAGGAGAAGGAGGGGGGGGGGGGGTGGGTGGAACTACGAAAACCATTGAACCAATATGACAATATGAAATCCGTTGGAGGACATGAGGGAAACGGAAACAGACTACATCAAAATGTGACATCGGGTAAGGTAATCAAACCAACGCTTTTTTTGTGAGAGGTAAGCAGCCTCAACAAAGCTCCACCCCTGCTGAATTGACTTCTATGTTTCGAAGGAAAGTTACCTAGAAGTAACCGGCCTTATGGATATCAAATGTTTGACATACTTAAGCCATTTCTACCCCGGCGACGTTCTCTTGGATCGACTGCGGCTGCGGCGAATCATGGGGCGTGCTGCATCGTCTGAATCGCTATGAAATGTTATGATAGAGACAACTCAGTTAGTCACTCAGTTGAAATCGCCACCATTTTGTGATATTAAGGTACTGTGCAAACGATAATCGTCGTTATTGCCATAATTCCGATATATCGGCAATATTTGAACAATATTTCAGTTGGAATGATAGATCAGCAACATATCGCAGTGCTACTGTTCTTGCAGCTGTTATATATCGCCGATCTATCGTTTAGCTCCAAGCGAATGATCGTTTTCTTTCAGCGATATATCCTTTGAGCCAAACGATACATATCGCTTCAGCTCAACGATATATCGTTTTCGCCTCCTCGATATATCGTTTACATACAACGAGGTATTCATGCCACCCAATGATGTCTCGTTTACACTGAGCGATATATCGTTCCAGCTTAGCGACACATCCTTCCGGTGACCTAGATATCGTCACCTCCTAGCGTTTGAACGGTAAGGCAATATTGCGCTCTTCGTCGAATTTCTTAACAGACTTGCACTGTCCAAGGTTTATCTATTGCAGGAGAAGTCATCTCTCAAATTAGCATAGTTTCTGGGAGTATGATGAATTAACGTCGGTTTCGCTGGATGTTCGCCACAAGTTCGCTACACATATGCAACTTCACTACCTCAGCTAATTAAGTTGACTACTGCACAAAGAATGATAAATTCTAAGGAAGGCTATTTCAACATATTATTTACTGATAGAGGCTACTAAGTATTACTGTAATCCCGGTTGAAGTCAAATTCGATGAGGCTGAAATTTCTTCTTATCTGTGTGCTTAATTGTGGTGATAAAATACGATTTTTAGAGTGAATTTCTACTTTAAATTTGGTACCTTGTAGGATTTTCATCCATAGAATCGTTCCTGACTGTCATGTTGTTTCCGTTTCCACACGTAGTAAAATTAAATGTTAGAGCGATAGCAAGAATCGCTCCATACACAGCGATAAGGAGGAACCTGTTCATGGCGAAGTCCTCCCTCCTTCTGGGTCGCACGCTTAGGTGCATGGTACATTTTGTACCTTATTATAACAAGGACAAGAATATGATTTCCATATTACGTGATAGCCTTAGAGGAGCCTACTTTATCAAGAGATCAAGAGTTCCTCTTCATCAATATCAAATTTTGTTATTTTGATGTAGCCAACAGGGAGGACATATTTGACCAAAACATTACGTCTTTTCTAAAATCTTAACATATTCATAGTTCAACAATTCTCTCGTTTCTTAAAACAGACCGTGTCAATAAGAAAAGACAGGGAGAGCACTTCGTGACAAATAACCAAGTCGATTCGATCCTAATTAGAATTAAACGTCGATGCCTTTCTTCCTTTGTGTCGTATTTTGATGAGCCCACGAGTCTGGTAAGCTGTGGTGCACAATGTAATACATATCATTTGATAGTGAGTACAAGTAAGTGATCTTCATATTGTGTTTTTGAGTTCTAAGAGCCTTCTTTATCAGCAGATAAAGTGCTCGATCAGTCCTATTCACCAATATCTAAGTTTGGTATGTGGGCCTTATTATGTTTTACAACCTGATCTAACCTGCTTCGAGGACGAAATAAGCCAAAATACCTCTACAGGTGCGCTATGATCATTATTTATCCATTTCACTCTTTTCTTAAAACTGATCAGTTTATTGGGAAAAGAAAAAGAGAAGAAAAACACTTCTGCTTATCTTTGAATAACCTAATCCAAACTTCCTTCAATATTCTAGCTTTAATAAAGGCTCCATCATGAAAACTATATTTGTCCATTGACGTAAGCATCTGAAGTGTTTTCGTTTTCTTCCTCTTCTTCCATAATATTCAGTTGTTTATGTAAGCGCGCCACATGTCATGTTACTCCTAATGATATACATGAAAAAATCACTATGTTCTGATTGGTTAAGATATATGCAGTTTTCAGGTAATTCAATGCAGAAGAGGGTTAATTCAATGCAAAGAAGTAACAAACCAGACATTCTGATTGGTCAATAATCAAAGAAACTCATAAATAGCCAATCAAATGCGAGCCTTGGATGTCGCAACAGTTGGATACGCTGAAAATTCGCGAGCGAAACGATGGCCGTCGTTTTAAGTAGGTTTTCTTTCGCCACCTCAACAACAATACAGTAGCTGAAAAACAGCTCTAACAACGAAAACACTGTGAAAAGCACTGCTTTTTAGTTGTCGGTCTGGAGAAAGTGGTGTTTAGAAAAGGGAATTGCCAGGGAAATGGAAAATTACGAGCCGACCCAGCTTAAAACTTTGCTCGAGCAATTCTACGCCTAAATTAAAAACAAACATGGTTAAACCTCGGAAATGACGATTCCATTTCATCGAAAGTGATTCGGACACAGACTGAAAAGTTCCTTTAACTTTTTAGCCCCTATTTGAACTTATTGGCGTCTTAAAGATGTGAAAATATCATTGTATATTATTGTTTTGAGTGTACGCGGTTGTTTTCACCGAACGCACGGTTGGAATAAATTATTTTTGAACTTGATGCGCGCGCTTTGCTTCTGCATAGTTATGTTAGGCTGTCTCGTTTTTTTTCATGTATATTATTAATACGTAATCCCATGATTTTCTCGTGCAGTTTGGAATAAATAATCGCTTATTAATTTTTTTAAAGAGCACAAATTGCACTCCCCCTACGGGCTTGTGCAATTTCGTTAGTCGTCAAAAAACTAACTCATGCTAACTCATTCCAAATTGCATTCGAAATCATATGATTACCTATACTAATTGTAATTGCTGTCTCCTATTTGCGCCTGTAGGTGCTCAAAAGGCTTCTTGCCGCACACCTCGTACTCTTGATTAAAATGCGGAAGTATGATGCCTTGACCATTTAGTCATCTTAGCGTAGAGGAGAAGAGTTAGAAAAAACCTGTTCTCTAATCGGTCATGTTGTCAAAATTTCCCAACGAGCGTGGCACAATAACGATGCAAGTTATGAAGTTGCGTCTTTATTTGTATAGGCACAGTGCTGACACAAAATACAACCATTTTGAATTAGTTTGCAAAGAAACAGCCGCAGACACCACCCCACTGAAACTCAAAATCAAGAAATGAACACCATGGGAGACTGAGAAAATTTGCCAAAAAACGTAAACGTCTGCATGAAGCCGCATATCTGAATGACTCTCGACCAACACCTGAAATCAACACGAACTTTGGTAATGCCCGAGACGCACTTAAGGAAACCTATGGGGCGGAGCAATCAGAATATCAAAGGTCTGCTATTGCACGAAAAACTGTAGACGGTTAAGTGGAAGGAAAAGTAGTAACAGAGGCAAACTAAAAGCATCGAATCAAGACGAACGTGTAAATCTTTGGCAACAGCATTTTCAAGACCTTCTTGGTAAACCACCAATAACTCCAGTCTTAAAAAAAGAAAAGGACTTTTCGCTATGAAGGAACTGTTGATACCTGTGGAAGTTTGGAAAATAGATGACTTCCACCCATTATTGTTGGATTTCTGCAACAATGTATATAATCAAGATCCCATAAATAGCCGGAGAGAAGGTTGCCTGCTCCCAATCCCCAAAAAAGGCAACCTCGTGATCACCAAGAATTACCGCGGAATAACATTGACAGCAATTGCAACAAAGATTTACAACCTGATGCTCCTAAACAGAACAAGACCCAAACTCGACCGAGTCTTGAGAAAAAACCAAAACGGGTCCCGCATAAACCTATCAACCTCAGGACAAAAACTCACCATCAGATGTATCTGGGAGGGCATTAAATCAAAAAACCTTTTAGCTGCTCTCCTGTTCATCGAATTTTCAAAAGCCTTTGATTCGATCCACCGCGGAAAGATGAAAGAGATCTTATCCGTTTATGGAATAACCAAGGAAACAGTGGATGCCATCATGATACTGTATCATGACACCAGCTCTATGGTTCGCTCTCCTGATGGAGACACAGACTTCTTCGATAACAGTGCTGGAGTCCTCCAAGGTGATATACTAGCCCCATGCATATTCATTATATGTCTTGACTATGTACTGCGTAAAGCTCTGGACAAGAACAATGAACTTGGCTTTGCCCTCGCAAAGCGGAAGAGCAAACGTGACCCAGCTATGAAAATAACAGATACAGACTGTGCTGAGGACTTAGCAGTGCTGGCTGACGTCCTAAAAGATACGACATTTCTTCTGCACAGCATCGAAAGAACAACAAAGATGATAGGGCTCTACCTCAATGCAGATAAAACAGAGTTCATCTGCTTTAATCAAGATGCGTCATAAGAGATGAAGAGACTCAGTGGTGATAAGAGAAAGCAGGTGGAAGATTTTAAATACCTAGGAAGCTACATCGCCTCTACTGAACATGATGTTCACAGTAGACTGGGAAAGGTGTGGGATGCTCTAGATCAACTGGATAAGATATGGAAATCAAACCTTCCAGCCAACCTGAAAAGAAACTTCTTTCGAGAGGGAGTGGAGCCCGTCCTTTTATATGGTTCAGTCTCCTGGACCTTAACAATATCTGGAAAAGAAAATCGACGGAGCATACATTAGAATGCTACGCACTGCCTTAAACAGATCGTGGAAGGATCACCCCACAAACGAAAAGCTCTACGGCCACATCCCGCCAGTCAGTAAATCACTTCCGCAACAAAGAATGAGATTCGCAGGGCATTGTTGGCGCAGTAAACATCGCCAGAAATATTGGACAAGATGGCGGCCGCGCTTGCGCATTTCGTCCATAATGGCGTCCAAATAATATAAGAAACTGTACGGAAATTTGTAAAATTTCTAAAATATAACAATCAGGAGCTCATGGTCCCGTCTGCTCTCGATCGAGACATATTCATTACTGATTCTGCTATTCATCAAACCTCACAGGGACTAGATAAATAAAAACCACTTACTTCCCGAGCCAGTTCTTTTGTCATTGGTTATTGACCTAGGTCGCCATACAGTTCTTCAAAATCCGTCGTTCTCCATCCCAAACAGTCGCCTATTACAGGAAAGTGCATAAATAAAGTCAACTGCTCTCGATCGAATTGACTGCTACAGAGTTCGAAGCGTCGAAATATCCTATAAAATTGCCATTTCCTCCCATCAAAAAAGTTCCCAACGCGCCAGAATATCCCTTATTTTCCATGTTGGGTAAGTGACGAGACGCCAAACTATGACTGAAATAGTTAAACACGAGCAACGCTGATCTTCGAATCGTCGGCCATATTTGTTTATGTTATTGCAGGGAAATAAATTAGTTCTCGGTCCTTTTCAGAATAAAAATATGCCAGGCATTGAATGCAAATTCAGTAGTCTTAGCGCGAAAATTAAATTAAAGCAAATCAAAATTCTGACATCATGTCATCGCTCTGCCTCGAAAAATCCCAGAGATTTACTTGCAAGTCTTCTTTTCTTTTTCTTTTCATCAAATAGAAGATCTGCGGTGCTCAAATTGTAAAAGTCATGGTACGAAACACTCTTCTTTGCAGATCCAGCCGTGATCGCCGGCATATTGAATTCTCTTGATATTCTATTGTTCCGGAGTGTAATACGATATACCGCTGATAATTGTTAGCAGGCTCGAAATGTCCTTGATTTCTGGCGATGAGAAGAACTTGCAGGGGATGTATTACTCTGGATTACATGGACATCAGCCGAGAGGACGCCCAACAAAGACCTACGTTGACCAATTGATGGATGACACACGAGGCAGACTTAAAGAACTACCAATTGAAATGGAAGACAGAGAAGGCTGGAAGGGGCGTGTCATGGAATACCGAGCAAGCTCAACCTGATGGTGATGATTAACTGTAATAATGGCAGTTCTCTTTCCGAGAGCGCTAAATGAGGCTGACCTTAGAGAATTGCCACTACATCTTTCCATTGTTGATCATTATTAAAGTGTTTCTAAATTTGGATGTTTGAGAAATTTATGGACGGTTTTTATTTTATCAGCTACGCTTCCATTTTTGTTTTGTTCGTAGGAATATCACACAGGTCTACAATCATATATTTCAGCACCTGTTGGGACAGCTGATTTTTTATCTGGTCCTAATACACTTTCAATGTTCAGGAATATTCCACACACCACGATATTTAAATGGATTAAGCAAATGACAAAGGTATAAATGCCATCCCCGCTGGAAATTCTGGACTCCGTCTCACAAGTAATCTCCAAATTTAATATAAAATGTGGTGTTACGTAATCAGACTTTTCCTATCAAACATGCTAGAAATGGACACCTGAAAAAGGTTTATTAATGCAATATAAATGTTTTTCAAAGAAATTATTGATTTGGATAAAATTGATAGTCCGTTCTTCCGACAAAGTAAAGACAAACGAGCACAAGCGACGAGCAACTATCCAAGAGTCTGGTTTAGCGATAAAGTATTTTGCCACAATATTGACCAATATTTTCCATGAGTTTTTCTGAGTTTCTTATTCATTACTGCAAGCTATGTGTAATAGCAAAATTCGAATTTACTTGAGACTCCATATTCATGAGCGCACTTTCTCAAAGTAGTTAACAATATCACGCCCACGTTTGCATCATGTTTTAGCAGATCTCTACTTCTGGACATCTCTGATATCAAGAATTCGAAGAGGTCAGTACTGATAAGTAACTGAAAATATGAACCTTTCTCAGCCTCAGTATGGATGCTTCAGGCGTCCAGTCTGTCAGTCAGTACACTTGTTATCATCTTAAAGCATATCGCAGAAAATCTCCTTAACTTTTTTAGTCATTTGGCATGAAAAATGAAGTTTTTTCAAGAGTTAAAAACAGATATATTTTCGTCTCCGATCGCCGTTGGTCATTCCCTGATTATAAACCAGGTTGTCTAATCGTCAGTTAATACGCCCTGCAACAGTTACACTATCACGATCGATTACACCACGAAAATGAACTGTTTCTCCCATATGCATGTTCAGGCCATATACCTTACGATATACTTATCATTGCACGTGTTTATCGGCCGTTAAATCCCATATATAATCCATAAAGAAATTTTTTAATGATAAATTGAATATGAAAGAAAGTGTAATACATTATCTTAAAATGTATTGAGTTTGTATGAACGCGCAATTGTAAGAAAATATTAAAGAATGAAAAAAGTTTAAGGCACCGATACAAGTATAAATGAATAAAGGGGGTAAGTTTCCAAAGAAACTGTGATGCTGCGTCGGTGGAAGAGTATAGCAGGCAATTTAGTGTTAACAACTGAGTTGAAAACGTAAATTGGCCACCAGCCGCTAGACACTTTAATCTCCCTAATCATTATAAACAGCATATGGCAGTTTGCGGCCTTTCCTTACATCTAGGCAGATCGGAAAGCCGCAAAACACTAGAACAAAAATTTATCTTCCAAATCGGCACCCTTACTCCCCACGGAAACAACGAGCGCTTTTCATTCAACTAATCTATTCCTGCTTTCACCATATTCCCACCAATAGCGTAGCTCCTCTTTCTGTATATAAACCCACAGACAACCCACAATTCCTCCAATCGCTCTGAGGAAGGGCTGACGCTCAAAATGTCAACTTTTTTACCCTTTACGGTGGCCAATTTACGTTTTCAGCTCAGTTGTTAACACTAAATTACCTGATACAAATATAGTTTCCTCTTTTATGACGGCCGTTCATTTTTTTCTTCCCGGCTAATTATTGAGTTAAGAACGTGAACTTGATAATAAACTGTGTGCTTGAATACTAATTAGTTTAAGGAAATTTGAGATGAAAGAAAATAAAGGAATGTCAAAAGAGTTCCCCTCTAATAGAAGCAAGAGTTACCATCCCAAAAGAAAATGAAAACATGGCCTCTTGGTGTTCCATGTTGACACGCTGTTGACACGCTTTTGTGAAATAAGGAGAAGAGGGGAGGGGGGGGGGGGGATGAAAAGTGAAAGCAACAAGCAACTATCAAATATTTCACCAATGAAGTTCAAATCTCGCAGCAATTTAGTCTGTCAGCCTTCAACATCAATTAATAAGGATGGAATAAATCAGCGCCGATGCCTTTCTTCTTTTGCGCCGTATTTTTAAGGGCCCAAAGAACGAGTTACAATACTCAGCGGTTCTTCACTCCAAAATTTTTAAAAAGGTGGTTATTATCCGACTACTTATGTCAGGTACATTACAATGCAAGGGAAGCAAAGCAACTATAGAAGCAGTTTGTGACAGGTACTGCATGCTTAACGTTTGCGTACCGGATCGACTTTTTATTGGTGCAAAATGATCGACTGTAAAACAACTTGTAAAATATCGCGGGATATTTGAATTCGATTCGTGCGTTATTATTACTCTCATTAATTCAGGAAAGCTGAAATGTTATGGTGATAGTCACCAGATAAAAAATGTCATAACGTGTATATGTGGCTTTCCAAAATGGGTGATGTTATAAATAGACTAATATATAATAATAAACTATTTCTATTTAAACACCTACCTTACATTATATAGCCTTATATGTGTTATTTGCAATGGCTTTCGTCCTTTTGTGACCCTCCACGATCATTCCGTCGGTCTAAAAACTTTAACAACTCTTAATCAAATTGCGACGATAAATAAGCTTTACTTTTTTTTTTTTTTTTTTTTTTTTTTTTAAATTAGCGTAATAAATGCTTAAACTATAGTTTAAAATCGCTAATGCAATGGGGAAAGTTTATCTACGGGGTGTTTTGCGGTTTGTTTTCATACCAAAAGTCATCTTCAGGTTTCGCGGCTCGTTTGGGTACTGAAAGAATTCTTCGCAGTTAGGATTTAACTTCTGGATATAGTCCTTGAGGCAGTAAAGGCCGTCAAAAAGTGGATCCTCCGAAGTTGAAGACATCCTGGCCTACTTTTCTACACTGTTGACGTCTTCAATCCCTCTTGGATGGTTCTTAGTAGCCTCGTCATGGGTCATTGAAGCGTATTCCTGTCCATTATCGTCAAACAAGAACTAAAAACTTTGCCTTGTCAATTGTCGTTGACCTTCGCGTCCTCGACGACACCAGCACAAACTGATATGAAAGCAGACATTCCGTAGAAGACCTCAAGGACTGTGTCTCCAAATTGCATCTGACGACTTCAACTTTTGAAGGTCTGCTGCTAGAATTGGAGGATTATGTTTTGTGTTTTCTTTGTTCTCGCGTTTGTTTAACTTTATCATACTCTGCAGGAGTTTGTTTGACGATTGGAATTCGGTCCCTTTGGTGATTTAAATTCCCCTATTTAATGATGGGTTGTTGAAGTGTCTTTCGATCGCATTTCGCAATCCAAGGAGGAACGATCTTGAATGTAATGCACCCTCTCTTGTTCTTGCTTCTTCGTAAAAGTAGCGGAGGTTTTGGTCAAGCTCTTTGTTGCTCATTTCGTGGAGGTTCTTAGCAAGCCCTCTCTAAGTGCACCAAACTATTAAAAGAAAACGGCATAAACTGACATGAGTAATGAAAAATTATTTTCATTTGTATTTTGGTGTACGTTTTTGAGAAAAATATGTCGTTGTTGGTTGTAAACGTGTGTGCGCCAGCTAATTTATCTACTTAATTTTAATCGTTTTTGCAAGAAATTTTAGCAAATACTCCACACTTTTTGCAAGGTTTTCATATAATTATACTTATAATATTTTTACAACAAAAAACTCACTTTCAAAAACTCGGCGTGCCCATTTGGTGGATTCTTTGGTTTTCTTTGTTTCTGCCCTTGTTATTATGTCATCTATTGCAGCATTTGACATATTTTTAAATCTTTGCTTGTCAATGTTGCCGCTTTGCTCATTGATTTCATAACCACCTTCGTTGGAAACCTCACTTTCACATAACAGGTAGGTCCCACTATTATTGATAATATCCTCTAAATCTACCGACGCTAACAACTAGTTTTCTCTTTCGTTTTCTAGGTCGTAAAGGACGTCTGGGTCGCATAGAAACCCAAGAGAATAATTGGGGAATTGGTCCGCCATGTTACGAATTGGTAGATGGTGTGACAGCTTTAGCACTATGCTCTATACTCTCATAGAGCACGCTCTCTCAGCCAATGACGGCGCGCGTTATATCCGAATTGTATTATAAATGGTAGTTAAAATAGAGGTAATGCAAATTAAAGAGAGATGCCTCACCGAAACATTTTCATTTGCGTAATGATAAAGGTGATTTAAAAGGCTTCCAAACAAACCTTGAAACATTATTTTTACAAGTATCTGTCACAATCTGACACATGTCAATTAGAGACCGCGTAATAAAAAAAAGGCGCGTGTACACTTTTGAAAAACAGCAAAACTAGTTATATACAACTAAACATCTTATTTTATATATCTTCGCTGACGTGAAATGAGATTTGTATTGTTTGGTGGTAAAAGATATTATATGTAGAATGAAATGAACCACGTTGTATGTCCCGCAAATATTATTACATTTCAAATAACAATTAGTTTTACTAATTTTTGTCTCGAACGAGAGACAAAGAAAAATTCTCAGATTTCGCGCTGCCAAAATAGGTCAAGAGCATACTGCATGAATAGGAAAAAAAAGATGGTGGAGTTTATCTTTTTTTATTCAAATTAGGAACCCCTCATACATTTGGAGCTAGCACATAACGCTCTCTATAGTTCAACAGTGTGGCATTGAAATTTAAAATTCGAATATCTGTAGTTCGAATCCTTTGGAGGAAATTAAAGCTTTTTTTATTGTTTTAAATTGTTTTTTTTTTCTTTTACCTACCCTAATGACAAAGCAATTAACATGTTTTTTTTTTTCCCAAATGACCCGCTTTGAAATTTTCCATATTTTTTCCTTATTATTTTATTTATCATTACTTTCATTTTATCTTTTAAAAAACTGATCTTAATTAATTTAGTAAATATTCAATTTTTATTTTGTCGCAGTTGAGTGATGACATCTTGTCAGACCGTGTAGGGAAACGACTTCGATATTAGGGATCAATACGTTTTGAAAATGAAGGGAGAGCTTCATCCTACTGAGCACAAAAACACGTGAATCACATTTCGTGTTTATTGTTTAGGTTTGTAAACCAAATTTATGGAGGAATGGCATACATTACTGTGAAAGAAAAATTGGTCTAATCTAATGAAAGCAAAAATATTTTTAAGCTTAGCTTGGGTCTAAAAAGTATTTATTTGTCCTAGCCACGCATTACTGCAGAGAAGGATTTCAAAATTAAATTTTTCTTTTAGTCTTCGAGTTTGGACGGTCCCCATAAATCTGTTGATATAAAAGGATCCAATATTAATGAAAGACAAATTTATTAATCAAAAGGACAATGCAGGGTCCCCTGGCGTACAGTGCATGTATAATGAATGTCTCTAATCGCAAAGGTGAGGATAACCTATAAATACATTTTATTCAGTGATATAGAATTTATTATTGCTTGTGCAACCGTATAGCGAGAAACAGCTAAAAAAAACCCACTCGCTTGAAACCATGCATTGAATGAGGCCCAGTTTGTTAGTAGAAGGTGGGGGGGGGGGGGGGGGGGGAAGGGTGGGACTACGAAAACCACTGAACCCAGTATAAAATCTATCGGAATACGTAACAGAAATGGGAACAAATTGCATCAAAATGTGACACCGGGTAAGCTAATCAAACCTAGACCAATCTTGTGAGAGGAAAGCACCCTCAACAAAATTCCACCCCCTGCTCAATCGACTATTATATTTTGAAGGGATGTTACTTACAAGCAGAGGACTTAACACGTAGTGACCGTATGGATATCAATTGTTTGACTTCCTCTTGCCTTTTCTGCCCCCACGGCGTACTCCTCCATGGTTGCGTAACGGGGGACGTACTGCTGGACGCCTTCTTCTTCCGCGCTTTCCTCTCCCGCGCCTTCCTCTCCCAGGCCTTCCTCCTGAGCGTCCTCCTGGAAGTCCTCCTGAGCGTCCTCCTGGACGTCGGAGAAACCCGCCAGGGCGCCCTTTCCGCAATTTGGGGTCTGGTGATCTCTTCTCTAAATCCAAAACATCGCTTTCTTCGCTTTCGTTATCGTCTTTTTCATCATCGATGTCGGCTTCTGGTTCGTTTTTGTAGAAGCTATCATGTTCAACATTCCAATTCAAGTCACTTCAAATGAAAAAAAAAAAAATACAATAGGCTTTGTACATTGACATATTAAGCCGCAAAGTGATTACTGACAGTTAATAATCTCTTGTAGCTGTTGCATCCCTTTCAGCCATTAAAAAAAGACTGGTTCATATGAAGCCCGAGTAATTTCAACTTCACTCTATCATAAAGACAACTCAGCTAGTCACTCAGTTCAAACGCCACCTTTTTGTAACATTACAGTACTGCGCAAAAAAAAGCAAACGATAATATTGCCGATTGTTGCGATAATCCCGATATTTGGGCGATATTTGAAAACGTTTCAGTTGGAATGATAGGTCGGCGACATAGCTGCAGGGCTATTGTTCTAACAGCCGCCATAAATCGCTGTATCGTTGAGCTCCAAGCAAATAATCGTTTTCGCTTAAAGATATATCGTTTGAGCCAAATATATATATACATATATATATATATATATATATATATATATATATATATATATATATATATATATATATATATACACACACATATATACCGCTTCAGCTCAACGGTATATCATGTACGCTGAGCGGTATATCGTTCCAGCTCAGCGATATATCCTTCCTGTGGCCTAGATATTACCGCTTCCAGACTTGCACTGTCGAAGCTTCATCTAAGGCGGGCGAAGTCAACTCTCAAATAAGCATAGTTTTTGGGGAGAATAATGAATCACTGTTTTCGCTAGATGTTCGCAACAAGTTCACTAAACATACACAATACATCAGCTAGCCAAGTTAGCTGCCACACAAAGAATGACAAATTATAAGGAAGACTATTTAACCATATCTTATTCACTGATAGAACTAACTAAGTCGCCAATAAAATTAAACTATCTTAGTTCTCCAAATATCATATAGCTTCTTAGAGCTTTTTTTTTTTTTCCCTTTTTTTTTTTTTTTTTTTTATCCCGGTTGAAGTCAAATTCGACGGGGCGGAGATTTCTTCTTACCTGTGCGCTTTTAAAATTTGTGTTGATAAAATGCCAATTTAAACTGAATTTCTCGTTTAAATTTAGTAC
This sequence comes from Pocillopora verrucosa, assembly GCF_036669915.1. Lineage (NCBI taxonomy): Eukaryota > Metazoa > Cnidaria > Anthozoa > Scleractinia > Pocilloporidae > Pocillopora > Pocillopora verrucosa. The sequence goes on along the minus strand of NC_089321.1, from coordinate 15,216,589 downwards.
CTTAAAGCATCTTCAAATTCTGGTTCAAAGTCATCCATATACTTTTTCCGGACTGTCGTTTTCCCTTCGTTTCCATACTCAGCAGAAGTAAAGGCTAAAGCGATAGCAATAGTCGATCCATACACAGCGATAAGGAGGAACCTGCTCATGGCGAAGTCCTCCTTTCTTCTGGGTCGCACGCTTAGGTGCACGGTACATTTTGTACCCTCTTATAACAAGAAAAAGAAGGTTATTTCCATATTGCGTAATCGTGTAAGAGGAGCCTACTCAAGAGATCAAGATTTCCCTTTTTTACCAGTATTGAATTTTGTTGTTATTTTGATGCAACAAATCGCGAGGACATATTTGCCTCTGGCCCAAAAGAAGTTCTGTAAATTATGCGATATTGGGTTGTCTAAACTTAATGTCTGTTCTAAAATCTTAAGATATTCATACCAAAAAATTCGCTCGTTTCTTAAAACAGATCGTGTCAATAACAAAGGTGATGTCATGTTATCGGCTGAAATAATGTAAAGTATAAATTCATTTTATACCTTCAACTAGTATCAGAAAGACTTCTATTTTCCCATGTTTTTTCTTATATATATGTTTTTTATTAGAGTGTGCAACAGCAAAACACGAACATAATATTATTTGAGGAGTCCCCAGATATGAGTGCACTATTTTACAATGGCTAATAATGTCACGTCCACATTTGCGTCGTGCTTAGGCAGATTTCTGCATTCGGGTATCTCTAAATGAAGGCTTCAAACTAATAACAGAAGAGGACACCATTCTGAAAAATAAACCAATTCTCCCAGCCTTAAGCATATGGCGTGAAAAAAAAAATTTCCTCAACTATTCAGTCACGATCACCTTGGCCTGAAAACGAAACTTTATGTCGAGGGTTAGAAGAAACAGATCTATTTTTGGCGCCGGTTACCTTTGGTCCTTTATATTTCATGATGGTAATGACAATGTAAAGATACTTAGTAACTCCAGTAGCCCATTATCCGGAGCTTCCATCTTTCATACTTACCCTCTGAGTCAACCCTGTCCGGTATCTCTTTATTTTTAGAAGCATCTCCCACGGGGTTTTTCGCAGGTGTTTACATAATAGCCAATCATAAGAGAGCTGTGGTCCGCTATCGTTTACGTCGCATGTGGGCCGCACGAAAGTATTTCAAAAATGGCGAAAAGCGCGGAAAGTTTACCAGTTTTTAGTGTGTTATGCGAACGGCAGCGTGTTTTCGCGGGAAATTAAAGAACCCCCCACATATCAGTTCTAAAAAGCAAAAAGATACGGGACAGGGTTGACTCAAGGGTACAGATGGTATGGAGGCTCTGGGTAATGGGCTCCTGGTAAGTCTGATTATGTATCCCGACTTCCAATCTCCAAGAGAAAATGAAGACATGGCTCTTTCATGTACCACGCTAACACACTATTCTGCAACGAAACGAAGGAGGAGGAAATGAAAAATACAAGCGAGACCAAGCATGATTTCTCCAATCAAGTTCGATTCTCGCTGCAATTAAGTCTGTCAGCTTTCTTTTGCTAAAATTGGGATATCAATAAATGTTAATGATAATTGTTAACGCCTTTGTTTTCTTTGTGTCGTATTTTGATGAGCAGGAGTCTCGTACGCCGTGGTGCACGGTGCATTTCGTATCCTCGGATACTAAGTAAAAGTGATTGATCTTCATATTGTTTTCGAGTTCTAAGAGCTTTCTCTATCAACAGATGAAGAGCTCGATTACTCCTGTTCCCTAATGTCTAAGTTTGGTATGTGGGCCTGATAATGTTTTGTAACCTGATGTAACCGGCTTCCAGGACAAAATAACCCAAAACACCTCTACAGGTGCGCTATGAGCATTATTTATACATTTCACTCGTTTCTTAAATCAGATCAGTTTATTGGGAAAAGAAAAAGAAGAGAAAAAGAAAATAATTACTCTTCTGCATCCAACATTCCTTCGATGTTCTGGCTTTTATAAAGGCTCCATCATGAAAACTATATTTGTCCATTGACGTATGTATCTTTTCTTTTCCTTCTTTCTCTTCCATAAGATTCAGGTGTTTATGTAAGCAGGCAAGACGTCATTTTACTGCTATTTATAATTGCTGCCTTCTATTTGTGCTCGTAGGCGATCAAAACACTTCTTGCACTCACACTTGATTATGATGCGGAAATATAACACCTTAAACATTTAGTCATCTTAGCGTAAAAAAGAAGTGTTAGAAAAAACCTGTTCTCTGATCGGCCATGTTATCAAAATTTCCTAAAGTGCGTGACACAAGAACGATACAAGCTACGAAGTTACATTTTCCCCGAAATAGTAAGCGTAATAATGGCAGTTCACTTTCCGAGAGCGCTAAATGAGGCTGACCTCGGAGAACTGCTGCTACATATTTCCATTGTTTATCATTATTAAAGTGTTTCTAAATTTGGTTGTTTGAGAAATTTATAGACGGTTTGTATTGTACCAGCCACGATTCCATTTTTGTTTTGTTCGAAGGAATATTACACAAGTCTAGAATCATTATTGTCAACACCAGAATCAAGATGGAAATACTTCCCAAAAACACAAATTGAAGGAAAAGTTTGCACGCACACATGCACCTCATATATTTCAGCTCCTGATTGGACTACTGATTTTTTATTAGGTCCTAATATGCTTGCAATGTTCAGGAATTTACCTCCCACCGCGATATTTAAATGAAAGTAAAACAATCGCCTCCGAGCAATAAACTTTAGCGTGCAACAAGCAATTGAAAAATTATAGTTGCCATCCCCGCTCGAAATAGAGGTTTGCAATTCTGGACTCGGTCTCGCAAGTAATCTTCAAATGTTATATCAAATGCGGGTGTTACATGATCAAACTTTTCTTATCGAACATTATAGAAATGGAGACCTGAATGTTCATTCATACAACATAAATACAACATAAATGTTTGCCTGAAGAAATAATTGATTTGGGTAAAATTGATATTCTGGTTTTCTGACAAAGTAAAGACTAATGCGTACAGATGCCACGCAACTATCCAAGAGTCTGCTTTAGCGATAAAGTGTGTTTCCACAGTATTGAAAAATATCGTTCATTGTAATTGTCTGAATTTCTTTTACAGTACTGAAAGCTATATGTAATGGCAAATTACGAATTTACCTGAGACGCTAATATTCATGGGCGCACTTTCTCAAAGTAGTTAACAATATCACGCCCACGTTTGCATCATGTTTTAGCAGATCTCTTCTTCCGGGCATCTCTGATTTCAAGAATTCAAAGAGGTCAGTACTGATATATAACAGAAGAGGGCGACATTCTGAAGAAATAAACCTCTCTCAGCCTCGGCGAGAATGCGTTAGGCGTCCAGTCTGTCAGTCAGTACACTTGTTATCAATCTTAAAGCATATCGCGAAAAATCAATCTCCTCGACTTTTTAATCATTTGGCATGAAAAGTGAAGTTTTTTGTCAAGAGTTAAAAACAGATCTATGTTCGTCTCTGGTCGCTTTGGTCATTCTCTGATTATGCACTTCCGCTTAAGTTGTCCAATCGTCAGTTTGTACGTTCTACAACAGTCATACTCTCACGATCGATCACACCACAAAAATGGCATACGTTATGCCAATACTGTACATATTTTTAAGCGTCTTCTTAAAACTCACCTGTTTAGGAAAGCCTATCTGCTTTAAATACCATCGGTCTAATAATATTATGATAATTAACATTTTAATTATTATGAAGATTGTAATGATTATAAATACCATAGTTTTAATAATATCACATTTGTAGAGATTTTAATTATTATAAAAATTGTTAAGATTGTACATGCTTTACTTTCAATAATCATTATTGTAAAGATTGTTATGATTGTAATGATTGTAAAGACTGTGCTGTAAGATTATTATAATATAATGCGCGTGTGAACATCTGCACATGCAACACGCGCAATATAAGTTAATAAATCATTTTTATTGTTAAATGAACTGTCTCTCCCATATGTATGTTCAGGCCATATACCTTACGATGTACGCATCGTTGCACATATGTATTGGCCCTTACGCATTATTTTTTAATATATTGGATTTGTATAAACGCGCAATTCTTAGAAAATGTAAAAGAATGAAAAAAAGTTTAAGAGTACAGTTTGCTTCTTCTAAGGCGGCCCTTCATTTTTTCCCCGGGTAATTTATTGAGTTAATAATGTGAACTTGATAATAAACTGTCAGTTTTAATATCAATAATAAGTTTAAGTAAATTTAAGATTAGAGAAAATAAAGGAGTTTCAAAAAAGTTCCCCGTTAATTGAAGCAAGAGTTTTTATGTCAAAAGAAAATGAAAACACGGCCTCTTGGAGGTCGGTGTTGACACCCTTTGCTGCAACAAGGAGAAGGAGGGGAAATGAAAGCAACAAGCAACTATCAAATATTTCACCAATAACGTTCAAATCTCGCCGCGGTTTAGTCTGTCAGCCTTCACCAATAAATAAGGATGGAATAAATCAGCGTCGATGCCTTTCTTCCTTTACAACGTATTTTTAATAACCCAAAGAACGTGTAACATTATTCAGCGACTCTTCACACCAAAACTTTTAAAAAGTGTTCATTATCCGACTACTTATTTTAGGCACATCACAATGCAGGGAAAGCAAAGCAAATAGAGAAGCAGTTTGTGACAGGTACTGCGAAACGCTTGGATATCGGATTGACTTTTTTCAGTACAAAATGATCGACTGTACACGGCAAAAAAACAAGCGTTCACCTTACGGAAAACGAAGGTTGAATTTACGGATAACGTGGCAATTTACTAACATTTACCCGTGTTTTGCCTACGATAAATCTGACGTTTTCTGTGCGTTTTCGCATCAGTCAATCCCAGTATTCGTTCCATTATTCGGTAGTTTTCCTTCGCGGTAAATGCAGGTAAACAATTCATTTTCCGGCATTAACCGCTCGGTTAACACATGGCAAACAGCGTGTTTTCCTTTCGTTCATTGGCATTTTCCGAGTGAACAACAACGTATTCACTGGAGTTAACAGCTGAAAACGCGCATTTTCCGGGAAGGTTAATGTGTGTAAATACGGGAACACATAATGTTTTCCAGAGTTTGCATGTTCACAAGAATTATCCAGTCGAAAGTATGCATTTTCCAACGTTTTTCCGCAATGGTGAATTCGAAAAAATTTTCAGGCGTTTCACCTTTCATTGCTGTTCGGTTAATCTATGGAAAACAACATGTATTATACCATTTACAGCCGTTTTGCGCATTCCATTCCAGTTATGTTCACAGGAATTAACCAGTCGAAATCATGCATTTTCCGGTATTTTCTGTAATGGCGAATTCGTGCAAGGAATGCATTTTCCCGCGTTTACCACCGCACGGTTAATTGCTGTGCGTCAAATTTCACTTCCTGGACTCAGCTCTGCTTCAGGTTCTCAAAGCATTTTGTCCTATTTCCCTCTCCTAGACAGGATTAGCACTCCTTTAATAATTCTCATCAAGTTTATTAATGCGCAATGATGTTTATTCAGTCCAAAACGGAGCCTGATAACAATCATGTTTCTCAGCCTTATTTCACTTTACACATTTTTTTCTCTCTAAAGCCAAAATAGGGAAAACTTGACCCATACAATTGGAAGGATGATTGTCTGAAAAATTGTGTGGGTCTATATACACAAACCATAAGCATTTTGCAAAAAGGTTTGAAGAAAACAAACAAATGTGAACTTCATGTGCTGAGGGAATCAAGGCAACATTCTGAGAATATCACCTTACATTTAATTTTATACCCGCATTAAATCTATTTGAAACACTTCTATAATGTTTGAAATTGCAACTGAAGAACAAATTTAATTGACTAAAAATACAACTAGCTGCAACTCAAACACAGAATTTTCTTAAGTCTTTACTGTGAAGGCTGCATGTATCTTTGACTCTGATATATTAATTTAAATCATAAATCATTTAAACTTCTAAAATATTAACTTAAAGAGAAAATATTTTCTTTGACTGAGAAAAATGTTGGAGTACTCCATTTGATGGAGAACAAGAGAACTCTAAAAGTAAGAATGAAAACTGCAGCCACCTCTAAAATAGAAAATATGTCCAGAATTTTGGGCTCTTGAAAATGAGCATGATAAATTGTTCTCACTGATAAAAATTCACTTAAATGCACAATTCTGTCAAATATGAAGTAGTGTGATCATGTTCAAAAATCTATTCATATAATGTGAATTGTTTTCTAAAAACACCTGCATTCAATCCTGGACATAAGTGCCAAATGGTGGTCAGGGAAGGCAAAACATTCTAGAAAGTGATTTCACTTTCCACTAACAATAACTTAAATGTAGGCTGCTCAATAACTTAAATTGCTCAAAATATTACATGTTATACATGTATATGTTTACAGTCTTCAAACTCTCTTGTAATCAACCATAATTGTACAGAAGTCTCACTTCACATTTGGTAACTGAGGTGGTTTCTTGGGAGAAAATTGAAATCAGCAAATTATTAAATTAAAAACTAAATTCAGACAGAATAAGAGAATGGAGATGGTAGACCTACATCATCTGTATGATTGGGTAGAAATATAGCAACTTTATAAGAGATGGTCCAAGGAAGAGAGTTGAGTGACTGTATACTAAAAAATTAAAATTAAATTTAGGTGGTGGCCCAGAGCAAATTTTTTCTGGGATCTCTCTACTATTTCTATGACTTGGTCTACCAACCCTTCTTTTCACTGACTGCCTCTTTTGCTGATTCGTCATGGAAGACTTATACCTCTGGTCTAGTATATGAAAGATGTTGGTAACTTCTTCTGTCCTCCAGGTAAGGGGCCTTGTCACCATTGATGTGGGATCTTCTTCATCAGACTCGTTTTATCCAGTTTCTAAAAGGGAAAATGTGAAAAAAGTTTTTATAATACCGAATGGTGAGCAATCCCTACAATAAAACATTCATAGAACCCTTGAATGAATCTCAGTGTCACTGATTTTAGTTGTTCTTGGCTTAAAATTTTTTTCGGCAGATCTACAGAGTAATTTGAACCTTACTCTATTTTTAGATCAAACTTGAATTCAGACCTTTTGAAATTTACTCAAACATACAAGCTGATAAGATAATTGAGTTTAAAGAGCCAAACAACTTTTTTTTACCCTTTTGGTTCTCTGTCGCTTCTTTTGCTCCCTCTGAGACTGCTCGTAGGTACCATTTTCTTCCTGTCGTCTACGTTTCTTTGATGATGCAAAGTTTTGATAAATAGCATCTGAAAGAAAAGGTAAGTACACCACAATCAGTTATAGGAAAAAGATTGTCAGTTTTTCAGGGTTGTAGTGAGCAAGGTAGTCAGCTTTGATAAATAGCATCTGAAAGAAAAGGTAAGTACACCACAATCAGTTATATGAAAAAGATTGTCAGTTTTTCAGGGTTGTAGTGAGCAAGGGGCAAGATGGGGCACTTGTCTGAAATAAATTCCACCCAAAAATTGTGTTTATTTGGCAAAACAATCCCCATTCAAACATACCTATAATTCTTCTTTCTGTACAAAGAGAATCATTTTGAATCTGCTCTATTTCTTTGCCCTCTTTCAAGATGGTGGCTACTACAGTTAGGTTTGGTGGCTCATTCTCTCTGTAGGAAATTGAAATAATTCCATCCATTAATAATATTACAATCAAACTGAGAAAGATAACTTTCGAGTTAAAATAGGATAAAACAGAGTTCTTGTACTCGAGTATAAAGTGCAGATTAAAAAATATTTTGTTTCAGATGTTTGGGCTTAGCCATTCAACAGTGGAAGTTTGATCAGCAGGTGATGTTTTGCAGAGAAAGTTGCTTTCTGTCTCTCATGGCCCAGGGATCTTTCTCAACAACATATCATCTTTTGACTTCCACTGATGAAGAGCTCAGCCCCAAATGTCTAGCGCAAGCTACACAATCAGCCAGCTAGCTCACCATCAAAATATTTCTTTGAGCATCCAAAGGAAAACATTTCAAGCAAAAAACATTTTTTTTTCACTTTTCAACAACTTTTTGTTTCTACATTAGCTTGTATTATATAACTCAAATGACCGAATTGCCTCAAATGACCCAACCAGCTCAAATGTCTGAATCGCCTCAAATGACTCAACCAGTTCAAATGACTAAACTGCCTCAAATGACTTAGGCAGCTCAAATGACTGAATTGCCTCAAATGACTCAACCAGCTCAAATGACTGAATTGTCTCAAGTGATCTAAAGAGCTCAAATGACTGAATTGCCTCAAATGATTTAGCCGCCTCAAATACCTCAATTGCCTCAAATGACCCAACCAGCTCAAATGTCAGAATTGCCTCAAATGACTCAACCAGCTCAAATGACTGAATTGCTTCAAATGACCCAAGCAGCTCAAATGACTGAATTGCCTCAAATGATCCAACCAGCTCAAATGACTAAATTGCCTCAAATGACCCAACTTGCTCAAATGACTGAATTTCCACAAATGACTCAACCAGCTCAAATGACTGAATTGCCTCAAATGATCCGACCAGCTCAAATGCCACAATTGCCTCAACTGACCCAACTGGCTCAAATGACTGAATTTCCTCAAATGACCCAAGTAACTCAAATGTCTGAATCGCCTCAAACGAGTCAACCAGCTCCAATGACTAAATTGCCTCAGATGACCCAGGTAGCTCAAATGACTGAATTGCCTCAAATGACTCAACTGGCTCAGATGACTGAATTGCCTCAAATGACCCAATTGACTCAAATGACCCATCTGGCTCAAATGGCCCAACTGGCTCAAATGACTGAATTGCCTCAAATGATTCAACCAGCTCAAATGACTGAATTGCCTCAAAGGACCAAATTGGTTCCAGTGATCTAACTGTTTCAGATGACCCAACAATTTCAAATAACATTTACTTTCTGAAACAGCAGAACCTAACATGTAGCCATTAGCAAAAATGACCCAATCAGTGCAAGTTACCCAACTGCCTGAAATGATCCAATCCACTCAAATGACCAAATAAGTTTAATTTCCTCAAATGATGCAAACGGCTCAAATGACTGAATTGCCTCTGTGTAAATACGCTCAGAAAATGCAGCGCTATTGTCCTTTCCAAAACTATAAAAAGCTACAGGAAAACAATGCAAGCTGTTCACAAGTGTTTCCATAGAAGTAGTATAGGGCGTCTCCATAGGGAGCAAAGGGATGCCGCCATCAATTAACATAAATAACAAAGGATTCAAGATGGCCTCTAAGTCCCATAGGGAGGATTCAAGATGGCGTCTAAGTCCCTTAGGGAGGATTCAAGATGGCGGCGGAGACGTCATCGAAGATGACATCATTCAAGATGGCGGTGTAATATATTCATAATATGAGGGTGTAGGTGGGGTAAAAATTGATTCATGGCCTCCCTTAGGGAAATGTAACGTGTACTTGTATGTTCATGTTACACATACGACATCATGATGAGATATATATGTATGTCAAGACCTCACTTCCCATCCATGTGGGAGATGTTACAACACTTTACGCATGCGCAGTGTGAGATGTCTGTCAGAGACTTTACGCATGCGCAGTGTAAGATTTTGTCTGAAAAAGATGGCTGTTCGGGGCTGCCTGAAGCTGCCCAAGGCTGCCCTAACCTCTAAGGGATTACATGAAGGCTGCCCAAGGCTGCCCTAACCTCGAGGGGATTAAATGAAGGCTGTCCGAGGCTGCCTTAATCTCTAGAGAACTAAAAAGAATTCACAAGATGTGATGTGTGTCAGAGTGACCGTGTTGGATGCACATGTCTAAAAGGGGCAAGAAGACACGACGCCGTCGCGTGTTAAAAGTGCGTCGCCTTAAGCGCAAGATTCGTCAGCAAGCATCGAAACATGCACAAGATGTGGAAAGGTATCAGAAAAAAATTCAGGAGTTGAAATTACGGGAGAGACATCATGACATTATATTCCACGATGCCTTGCGATACATTTACCACCCCTATGGAAATGAACGATGTATTTACTATACTAACTGGGATAAAGAAATAGCAGACGGCTTTTTTTCTGCATTTCATGAGTTAGATTATAGATAAGACAACCCACATGTAAAATCTAATGCAAAGTTTATTATTATACAAATGGAGTACGATAAAAATGAAAAATGTTATCACTGTTTCTGTTGGGAATGGTAGCTAACCATGTACAATTCTCTAGATGTGGTGGTACCTCTTGAAAGGGTACAAAATTGAAACAGATAATGTTCATGACATTATAAACGTAATTAACATTCATAAAAAAGTCAAGTTGGTTTAAAAGGACCAAAATTTCATCCTCGGGATCTTGATTATCTAAAAAGGTCCATAGCGTAAATAAAAAGTTGTAGTAATCCATAAAGGGATACTCATTCTGAAAAAGTTGAAAAAAATCTAGCGTTACAAAAAGGATGATTGAGGAATACAATCAAGAAAAAAATGTATGACATTATGAGTATCTCTATGGTAATTGGTAGTTAACCATATATAATCCTCTAATATAGGTGGCGCTACATCTTCATCATACTCGACGAAACCAAAACTTATTAAGGGTATAATATTATAAATATGGGTGACAATCATAAAAAACCTAAACTGATTAAAAAGGACACAAATTTCATCTTGGATATCATGCCACCATAATAATGAGTTTAATGTTTCAAAAAAATCCACAATGTCTTCCAATGGAAATTCAGTCTAAAAATAAATTGTATAAAAATTAATTTAATGGTACAATTTAAAAAACACCATATAAATGTATGGGAAAAACTGGCCAAAAAAGTAAGTTCGAAGGTGGTAGCTATAAAACAGAAAATAAACCAACTTGCATGAATAAATTGCTATGACAGTACACTCGGTCTAAGCGTCTTGTTTCCAAGATACCTGCATGTATTCCTAATCTATGTCTAATGATCGTGTTTTCTAAGACAACATCAAAAAGAAATTGATAAAAAAAAGTGCGAGGAGATAGATGATGGGCGTGAAAAAAACTCGTTTGAAATTCCCTACAAAAAGATACTTTAATTACATAATATTCCATTCTACGTCTTCTAATGAGTAAAGCTTGACAAAGACTTAAGACCGAATTTTGAAAATAACCTCTATCTGTCACATAGAGTGCACATAAAGTAGACATGTAATCATGGGAACCGATCTGAAACACAAAAAAGATCCCTAATTAAAAAAATCTAAATATAAAAAACACACGCACACATCCTAAAATCCCAATGTAAATCAGATTGTTGTCTTCGAATAAACTTTTCTCCAAAAATTACCTAACACGTTCACGAAACATACAATGCGAGTAACGAGGTATGACACGAGTTGAAACTACAGGGTAACGCATTTGAATCCTAAAAAATTGATGAAGTACTCTTCGAATAGGACGAAAAAACGATACTAAAAATTCAGCAAAAGGAAAGTGACGACTCAAAAACAAACGTCGTATAGGATCAGTAACAACTTCATCGATATAGAGATGAAACCAATAGTTAAATCTTGGATGTTTATAAATTTCAATACGAATAAGATCGTGTTCACTGTCTAGTCTTGTAAGAACATCTTTCATATCACCAATAAGTTGTAGTAAATAACTCTTCATATAGTCATTATCAATTATAAAATAGGTGGCTTCAAATAAAGCAGTAGGCATCTAGAGATGAACAGAAAAAAGACGACTTAGTGCCCGAGTATAATCAATGGAATTATCAAAAAAAAATACGAATGTCGAGAAAATGTACAATAGAAAATGAAAATAGTAAATGAAGTAAATGCGATAGTTCACGATGGCAATAACGACTGTAGTAACTGAAATAATTTCTAATACTAGAAATTGAATATCGCTACACTCAAAAAATGCGAATGGATTGCATCCAGAAACCGGCAGGTGAATAAAATCTTTACAACTAAAATTGAAAAAGTGGTTCGTTTTACTTCACGATTCCAAAACACTGCTTCGGACAAAATTAGAACTTTTAAACATACCTGTTCAATCCTTGCTTCGAGAGCTCCTGGTTGTAACAACGCTTCCAAATCGCGGATCGCTTGTTGCCTTTGCTGTTCACGGAGTTCCATATCTGTTTGACGAATTGGATGTTCCGGTTCTGGGTTTGCTATTGCGGCCATAGCTTGCGCCTCATGGACAGTAAAAGGTTCTCTGCAAAGACCACACGTATCAGATGTATGAACGTGAGATTGATAACACCGGCGATGTATGCGTCTTTGGCAACAAGGTGTAGCTGTAGCATTGTGCATATTGACGTTGATTTGTGTTAAACAGATGAAACAATCATACGGTCTGCCATCTTCTTCCACATCTTGTCGTGCGAGTCTTCGTGATCGTCTTACAGGAGGCATCTAAAAAGAACGACATTGTTAGAAAAAAGTCGACTGAAAAAAGTAAAAAAAAAAAAATCACTTGTAACGTACGTACCTTGGTCAAAAGTCCAGCAAGGATTTTTACGATCTAATTCCGAAAAATGACACACTTCTTTCTTAGATTCAAACGCTACGCAAAAGTGTAGTAACAAAAAGATACCGCTACGTTTTGTTGGACCATTTCATTGATGACCTTGAGTATACCGAATGATCGAAATACACCATTCACAGATGGCGTCGTTTTAGAATTCACCAATCACCACGCGGGAAATCCAACCGATCAAATAACACCAAATTTCTTTGATGACCTTGAGTATACCGACGGATCGAAATACACCAATCACAGATGGCGTCGTTTTAGAATTCACCAATCACCATGCGGGAAAACAAACCAATCAAATGACACCAAATTTCTTTGATGACCTTGAGTATACCGACGGATCGAAAGGCACCAATCACAGATAGCGTCGTTTTAGAATTCACCAATCACCATGCGGGAAAACAGACCAATCAAATGACACAAAATTTAGTATATAAGTCGCGCACTCTTATCTTAAAAGTTGCAGAAGTTAAGTGAGAAGAATCTGAAGACTGAAGATTAAAATCCTAAAGACTGAGTGAAGATGGCGCAACAAGAAAACAAACGTTGGAGGTCAGTATGATAGTGGCAAAATAAGACTGTCGCGGCAGGACATACGTTACAAATGTTTTACGTTTTTAGGACCCTACCGCCTATATATGTCCCGAGTGCCGAGACGACATGCTCGATTATGAGAAAATTCTAGAAGAGCTAACAAAACAGAAGATTCATAGAACTCAAGTTTTTTTCAAGCTCCTAAAGCTGGTTAAAAAAGAACAATTAAAAGCCGCAACGGAGTTAGTGAAGGATTATATGAAAAACCCTGATGATTTTTAACCGTGTAAAAGTACAAACTTATGTAAATAAAATGCGAGTGAAACTTATATTTGTGTCATGTCTTGTTAGTTGATGATGGCAAAAAGAAAGAATGATGATGTGGAGGAAGAGGATAGTATCTCGGATGACCAATTAAATCAACATTATGATGAACTTGAAAAACAACAGTATGGTGGAGAAATATCTGACGATCAACTCAATGAATTGTATGATCAATTGGACCAACAACAATTGGATGCACTCAATATAGACTTGGGTGTGGAACAATCAGGTGGTGCTCTCTTTAACTTTGAATTTCAAAATGCTGGATTCCCAAAAAATTGGAAAAAGACAGCGGATAAACAAAGATACGAGGCCACCCTCAAGCAGACACGAACTCCATCCCAAGACGATAATATCGGAAAAGAAATTACAAATGCGTTAGCGAGGTAAGAGTTTAAAAAGTGTGTTGAAAAAAAGTTTCAGGGGATAAACTCTTATCGAAATTTATTTTGGGTTATTTTTTTTAGATCGATACGGAAACAAATTCAGCAAAAGAAATGTTCATCTCATGACGCGTTCCATTTCACATTACAATCGAATCAATTCGCCCACGCCCAACAATCAGCCACATTCAAAGTAGAAGAAATCATGAAGAATTCAGAACGCTTTGAAAATTACATGACTACTATGGCTAATAAATTGAATTCAGGAGAATCGTTTAAATCCTCTTCTAAGTTTACCGCCGACCTTACCTTTATTCGAATGCCTAAAGGTGGTAAAAGTGGTAGACAAAAAGCTCTATTGGGAAAGCGATCCATGGCAGAAGCTTTGAAAAAGAAACATTCCGTGATTCAAATTACAAATTCAGACGAATTGTGTTGTGCAAGAGCCATTTGTGTCGCAAAAGCATGGATCCATAAAGATGAGGGGAATCGACAGAAAATCGTTTACGAGAATGCAAAAAAATGTGACACTGTTCGATCACGAATGGCCCATCAACTCCATGAAGATGCGGGCGTACCTTTGGGGGCATGCGGGCACCAAGAATTGAAAAAATTTCAAGACTTCCTAGCACCAGACTATCAATTGAAAGTCATGGCAACTTCCTACCCCTACATGATGGTATTTGTAGGCCCAGAAGCACCGCATATTATCCGCCTCTTGCTCCAGAAACACGATGACTCTGAGACTGGTCACTATGACACTTGCACATCTTACGCTGGTTTTCTAGAACGATCCTATTTTTGCGATCAGTGCAACAAGGGATTTGATCATAATGACTTCAGACATCATCCATGTGAGGGTCGAAGATGTCATGCATGCAAACAAGTAGAATGTGGCGCAAAACCTGATTATGCCTTGCGTGAAGTACCCTGTTCTTCTTGTTGCCGAAAGTTTTACAGTCAGACGTGTTATGACATGCATAAAGAGAAAAAGATCTGCGACAGCCTTGTTCAATGCCCTATGTGTCGTAAGGAGTTTCAAACCTCAGCGTCAAAAGAACCTCACCAATGCTACTTTGACAAATGCTCCGTATGCCATGAATATGTAAAACTTACAGAACACAAATGCTTTATTCAACCTGTGGCAACCAAAGAAGATCAAAGAAAGAAAAAAACCAAAGCAACCCTGAAACGCCATAGAAAAAAAAATCCCTTGGCCTCGGTGTATGAAGAACCTCCCATCTTCGTCTATGCTGATTTTGAATCTATGATAGCGGAAGATAACACACACATCCCCGTATTGGTCTGCGCCCTCACCTCTGAAGATGATACCTTCGAAACCTACTACGGGGAGAATTGCACGGCCGACTTTCTGAACGTTCTCACCCAGCTCACCGAGGACGAATATGGCGACCCACGCGAGGTGATATGCATTTTCCATAATTTAAAGGGGTACGATTCTATGTTTCTACAGCATCAGTTGGTAAAGGAAGAAAGAAAGATCGAGGACATCATCGCCATAGGCACTAAATGGTTATCCTTCAAAGTGGGTCAAATCACATTCAAAGATTCGTTCAGCTTCCTCCCGATGTCACTCTCAGCCTTTACCAGTACCTTTGGTCTCACGGAACTCAAGAAAGGTTTCTTTCCTCACCTGTTCCACACACCTGACCATCAAGATTATGTGGGAGCCCTGCCAGCAGCCTCCTATTACGACCCAGAAAGTATGTCCAATTCGAAAAAAAAAGAATTTCAAGTCTGGTACGAAGAACAAGTGAAAAAGCAAGACCCATTTGATCTCAAGCAAGAACTCATAGCCTACTGCCAATCAGATGTCGCCCTTCTTAAAGCCGGCTGTCTTAAATTTGTGAATGAATTCCAGTCCACGTCTGGGTTTGATCCGATGGAAAAATGTGCCACGATTGCGTCAGCATGTAACAGATATTGGCGTAAAAAACATCTTTCCAAGGACACTGTGGCCGTTGAACCTGTAAGAGGATGGCGTGGGGCACAAGTCAATCAATCAGAAGTTGCGTTAGAATGGTTGATGTGGCAGGAACATCAGCTTGAATCAGACAGCCCACGTATCCAACATGTTCGTAATGGTGGGGAGAAGTTGATACCCGCAGGGCCCGAGGCATACCATGTCGATGGTTTTGATAGCCACACAAACACTGTGTATGAATTTCATGGCTGTTTGTTTCACGGGTGCAGACGTTGTCATAAAGACCGCAAGAAAATGGCGTTTTCATCAGGCAGCTACACGATGGAAGCCTTGTGTCAGCAGACGGAAGACAAATGTCAGACACTCCGACAGATGGGGTATAAAGTGGTTCAAATCTGGGAATGTCAATGGAAGGAGCAGAAAAAGGCCTCAAAGGAAATTCAAGATTTTCTCAAGGAAATCAATCTTGTACCACAGCTCAATCCGAGAGATGCGTTCTTTGGAGGTCGAACTGGGGCGGCGTCGCTTTATTACAAGGCCAACACAGATGAAGGCGAGCAAATCAGATACGTCGACGTCACCTCAGAATATCCCTATGTAAACAAATACGGCACCTACCCCATAGGTCACCCCGAAATCTTTTTGGAACCAGACGACCAAGATCCAGCCTCCTACTACGGTATATTGACAGTGGACATTTTACCGCCTTATAATTTATACAATCCCGTATTGCCTCTTCGACATGGAAAAAAACTGACGTTTCCATTATGTCGAAAATGTGTGGAAGATGAAAGTGCCAAACCGATGTTGGGAAGAAATTATTATTGTAGTCATGGTGTGGAGGATCGCATGCTCACCGGTACTTGGTGTACACCCGAAATCATGAAAGCTGTCGAAAAAGGGTATCAGGTTCTTCGCATACACGAAGCATGGCATTTCCCACCAGACCAAAGAAAGCAAGGTCTGTTTGCCCCGTACGTAGACACCTGGTTGAAGATAAAACAAGAAAGTAGTGGTTACCCCAGCTGGGCACAAACGGACGCGCAAAAAGAAGATTATGTTAAAAATTACAAGGCAAGAGAAGGGATAGACTTAGACCCCCAGCACATCAAGAAAAATCCAGGAAGAAAGGCCACTGCCAAACTGATGCTGAACTCCTTTTGGGGAAAGTTTGGCGAACAAACGAACAAGATGAAAACGAAGCAAATCACAGAACCACACGAGCTGATTGATCATTTAAATGACACAACGATTGAAATATCAGACGTACGCATTTTGAGTGCTGATGTGATTGAATTGGCGTATAAGAAGATAGAAGAGGATGCAGTAAAGGGGTCCAAGACCAACATATTCATAGCAGCATTTACCACCTGTCAGGCCCGTCTTAAGCTTTATGAATCTTTGGAGGCGTTGGGCGATCGAGTCTTGTATTATGATACAGACTCGGTCATTTACACGTGGAAGCCAGGTCAAACAGAAATTCCCTTAGGTGATTACCTTGGCGATATGACCAATGAATTGGATGAAGGGGATTACATCGTGGAATTTGTGTCAGGGGGTGCCAAGAACTATGGGTATGCGACGAAACATGGGAAAATCGTGTGTAAAGTTCGTGGCTTTTCCCTTAACGTGCGTGGTGCCAAACAGCTTAATTATCAGGTCATGCGGCAAAATATTTTGGATGAAATTTTAGACCCGCAGGACGAAAGAAGAGACACTGACATTGTGAACCCGAGACATTTTAGGTGTGATCCAATTGCCAAGAAGATTAAGACAGAAACACAAGTCAAAAAATATGGTTTGGTATTCGACAAGCGGGTACTTCATGTAGGAACATTTAAATCGTATCCCTACGGATATGCCCAGTTTACAGGATTCGATGCACAAGACATTTTAAACATTGAAACACTTATATGAGAGACATTCAAGCCAAGATACGTTAGCGTTTTTTTCCCTTTTTATTATTTTACAATGCCAAGAAGATTAAGACAGAAACACAAGTCAAAAAATATGGTTTGGTATTCGACAAGCGGGTACTTCATGTAGGAACATTTAAATCGTATCCCTACGGATATGCCCAGTTTACAGGATTCGATGCACAAGACATTTTAAACATTGAAACACTTATATGAGAGACATTCAAGCCAAGATACGTTAGCGTTTTTTTCCCTTTTTATTATTTTACAATGCCAAGAAGATTAAGACAGAAACACAAGTCAAAAATATGGTTTGGTATTCGACAAGCGGGTACGTCATGTAGGAACATTTACATCGTATCCCTACGGATACGCCCAGTTTACAGGATTCGATGCACAAGACATTTTAAACATTGAAACACTTATATGAGAGACATTCAAGCCAAGACACTTTAGCGTTTTTTCCCTTTTTATTATTTTTAAATAAAACAGTTTAAATTGTTACAATTTAAATCACGTGTCTTTGTCATCCTTACAAGCGTTTCATTCCCTCTGTGATATTATCCATCCATTTTCTAAGAAAGGCTGTTCTTTGATCTACCCTGCGAATCATTTCTTGTAGTTCCTTTTCAATATTGTCTTGCCACTCGTGACGTGAAGGACATTTGCAAGTAAGTGGATGGAATGGACATTTTCCTCCTCTGTCCTTTTCCTGGGCGGCGGCATCCATGTGTTAACGTACGCGTCTAAAATTAAGTGTGACGATAGAAGCGCCGTCTGTAAACTGAGCCAAATTATTATTTTCCGACTCACTTATCTGTGTTTCCACCACATCGATGTGATTCTTACGTAACTTGATGTAATGAATCTGCTTGGGTTCGTAATAATAATTTCCTTCCAAGATTGGTTGGTAGTGTATTTGACGTATAAGATCAGTCGTCTGATCTCCCATGCGTACTGGAGCACAAAGCGAGGAATACATATACAAGGTTCGTGGGTAAGGTAAATTTAAGTAGGTACTTCTCTTAGTATTGATAAAGGTCCAGTTCAGATCGCTAAGAAGAAATCTATGATATTTCTCCGCAAATCGGTCTTTCCATGGGATCTCATATCTGTAATACGCCAAACTGGATGTAGTAAGCCTCCTATCATAACTCCACACCGTACCACGTTTGGTCACTGTGAGATTATGCGCCGGTCGTGATACATTACGATTCTCTTCAATAGGACCACTAACAATAGGACGATAACGCACTGTTGTTTTTTTCGTCCAACCAAACAACTCACACATGTCTCGAGGTAACTCAAAATAGAGACCGTCACGAACTTCTTGATGAGTTATATCAGTCGATTTTACCTTGTCTGCTGTTACAGTAATCGTTTCTTTATCCTCGTCCGCAATCACTTCAAATTGTGCGCTGTGTCCTGAAGAAAAATGACTCCCCAACGCCGAGCCCATATTCATAATACATTTTAAACGTTCTTCATCAAACAAGGATTTGAGTAAATCGTGAACTGTCTCGATACGATGTTGTTTGATGTCTCCATACGTGACATTGTAAGTCACTTTATGTTGTATATCCCCAGTGGCTACTTTAATTCGTCCTGTGGTTAGCAAGACATCATCGTCTTTTAATCCTTTGAGGTAACTGGACACCTTAGAATCGTGTGGAAGCGAAATACTACTCAATCCCACTTCCCACTCTCCTTCTAAATCGATGCGTTTGTCTAATCGATTTTTCCAAGAATTGTTTTTGTTGTCTGGAAAATATTTCAGACTCCCATCGTTACTGGGTAACGTCAAGTAAAAAGTATTACCTGACATGATGTGCTCTCGATAACGACACAACTACGAATGAACCGGAGACACACACTGTGTTGCATTTTCACAAGTTTTATTTCATCATTGTAGAGGCGTTACAATTTTGTTTTAAGTTTAGCTTGCATGATTCGCTTCACAATTTGCTCGGTTAAACTCTTCTTGCCTGGAAACTTATCGATTCCGGTTACCATCTTACGATCTGCAATATGTTTTTCAGCGAGTGATTTAGCTTTACTGTAATCAATATCGTGCTGTTTGGCTAATCTATCAAGACGATTAATTCCTGGATCACCACGTTTTAATCGCTTGGCTAATTTTGTACCTGGACCCATATACTGGTATCCGGGCCAATGAAACTCGACACCTAACTTTGAAATCCATTTCTGAATATCAAATTTTCCTCCTCTCTGTCGTTTCCTTTTAGCCTTAGCTTGGACGGTTCTTGCCCCTCCCTTTGCCTTTCTTCGACTTTGGCGTTTCGTCATCTTCAAACACTTGATACGGGTCGTAACCTCTCTTTTCCCAAGGTTCCCAGTTACCAAATTCTTTGAGTCGTTCCAACTCCGTGCGATGCTTTTGCGGTGTGGGAACAGGAAGTTTTCGTTTCGTTTTTTGTATCTGTTGGGATGGAGCTGTGAGAAAAGGAATCTTGGACGTTCCCGGTTTCGCAGGGGTGACGTGTTCGTTCTTGATCCCCACAGGTGTGACAGGTTCCCTCTTGAGTGTCATCTGAGGTACGGCGGCTTGTCCCCTCATATTTATGGATTTAATGAGTTCTTTTAACAATCCCTCTTGCAACCCCTCCATGAGATTACCATCATCGTCTCGAGGTGGAGGTTCTACACCACCGGCGATAGGAATCTGTCTCAATTTGTCAGTAAGCTTGCGTTCTTGCATTAACAATTCTTTTACCACAGGTTCTTTCAAAGCAGCAGGAGTAGATGTATCTTCTAATAACAGTTTTGCTTCGGCGGCCACGCGTGCGGCTTTGTCCAGAAGAGTACTTTCAGTAATTTTTCCCTTGTAATAATCTACCAAAGCTCGAAACTCATCGGGTTTCACCATTAAGAACGTCTCCATAATCGCCACAAGGGTTCCACCACACGCATACGCAACCACCGAAACAGTTGAGTTATTGTGAGTCTACACTCGGTTGAATCCTTATAGTCACTGTCGTCGTCGTCGTAGTTGAATTGCAAATCAAACTTTATACCCGTGTCCACTTCGTTTATACCCTCTTGCACGGCGACAGTCATGATCTCTTGAAACACTGACAGAACGCGTCGTTCATACCACTCCAAAAGCTACCGCCTGTTTGATTCACAAGTAATTGACGCCGCTTTCTTAAAGAGTTCCTCCGTTTACCCAACTCTCTCAACATCACTCTATATTTCTTGAGTTTGGCAACGGTGGGCGGTGATAAAGGTATCTTTTTCTTCAACATGTTCAACGTGAATTCACTGACGGCATTGATTTGATCTTTACTAGCGTGAAGTAATTTTTCCATACGACGATTTCTATTTTTCTCTTGTAAAATAGATTTTAAAAAATCCACATTTCTCTTGAAACTATTAATCATCGCTTTTTCTTTGTAAGAGCTTCTAGGCCTTTTTTAGCCCCAAACGATGCAGCTCCTCCAAGGGCACTTAAACCCAATGCTTTACCTCCAGCAATGAGGGCTGGAATGAGTGCCGCTAATGGTAGGATACCTCCTTTTTGTCCTCTTTTGGTTAGTCTTCTTTTCACTCTTCTTCTCCTTCGGGTTGTGGGCATACTGCGCTTATAACCAGGCATCTTTCTTATTTATTTCTCTCTGTAACAGCGTACACACCCTTCGTGTCGTAACAAGTGACTTAAAAGTCTCGTAGAATCTCTACTTGCAGGGTGTACGTCAAATAACAAATAACCATAGGGTCTGTCCGTACATGCGTTATATATATCCATGACAGGTAGCCACTTGGTCGGGTATATCTGTAGCAGTAAGGTGCGCAACGCCACTTTATCTCTAGGATTTTTAAAGGCAATAATGTATTGCGCATTCCTAGAGATGGTCTTGGCATATTTTCCTTGAGGGAACATGTCTTGGCAGAGATAACACACGGTGACATTCATGTGGTGAGAATATTGTGTGAAAAGATTAAGTATTTCTCTGTCATCTCCTCCCTCCGACATGAGATCATCCAAGACAAGAATACCCCCTCGTTTATCTCCAAACCATGTTGTTAAATCGTCGTGGGTAGGCACTCCTTTAAAAAATTCTATGCCATGGCGTTGCATGTCGTCAAACTTATTTTGCCAGGATCCATAACAGTAATGCACGCGGGGCGGTCTTTCGTCAAAGAGGTCTAAATTTTCCAAAAGTAGGTGATGGAGAAAGGTGGTTTTTCCACAACTTGTAGGGCCCACAATCAAAATATTGGAAGGGGATTTGAACGAAAATCCTGATTCCACACACTTGAACATGATTGCTAAAAGCGAGTTATACAAAAATGACACGATTTTATTTCATTCCTTTTATTTTATTAACGATTGAATGATGTCTTCTAACATGTCGCCTATTTGATCATCGTTGCCTACATAATCCTTTTTAGAAAACATGGAAAAAAACTCATCCATACTCTTGCGTCTTGCTTTACACATTAAATAAATGATGGCATAGTTTCCACAACTTGCGGTTTTTACAGATTGTAATGCTCGAGTATTTTTACGCACGTAAGGCCATCGGTTTAACCATACAATGAATGGTGTCAGAAATTCATAGGTGGTTAAATCTAAACCATAACTATCTAAAATTTCACAGCTATCGTGTTCGGTCCACACAGCTATCCAGTGTTCCCCAGGTTTGTCTGCAGGGTGGGTATTGACAATGTAAGCTCTCGGTTTCACACGTTCAGGCGACTCGGGTAGTTCGTCACAGGCTAAAGCACTCACAAAGTACTTGCGGAGTTCTGGATCGCTATCCGCTAAAGCGTTGAGTTGATTCGTAGTAAGCCACACAAACTCCATCACTAATGCACTTCCATCGTGGTAGCTCCTTTAATGCCATCAATTTCCATAATGCCTTCATATTCAGCATAAACGATCACCGTTTTCTGACTTGCTTGCCCTGCACATTTAATGTGAATGTTGATGAAGCCTTCATTTTTAGGTAGAAGAACCGGGTCATCGTGTCTTCCATTGGCCACATTGGAAAACGCAAACAGCGTGCAATTTTTTCCATGACCCCAGTCTTTGAATCGCACCATGTTTCCTGCATTTCTGTACAGACAGCCAGTAGCATCCAGAAATCGGTGATAACCCACCAAGTCTTTTTGACCATTAGCCGTGTTGAGTTCCAAAGTCTCGTATGGGTATTCTTCTCCATTCACAATTTGTTTGATGTATTCCACCCCAAATTTTCCAAAGGCCAAGGGGTCTTCGTTGTATTGACCATTGAATGCAGTAGTTTTCAGAATACCAATGATGACTCTTTGGGGCACCTTTCCATTGAATGGATTGTTGATTTCTTTAGAAGTGGCCCCATTGTCTAGGGGAAACTGTCTCATCTCGGTACGGATCATGGGATACTTGGTTGGGGTTTTGGTCATCATACTCATCATGCTCATGTAGACGGCTGGGTTTAGGGACACCAGACATAGAAAGAAGGTAAGTTTAATATCCTCTGGGTTGACTCGGACTTCCTCACTGGGTGGATTGGCTTCTCCATTCATGAATAAAGCTGCTGGATTCAGATAAAATTCCAATTCCAAAAGAGTTTTGGGGACGATCCATTTTCCTTGGTGAAACGCGTCTATAAACGGTTTCATTCTCAAGATTCTCCTCTTTCCTCCTGCATAGTAATCTGTTGCATCTGCTCTCTGTCTCTTGATGCTTTCTTGATGATTTATGGAAAGAGCTGTATACGCGTCATCATCCATCTTGACATTTGCAGCGGTGTAGGTTACAGGAGAATCAATTTCGTTCCGCCATCCAGCTGGTTCGAGTATTGTCTCTCCATCATTCCTGTCATAATTAAGGATCGTCTGTATGAAAGCTTTAAGATGGTACATGTCTACTTGTTCGGTGAGTAAGGTACCATTGGCTCTGAAATTGATTTGCTTGAAGAGGGTGTGTGCAATATTGTTGGCTGGTGAAGTCATCACACCCACATTGTTTGCGCGTGCTGTGAGACTGGCATTTTCTGTGGTTTTGAAACCCAAATCCAGTTGTACAAAACTTCTCGAAAGATCGATGAGATCTGATTGTCGTTCCACGTACACTTGGATAGGAGTAATACTAGATGTCTGAGGTGGTATTTTGACATATCGGTACTTTACCGTAGAAAGATCGGTAGGTGGTATTCTAAAGAGATCTAGACTTGAATTCTGCTCTGCCCCTTTGATAGACATGGTGATGTGTCTGTTTCAACGTCTTCTGCGTTTATGCACACGTTGTCGTGTTCCTATTTTCTTTATACGACTTGTGAGAAATCCTCCTCGTTGCTGTTGTTTTCTTCTTCTCCCTTTATACCTTTTTAAGATGGAAGATACAGGATCTGTCGGTGATGTTGTGCCTACACCAATGATAGGATTACTTTGACGTACGGTGCTGATGCGGACCATGTTTTATTCTCCAAAAATATCGTTCAACCTCTTGGCAACTTTTCTCTTCAATTCGTTCTTGAGCGCTTGGGAAGCCCCTCTCTTTATACCTCGCGGCACTTCTGATAACGAACGCTTTTTGACACTGCTTTTAAGGCCTCCTGTTACACCTTTCAAAAAATCTTTAGCCATGTCTTTGACTCCGGCACCTATTTGAGGATCACCCCAGGATCCGATAAAAGGTGGTGGGGCATAAGGTGAGGGGGTCTGCCAGCGCATGAGACCACCACCTCCTTGTTCATTTGGCACATACACTTTAAAGCGTCTCAAACTTCCTCCTCTCATGATGCGATCACCACAAACACACAATTCACTTTAAATCTTTTTTATTAATCCAACTGTTATATTTGCTAGGGTACCCTTTCCACTTGACAAACAATTTATCCTTTTGTCTCTTTAATACTTTTTCCACTCGAAAATAAGTCGCTTCATCTACATGTACTTTTTGCAAATCCCACACATAAAATGTGCCTTGTAAGGGCGTGTCATCCAATTCTTGCACTTTATAGGTCGTTACCATTCCGGGTACGACTTTACGAACTTGAAACACTTCTTCCGTCCATCCTGGTAGATACCCTTTCTTAAACGGTCTAAATTTTTTATTCAATCGGACTTTATCGCCTACTTTAAATGCAGGCTTTTTTTCTTTCTTAGTCTGATATTTCCCATACAAATTGTTCCACACTTCTTTGGCATTGAATGTGGTGACTTTAGCTGGTGTGGTTTTAATACTCCTGTGATAGGTGCGATTGTATTGATTGACAAGTTTGGGCAATATGTCTACATATTTGAGTGTGTTGGCAGCTGTGAAATAGCGATACAATTTCGATTTAAGGGTTCTATTAAATCGTTCGACGATACTGGCTTTGGCATCTCCATGAGTAGAAAAGTGATGAATCTCCTGTGTTTTCATCAATGATTGAAAGGTCTGATTGTAAAATTCTTTGCCTGCATCTGTCTGTAACGTCTGAGGTTTCCTTCCTTTGGCTTCCTTGAGTATTTTTGCAAACGCATCCGTCACATCTTTTCCTGTTTTCTTTTTAATCGGCCGGGCCCACGCGTATTTGGAAAAGGCATCGATCACGACCAATACGTATCGGTATCCCTTGTTCTGTTTGGATAGGGTCTGTACTTCGATCAAATCTGCTACCCATTGTTGATCAATGTCGAACACCACCACAGGTAAAAATTCTCCTCGTCGACGTCTGGGTTTGTGAAGCGTGTACGCCAATTTTTTCTCTAATTCTTTTTTACCTTGAGCAATAGAGATCTTTTGAGCTTTGGCATACGGTGCCACACCACCCAAACTACCGACGACACCGGGTTCGTCATACAAGTCGTCCTTGACATCTTTCTTAATGTTCTTAACCATGATAAATGACACCAAAGTTTGAAAGAATGGTAGGTGACCCAATACTTATGAAGGTACTGCGTATACAAATGATTCCACGTCTTATATGTATACTTCCCATCATAGTATCTCATAAACGTCATCAAATGAAAGATACGGTCGTGTAGTGGATGTAGGTGTGGTTTCACGACAAACTTAAACACCTCAACTTCCATGTCTTCGGGAACCCATTGGTAAGGGATTTTATGCGGCTCATCCTCTTCGAAGACGATATGTGGGATGCGATCACAAAGCCACGACACCACTCGATAATGCAAGTAGCATAGCCATTGACTCCACGAGGTAAGCATGATGAACTCGTGATTTTTTTTCATCGCCGACCCTTTTTATAATGCTTGACATTATCCATAATGCCTTTTAAAGCCTGTTTTCCCAGAAGTTTACCAAGTGTTCCAAAACCTGGTGCAGGACCCGATAACAACATACTTGCTGCGTAAGCTAATTTATCGGTAAGAGAGGGACCTCTACGAAGAATTTTCTTAACCCTACTCACAGAAGCACCCCCACGTTGATTGCGTTTTCTTCTTTTAATCAGTGACCGTCTTACACGCCTCATGATTGACACAGACAAATGACACAGTGTTTTCGGTGATACAACTTTTATTTATTTATCCATATTATCTTCTAAAAACTGTACATCACAAGCAATACATTCTAAGTCTTTATCCGACAATCCTAAGCGTCTAGCTAATTTCCTAAACTTAGGCATACCGATCAACCAAGCGATTTCAACATGATCGTCCGTAGACAATGTATCTAGCTTTGTGTTTCTACCCATCAACCGTGCGATTTCAAGATGGTCTGTACTTATCCCATCTACAAAAAATTAACAAAACTTGGAATTACAATTAAAAAACATGTGTATTTTTACATCTGGTGAAAGAAAAGTTTGAATGTACACTATGCCTAAAAAATTAATGCATTTGACTCTCATTACTTTCTTTAAAGTAAAGGAAAAAGGGCTTCTAATAAATCAGCAAATGTCATCTTGACATCTAGTCCTGAAATGAATCATTCACATCCATCCGTAAGAATTTGCACTGACCTCTTGTTGGGTTTAAATCGCCACCAGGTAAAAAGATCACAGTTATGTCGACTACATCGCAAATACATTTTGCCATAATTTGTTTCTGAATGAGTCAAAGACAATGTAGGAGTCATTCCACATTCGCACACCATCTTGTCGATTCTGTCCAGGGTGAACCAGGGGTGACCCTGTCTTTGACATTCATAGTAATAACGGTTGTAATCACTGAGATTACAAAATACTGGGCAACGGGCGGACGAGCAACGTAGGAATACATCGTCACAATCTTCTCTTTTAGATTTCAATACGTCCATCATGCTCTGGTGGATCGGACATGGATAACTGACTTCCACACTGTCCAGTAACTCATCCAAGGAGGAATACTGATACGTACCTGTACCAGAATCCTGTGGAATCTCGCCTTCTTCTAGCACTTCTACCTCGGTCTTCTCTGTCGTCGATTCTGTCTTGATAGTTTCTACCAGTTTGTTCAACTCTTTCAATGGCGGCTTTGACTTGGCAGGCTTTGATTTGGGAGGAATACGGTGTTCTGGTTTCATATAATCCACAGCTATTCGTGGCTCATTCACATCAAACTTGGGTGGTCCTCCTCCAAAATTGTCATGCATCGGTGTATCAGGAACGTTATCTTTACCTCGGAAATCAGGATCATACATAGGCAGCGCATCAATGAAAATAGTACCCTTCAACTTATTCTTGGCTTCTGTTTTCTTCTTGTTTTCTTTTTTGACATAAGGATGATTCTTCTTGGTATTTGACGACATCTTGTTCCTTGCTTGCTTGCTTGCTCACCACTCTACGAGAAAGAATAGTGAGTTCCTTGAAAATCTGCTCTACTTTTATACATCTTAGATCTCTTGTTTTTGAATTCTACCTACTCATTGGTTACAAACTGTAGAACTTTGATCCTGCATGATTTAGCAAAATCTTCTCATTGGCTACAACCTGTACATTTTTTTTTTTAGTTCTCTAGAGATTAAGGCAGCCTCGGACAGCCTTCATTTAATCCCCTCGAGGTTAGGGCAGCCTTGGGCAGCCTTCATGTAATCCCTTAGAGGCTAGGGCAGCCTTGGGCAGCTTCAGGCAGCCCCGAACAGCCATCTTTTTCAGACAAAATCTTACACTGCGCATGCGTAAAGTCTCTGACAGACATCTCACACTGCGCATGCGTAAAGTGTTGTAACATCTCCCACATGGATGGGAAGTGAGGTCTTGACATACATATATATCTCATCATGATGTCGTATGTGTAACATGAACATACAAGTACACGTTACATTTCCCTAAGGGAGGCCATGAACCAATTTTTACCCCACCTACACCCTCATATTATGAATATATTACACTGCCATCTTGAATGATGTCATCTTCGATGACGTCTCCGCCGCCATCTTGAATCCTCCCTAAGGGACTTAGACGCCATCTTGAATCCTCCCTATGGGACTTAGAGGCCATCTTGAATCCTTTGTTATTTATGTTAATTGATGGCGGCATCCCTTTGCTCCCTATGGAGACGCCCTATACTACTCATAGAGCAGGAAAACAAGAGACGAACAACACATCTTCATCGCTTAATCACGGTCATTAGTAATTCTGTTAGAGCAGCATCGCTCGCGTACTCGGGAAAAGTAGAGAAAAATATTTACCACGAGAAAAACGCTCGGAAAATGCAGCGATTGCGCGCCCGGGACAACTTAAAATGCAAAAATGTTCAGGAAAACAAGCTGTACAGTAGCGTTTTCGTGGAGCAGGAAAACAATCGAGAAACATCATGTTTTTATGGCATTCACCGTTAGTTATTCTGCAGGAAAACGCTTGGAAAATGCCGCGTTCGCGCGCACGGGAAAACTGTAGAAAAACGTTCAGGAGAACAGGTTATTCATTGGTATTTTCCTGGTGCTGGATAACTTGCGATGAACTTCGTGTTTTTCCTGAGTTTTACTGAGGTTTAGCTGTGAATTTGCCGCACGTTTTCAGATATCGGAAAACGTTAGTTTAATGTTGAATTTCTCAGTCACTCACCATTTCGGAAAATTAACAAGTGAACGCATTTTTTTTATCCGTGGTAGAAATAACCCGTACAATATTGTAGGATATTCAAACTCGACTCGTGCGTTATGATTACTCTAAATACTTCAGGTGAGCTGTATAATAAAATGTTATGGTGATAGTCACCAGATAAAAAAAAATGTCAATGCGTGTATACGTGTCTTTTCAAAATGGATGATATTATAACAAGACTGATATAAAATTGTAAACTAATTCTATTTACGTTACATTATAATGCCTTATATGTGTTATTTAGAATCGTTCTCGTCCCTTTGTAGCCCTCAACGTTCAGTCCGTCAGTCAAAAAACTTTTAGCAACTCTTTGTCAAATTGCGAATATATGTAAGCGTTAATATATATTTTTTTTCATCTTAGCGTTCATGAATGTTTAAATTACATTTTTAAAACACTAGTGCCATGGGGACAATTTGCTTTTCGACACTGGGTGTTAAATAGAGCACCGGCTTTGAAGTGGCAATTTCCTTTTTCCCTTATTATCTAGAGTGCTTCTAAATTTGGTTGTTTAGCAGTTTATCTACGAGGTGTATTGCCCTCGTTAAGATTGTGTTGTTTGCGTAACTGATATATGCAATCTTCAATCGGATCGTTTTGCAGCTCTTTTCCAGAGAAAAAACGAAAAAAAAAAAACCCTAAGCAAAAACAAAATTTCTGACACTTCAGTTTTAACGAATTTTCTTGGGGTTCAATTGTTGGGTTTTTGTGGTCTTAGAAGTTCTTTGGGGTGTCATGCAACACTCCCTTAAAAACTTTCCAAGCATAACCAAACCACGGAGAGCCTTTCATTTCGAAGAACGTTTAACGCCAAATTTGCTCATCAAGACTATTCCAATTTCCTTTCTTTCTTTTTATCGCATCCCGCGTTTGGAAACGTTACAAATTCAGAAGGTAGCGCTTCGAGATACTTTCCATCGTTCTTGTGAGTTCTATGTTCAGATTTCTATGAGCTTGATTCTTACCAGGAGCTTTTATCAAGAACAATTGAGGAATGTGGGAAGTCTTGTATTGTCTATTATCGATGTTCACAATGAGAGAATACATTTTATTCTATATATATTCGCTGATGTAAAACGAGATTTGTTTTACTTGGTGGTAAAAGGTACAATACGCAAAATGAAGTAAAACACGCGTTATATGTGGTTATATGTGCCTCGAGTATTAGCGTATTCAAAAAAACTATTGCTAACCCTTTTTTTTTTTCTCGAACGTGAGAAATCAAGAGCATCCTGCGTTCTGCAAGAAGCAGCAATGTCAAAAGCGTTGAGTGCGTGAATTTATCATTACTATTTTTTTTTTTTAGTGACTGATTGTAAACACTGATTTTCTTTTTATTAGAAGGAGTCAAAACGTTTGGAAAAGAAGAATAAAGCTTACCACCACTGAGCACACAAGGGAGCGAGGCAAATTTCTTGTTTATGGCTTATATTTTTAAGGCAAATTCACATTTGAGTAAGAGACATCACTGTAATTTTTATTCTATGACATATCTATATAAGCTGATCTCTAAAAGTTTTACTTTATGACAGCAATGTATTCTGCAGAGATGTATTTTCTTGATTGAAGGTGTCTATTGGTCATCGAGTTTGGACTGTGCTGATAAATCTGTTGAAATAATAATAATAACAATAATAATAATAATAATAATAATAATAATAACAATGATAACAATAATAACAATTATAAACTAATAGTGATAAAAGACAAATTTGATAATCAACAGCATAATGTAGGGTACTGAGCGTAGAGTGTATGTATAATAGATATCTTTAATCGCAAAGGTGAGGATTTCCCGAGGTACGCTTTATTTAATGGAAACATTAAATATTGTTTCTGTAACCGTAGCAAAAAAATCATCTCAACAAATTAATAGCTCAGTTGCTTTGCAATTAGATTAGCGTAACGAATATAGTCCATTTGGAGCATGTGTGGAAACTGGGACAAATTAAGACAAAATATATGTGTAACCGGGTAAGGTAATCTCACCAAGATCAAAGCTGTAAGAGACGGGCGCTCTCAACTGACTACTATCTAGAAGAAAAGTCGTTTAGAAGCAGCTGAGGACTTTCCTTCATACTTTACCTCCACTTATGAAAAACGTTATCCACATCTCCGCCGGCGTCGCAGCCCACAAGGACGGAATCTCGTGCGCCTCGCCTTGGTCTGCTTTACCCGCCTTCTGTACGAACGTCGCCTATTTTTGCGCCATTCAGGGTCTGATAATCTCTCCTCATCTTCATGATCAGTGTAACCTTCTGGTCGGTTTTTATCGAAGTAACCATCTTCAGTATTCTGATCAAAGTCACTTTAATTGAGATGAACATTGTAAGCTTCTCTAAATCAACATCTTCAGCTGCTGAACGTATTTTATTTTCTATCATAATAAAAACCAGCGGATCATATAAAGCCTGGTTATTTTAAAGCTCACTCCATGGTCAAGGCATCTGGTACAGACAGAAGCCCACTTCTAAACGCCATCATTGTGTATTATTTCATATAGTCCAGTAACAAAAATAACCTTATTGATTGGAGACAAGTATTGAGTGCCCCACAGTAAATAGGTAGGTTCGTTAGGGTACTTTTTGTCATACTAGTAAAATCAAACTTCATTTGGGCAAAAAGGGCTCTACAATTTGTACGAAGTAAAGTATACGATATCTACAATGAACTCCTCTTTTAAACTTAATACCTTAACGTTTCTTTCCAGACTGCTGTGTTCTCTTCTACTCCATAATCAGTCATACTCAATGCCAAGGAGATAGCAAGAACCGATCCAGAAACGGCGATAAGGAGAAACCTGTTCATGGCGAAGACCTCCGTGCCCGGGTGTACAGTGCATTTTATATTCTTTTGATAGCAAATACAAGTGAGTGATTTCCATATTGCGTGATCGTGTTCTGAGCCTTATTTATTAACAGATAAAGTGCTCAATCAGTCTTGTTAACCAATACTTCAGTTTGGTATGTAACCCAGCATGATACTATTTGTAACCTGATAAAACCGGCTGCGAGGACGAATAAAACCAAAACATTTCCACAGCTGCACTAGGATCATTATTTATACAATTCACTCACCTCTTGTAACCGGTCAGTTTATTGGGAAAAGATAAAGAGAAGAATAACACTTCTAAATAAATATTCTAATCCAATATTTATTCAATGTTCTAGCCATTGCAAAGGCCCCACGATAAAAACTATATTTAGTCATTGACGTATGTATCTGGAGTGTTTTTTGTTTCTCCTATTAGAACCCGTTGTTTATGTAAGGTCGTATCAGGTCATTTTACTGATAGATTTACGCAACCACTTAATTGCACAGAGATTACTCTGTTATATTTTCAGTTGTTGCATCGTCTTTGTTCCAACAGGCGTTCAAAACACTTATTGTAATTAGTACTCTTGATTATGATGCGGAAATATAATACCTTCACATTCATTTATCTTAGTAAAGTAAAGTGAAAGTGTTCGAAATTTCTTAACTTTTATGACACGAGAACGATGGAAGGGTTGAAGTTGTATATTTTCCTGATATAGGCAGTGTAATTATGACAATCCACTTCCAGAAAGTATTAAATAGAAGGTGACTAAACAAATGTGTCAAAATTTCTGGCCTGTTTATTACTATAAAAGTGTTTATATATATATATATTTTTTTTTTTGGCAATTTATATTCATTTACTTAATAGAAATACTGGATTTTTTGTACAGGTCCAGATATACTTGCAATGCTCGGGAATATTTCGGCCACCACGATGAACTTAAAATAACCGCGTCCAGGCGATAAACTTTATCATGGAACAATCAAATGAAGGAGTCGATAGAGATGAGCGCAATTTTTAAGAGTAGCTAACAATATCACGGCAGTATTTGCTTAATGCTTTGGCACATTTATCCCTTCGGGTATCTCTGACTTCAAGACTTTAAATTCAAATTTTGATGCTAATCAGGAACAGACGAGGACCGAAATCCTGATGAATAAGTTACTCATTTCAGAATCGGCGCAAATGCTCCGGACTTCTATAACATTGGTCCATCCACTTAAACGTGTCCTTAATACCCTTAATAAGCCGGAAACAAATTCTTCCCAAATGCATTGACCTTGGCCCTATTAATTAAGCTTTTTGTCGAGATCAAAATCTACGTTGTCCCCGATCCCTTTGATTACTTTATGTTCTCACGGGTAAAATGATAAAAAGATACTACTGACACTAATTATGGCTTCGGCCGCCAACTCGCAAAACGTTAGTTTTTACGATCGACAACAGTCCTTTTCATAAAGTATTTCACGATAGACCAAACAACACGATAAACTTCATCTACTACGTTCAGGCCGTTGACTGTGCGACATAACCATCAATGCACACTTTCATTGCCCATCAAATGTTACATATACTACAAAATTATTCACACAAACAAAGATTTCCTCACCGCATATTGAGTATAAGGAGAGTATATTGAGCATAAGGAGAAGTGTTTTTTTTTTCAAGCCGATGAGTTCGATTGTATGATAAATCTTATTTTAAAACGTAAGCAATAAACGACAAATGCGATCCTCTCTCTTGTGTTTAAATTGGGAGGGAGGAAAAGAGGAATGTCTCCTTTTCAAAATGTTTTTAACTAGGATTGAAATCAATTTACTTAAGTCTTATCACGAAGTCCAAGTATAAACTTACGAAATCTCTTTATTTGACTCTAACGATAAACTAGTGTTGATACGTAATCGCCTATATTAAGAAATGCTTAATTTTATAAACATTTTGGAGCCTTCAACATTTAGTCTCCAGATCAAAACACTTCTAGGTCTTACTAGTGTTTTTGTTAGAATATACCGATTACAATAAAAAATATTTTCAAGGTAGGTGTTCAGTTTTATTCATATCCCGCCGCATGGAGGAACATATTAATTGAATTCCTCCCCCACAACCGGTTCTCTTGCCATTTTTTTTTCTTGTTTATAAATTATATTGCAAGCAAAACGAATACGGACACTTTGGAGCTTCCCAGTGTTGACTTATTACCAGAATAGGTCGAAACGAGTCGCTTTCAAAGAAAATATTCACTAGTGTATGAAAAATTGTTCATCAAACTATTGCAAATGATCTTTTAAGTTTAAGATTTGTTCGTACGAAGGTTTTAAAGCGATTACTATAAGCAGACAATTCAAACCAAATACCGCCTATTTTAAAAATGGAAATTTATGCGTGCCGCCATATTGAGTCGGGCGTCGCTTCACAATTGCCAGTATTGACTATATGATCCCTTCAGTAATCCTGCGACCTAGCGAAGTATGATTTGATTACAATCTTATGAAGAAATGCGATGCAAAATGGAGCCAATTAGGGAACGGAACCCCGTTTCTCTAAAGTCCTGGTAACTTCGAGGAACGGCCCCTGGGTCTGTTTACTTCCCCTTCCTATTTGCGATATGGTATGTATACTCAAGGAAAGAAACTCCCCCAATACGATCAAGATAACTAAGTGTTTTGACTGATCGTCTTGAATTATGATAAAAAAGAAAACTTGGCGAGAGAGCAAAGAAGGTTTCTCTTGCCGTAATAATGCTTCTTAGTTCAAGGCGTCTTTGAGATAATCACTTAACCCAAATAACTACAGTGAAATTTTCTAAGGCTTGTTAGGATTTGTGTTGTGTTTCAGTTTTTGATAGAATATACTTTCTTAAAAATTTTAGTGATGAAAAGCGGCAACGGTAAAAGAAGATTTTACTTACATTCCGATCTAGAATATTGGTGAAGATGAGCACTTACCGACTTAGAGAGGCCTCTTAAGCTATTTACGTGAACATGATCATGCCCGTATGATATGGAGACCATGCGCTTCTAGTACCTGTTGAAAAAGTATGTAATGCAACTTGAAGCTGTAGTTGAGAGCCAGCTTCGAGGCAGACTTCGCCATGAACAGATTTCTTCTTATAGTTGCGTTCGGATCTGTTTTAACTATCAGCTTGGCAGAATATTTTGTTGATTATGAAGATGAAGAAAACAAAGAGGCAGTGAAGGAAGCTGTGAGTGAATTCGCGTGGGAATATCCTCTGAGGTAATGATTTCAAATGAGAATTAATTTAGAAATTCCATGCTTTTGTTTTTTGGTGTAAACAGACGTAAAGCTAAATTAAAATTTAATGGCTAAATAACAGCAAAATAAAATGATGCATTCTCCAGGCGCCTTTTTCCTGGGAGAGACATACTGCTACTGCCGATTGTGTTTACCTAAATATAATTTTAATGCTTTCTGCCCGAATATGCATCACGTCATAAGATCCCTAAAATTCACTTGCTTTCAGTTATCGAACCATTTTTTTTAACTTTCCTCAGATGTTCCTTACCAATATACGATTAAAAAGATAAGTCACTGGGCTTGTTTAGAAGATAGAATGGGTCAAACTTATCCCATTTGTGCCTGTACTGGCACTGATCACGCAATCATTTCATCGGTTCACGGTACATTTTGCTGCAGCTGGAAGCAAGGGTTTTGAAAGCAACACTTAAAAAAAACTTGATAAGCAGAAAGTCTCGAGCGTATGGAACATTTTGATATATAATTTATGTAAAAATCACGCAAATTTGAACGACATCGACTCAACTTGTTCGTGAACGCTTTCCTTTTTTTTTTTTTTTTCCCCTTCGAATTTTTTTTTTTTAAAAAGGCTCCATGGGGTTTTTTCTTAATGTTTAAGCGCGCGCTAGCGTAATGTTTTTCTAGAAAATTCTTGTTTTCGCTTTTCAAGGTCACTAAAAGCCATCAAATGGCAATAAGCAAGGTTCAGACTATCTTTTGCTCTCGTAAATATTATCAAAATGACTTTCGTTATTAATCTAAGGCATCACGAAGGGAAGCCCTCGCCAGCGATAGTTTGGCTTTGCCTTTAATTTTCTTCAATTTGCTTTGATGAAATCTCCCAAAATTTTCACAATTTGTGAAAATTGTCCTGCCGAGTATTTAAAAGCCAAAAAAAGAGGGGTTGCAAAGGCAGTTTTCTTGCTATTTGCAAAGGCGATAAATCCTGCTCGAAAGATCCTTATTTTCTTTGTCCTTAACATTACATAATGGAATAGAACCTCGCCAAAATCGGTATCTGAGCATGCGTAGACTTTCTAATCTGTCGCCATTTGGCAATCTTTCCCACGGTGTTTTCTTTGTGGTTGTCATCTTTTTTTAGGCGTAGAAGGCCCATGAATATTACGAGTGGCTGGAAACTCTAGATTCCATCACATAAAAACTGTATTGTGTTAAACTGTATGAGCACACCTTTTCAAATAATAACCATGCCATCGTTTTGAGCTGCCATGTTTGTTTTGCGTGTTGACACTCCTAAAGCTCGCTCTATCTTCGCAACCAGATCTACCGCGATCAAAAAACCCTATGGAGCCTCCTTGACTCCTCCAAATTACGGGGGTTAAATTGTATACCAAAATTATGCATAACCGTGCTTTTTTAAGAGCTAAAGACCATCGTACCTCTTTACCTGGTCCATACAGTATAATACAATATCGTATTCGAGGAATGCGAGTGCGCTCGTTCCACTGATTGCGTAATTTTTATGGGCAGTACAGGATACGCAGTGCAAAAGTGAGGAATTACCTTAAGCGGAAGGGGCCGAAAAAATAGCATGAAAGCCTCGCGAATTGTTATCGGAAATGATGTTTTTAATGGAAATTAGAAAAAACTGAAAATATTAAAATGTTCTACTCATTTCTAGTGACTTGGATTGGAATGCTTTTGGCTATGACTTTATTGAAAAAATATTAGAGGTTGACGAAAGTGTTAACCCAAATACTTATGACAATGCAGAAGACCCCAGAGTTCCACGTCCTCGAGGCGTTAGGAAAAGTCGCCGCCGCCGAAGAAGTTCACGTCGTCACCGTGGTTAGAAGCGAAGGTTAGGCATTTCAATCAGTTTTTAACCAGAAAGCAGATATAACTACTTAAAAATAGTATCCGGTGCTACTTCCGCGCAGTCACTGGTCGAGATGATTACTTATAAGAACTCTTATAATCTAAGAGAATTGTCTTTGATTATCTTTTGTGCGGATTTAAGAACAAAAACAACATCAAATACAAAAAAAGCGTTGGATTTTATTCATTCTATGGAGTTCTTGGGCATTAACAATGCAAAACAGATGTATCGGATCATTTGTCAGTGCCTGTGATTCTCAACGAATGTTTAACAGTTCCTTCGCGAAATAAATATCTAGAAGGTTACTCGCTCTTTGTTATTTTCCTTATCAATCTTTTCTATTATTTTTCTTTTGTTTTTTAACAGAACGACAAGGTCTATCAAGGGCCCAGTTTTAAAGAATAATGGGAACTTCAGCTACATAAAACTATCCAAGCAATAATGTTCACAATGGAGTAATTTTACGAAGTTAATATTTATAGTAAATGAACCGTAGGAACGTAAATCAAAGGGGCCTTGATTTGAATGTCAATAAAATACTAAGTTTTTCATTTGTTTAATATAAATTTTTGATCAATATTATACTGCAAAAACTGTTTCGTGATCTTATATTTCTTGACTTCGTTACGGAAATCAAATTGTAGGTTCAAAATAACTTCACAGGAGAAGTCATTGAACAAAATTTTGAATGTCTGACGAAATAGAGGAGGTCAGGGAAGGTTTTCAAGCGCGGTTCACGCTAATGCATTATCAGCACTGCTATTTGATGGTTCTTGCATCACTATTCGACATACTTTCTTAAGTGAGAGAAAGACTGAGGTTGATGTGGGAGAACCATTCACTTGACAAATGACTAAGCTTTCAATTGCAGTTTTGAAAGCTTTTCTTACAACCCCATGCTGTTTTATAACAAAGCCCTGGCCTTAAATGTAATCTGTTGTTTCCGCTATGTTTTCTCTTAAAGAATAATATGCATAATGCAGTATTGTCTGTTTCGGAAATCTAGCCACACTTTGTTCATTCTAAAGGTCGAAGCAGGACGAAAGATCTCTCTTTGGAAGAAACTAAATTAACAGCCGAAACCCAGATTTGGGGTCATGGGATATAGACGATAGCTACCGACTCTATGCTAGTGCACAAAAATGTTCGTAATTTTTAGGTCAGTTGTTATATTTTCATGCCAACATTCACATGTTCTTCTCATCACACTTCAGGTAATAGATCTACGAAAATATCATAGCCAGGATAGACATAAACTCAACCCGTCTGGGCCATAGACATTTTTGTCTATACCATGACGTCATGCAACGTGGCGCGACGGTCCAATTTTTAACACTTAGGCTAGCCCCAGATTTTAGCCCCGTACTTTTGTCTCTGATATTTATGGAGCTTAGGACCAGTTTACTTTATATAGCTTAGAAAGAGCTTTGCGTCAATAGCAGTTTAAATGGCGTCGACTGAAATGTGTGGGAGAAATCACATTTCAAAGTTGAGCTGCGATAACTTATTTGGGACGGTTGAGGCCAAACATGCTATCAATATCATTTAAATTTAAGGTATGTGTAATTCTTTTTCGGAAAAAAGAAAAAAATAATACGGTAAAATTCTATATATGTGCATCTCATTTATGAAAAAAGAAATAGAGTGGAAGTTAGTTTAGTCCGCGTGCGCGGCTGTGGTTGTTTTGAAGTTGTCTTAGGCCGTTATGGCGTCATGGCTTCTACCAGCTATCGATTTCTCAGTATTCCTACAGGTCCTTTTGTTTTTCGTTTCAGCTTATGGATGATCTTATCTCCTTTTTGACAACAGTCTTTCGAATTTATGATAAAGGACTGTCGAGTAAGACGGTCTGATAAAAGTTTATTAAAAACTGAGCTTCCGGTTTAATTTAAAATAATATCGACCAGGACTCTGAGGAAATTCATCCCAGGAAATTGCAGATGACATTGAAGTTAATATGTTATTTCATCAGTCGCTACTTTCTACAAGGTGTCTTTTCAACATGTTATCGGAAAGGCATCGAATGTTATTTTCTCTCGCGGATTTTTCATCGTGAACAAGACTGCCCTCGTGTGAGGAAGCTTGAGGGCACTCTTTAAGTCCAGCGGCAAACAAACAACCGGTGACTAAAGCTGGTCGAAGTGTGTCCACTGAAATTCTTACTACTTTTGGTACGAGACATTTCTTTTGACATTCATGAGGAAATTTCAGATGATATTGAAGTAAAATATGTTATTCCATCGGTCGCTACCTTCCATGAGGAATATTTTAGACATCTTACTGGAATGGGATAGAATTTGATAACAAAACACGGCGAGCAAAATACATGTTCGCGCAACACATAGCGGGCGCGAGAATAGTGATGACATGTCTGTCGCAAATGAGATTTGTGGTACAGTAATACAGAAATGAATAACAGAAATAAGGTAAATGAAGTTTATTGAGATTTTGAATTCTGTTCTGCCGTCTCCTTTGAAAAAAAAACC
Source organism: Pocillopora verrucosa (assembly GCF_036669915.1). Classification (NCBI taxonomy): domain Eukaryota; kingdom Metazoa; phylum Cnidaria; class Anthozoa; order Scleractinia; family Pocilloporidae; genus Pocillopora; species Pocillopora verrucosa. Next base: position 15,177,641 of record NC_089321.1, on the reverse strand, counting down.
AGGCCGCCACAAGAAAGCTAGCAAAGAAAAACTTCGTCTCAATCCTCCCTCGGTCACATCAATTTATTTTAGTTTTGTCTTGACCAATCGTATCAAAGGAAATGGTATAGACAAACGTCACGGAAACAAAACCCTCACAGGTAAACCAACAATACGTTGTGTATGAATTTAAATGTAATTGGTATGATGCGAATTATATAGGATGCATGAACCGTTACCCTCATATTGAGGAGCTCAAATATTGGTAACTATCTTAAGGACGAACACAATCGAAGACCACACAATCCTCACGAGCAATTTGCCATCCTAAAGCAGTGTCGCGGAGAGTTCGAGGCTCTTATTTATGAGATGCTTTCAATAAGGAAAAATAGACCAACTTTGAATTCCATTCTTGCGAAATTGTTCATTCAATTATGTACATTTCTTTGTTTTATTCCATCTCATATCATTCTAATTTAGTAACACACTTTCCTTTCCTAATATAACGTCACTAAAACTCATCGTAATTTTACAAAATGGTGGCATGTCGTTGCCGAAACGTCATGTTTTAATGTCGCTTCTTTTTGTTCTGAACAAGTGGAAGACTTTAATTATACTGGCATTTGCATAACATAGTTATCGTTTAAAGAAAAAGTTGCTAAAACTTTTAGTTTATTATGATAAAAGAAAGTTATAACCTTATTTATACAAGCGCACAGGTGTTTTCTGCATTTTGACGATTAAAAACATCATTCAGCAATTATTAAACCGATAAATTTACTTTTGTTGTGGTCATAACAATGCTTAACACCTGGTGCTGAGAGTCTTAGCTTTTAATGGTCCGTTATAAATAAACGTTTTCAATGTGTTGTCGGTACGACGACAATTGTCGACCCAGAGATATACATTGCTCTATATCCTTGGGAAGGATACCGCTCAGGAGCTCACTCATCGATAACTAAAGAAGCTCGATGATATAACGTGAAACCCTAAACTAAGGTTGGTCAGGATGCTAAATGGAATTTTTTACCAGGAAATTTGTGTATCCCTATTGGCAATTTTTGCGCTGAGTAAGTAAACCGCTTTGTTTTCGTTTGCTGTTGTTTTGTCTTTGTCTTTCACCTTTTAACGATTCGCGTGAGAAAAAAAGTTACGTCGAATTCCATAGATTTGACTTTCCATCCTTTCAGAGCTAATAAGCCGGTTATGTTATTTCTCGAAGACCACAGCCCGAATGAAACCGCGAAAACAAATTAATCCAGCGCCCAGAGAAATGAAATATTGCTTATTCTTTGGGCTTAAAGGGTATAAACTGTGGGAAATTACCGAACTTGAACACAGGCGCTTGCTTTGCACATCCCGGCTCGAAAAAAAAAAATTAAAAAAGGAGGAATATAAAACAATTTAAACGTCTGTGGAAAGACTATAATTTTAGGTATCTGTATGAAGACGTAAACGGTGGGCGACGGATTAAAGATGACGTCATAATTTGTCGAAGAATCTACGGACTCCTGCCAGAAGCTCGTGGGAAAATGTTCGGAAAATTTCGAAAATTGCAAAAAATGTTTCACTGTTATTTTACAAAAGGTTCTCGGCTAACTGGAAACAGTTTACCTGGTACCTAAAGTTGTTTATCGGTCAGTTTGGAATACTACTAAATGAAAGATAACTGTTAAGCCCTGGAGCTCGAAGCAAATTACTTTGTTCACTCTGCCCCTGTTCTCCGAACTGAAATCTTAACATTATGAAAGAGGCTAAAACCAGATCATGAGAAGGAAGTTGAGTCTTTCCCTACCCCCAGTTCCAAGGCTACATGGATAATTAATTAACTGCCCTGAATTTTTTTACGAACATGAATGGAAGAAACTGGCATACGAGCTCACGAGGAAGAAATATCAAAGATAAAACGTGAGTGCTCGATGAATGAAATATTTCTGAAATCTTCAAAACTTTCCGAACATTTTTCGACGTGTTTTTGGCTGTTATTGTAATATTTGTTTAACATCGTCGCTAATGTTTTAATAAGTTATTGTTTTTTTCTATGTTACTTTTATTGAGCGCCGTCCGTAGTCCTCCGTCCTCTTATACAAAACCCCATGGTAACATACTTTTACATTCATACTGTGCTAACGCGACTAGCGCTTATAGAGAATTAGTTTTTCAAAATGGATTTGTTTGATTTGTGTATTAATTGCCATTTTGCCAAGTTCTTAATTTCTTAATAACATCAAATGCCATTTCTCATTATTTCGATGGCTGTTTTCTTTTTTGACATCCTCGCTGAGTATTTAATAACTTGCCAGGTACTCCGTTACTACCACACAGCAAGATAATATTTGATAACTGTGCAAAAAACTTCACTGTGAGCCTGAACTTTTTAAACTCGAACAATAATTATTTTGTGCACACCCGAAGGACTAGGGACTACCATAAGCCAACCTAGCGCAAGTTTAGCTTGTTTTGTTTTGCCTTTGTTCAAGCGATTCATAATTGTGTTTCAGCTCATAGCAATACCGTTTCAGACGCGCCCTTAGAAGATACAGATCCTTCCCCATCATGCTTGCTGAAGGTTCACCTGACTGGCAGCTCGTATGAATGTCACTGTCATATGGATAACAACTACCATAATTGCACGTCGATAGGCAACCATCAAAACGAGAATTTAAAATGTAAGAAATCCACAGTATGTTTACCTGAGCACGGTACGTGCTACAAATGCGATCTTAAAAGCATGCAACGAACCATCTGTTGTGATGACGTTTCAACTACAGATACAATTGGAACACCTCCAATATTTAAATTTGGGGAGAAAAGGTGTTCACAAAACTCCGAAAGCAGGAAAACTAGTAGGTATTACAAAAAGACAACAACAACCCTAAATCTAAACATTCAACAAATTTTGATTAATGCAAGTTGCTTAGTTATTGACCCAAAAAATGATTGCATTAAACGTTTTGAGTCTTCAACCCACGAATAATTAACACTCTCGGAAACTAAAACCCAACGCAGTGCCTTTGTTAAGGCCTTAAAATTGGACCGGCCCTCTCAGGGAGGTTCTAGGCATGAAACAGCACTTCGAGAGAGCAAGAAGTATTAAAAGAAAAAAAATTAAAGCAAACGTAGCCTAGAAACAGCATGTTTATTGAGCCGAGAGATTGCAATGTTAGCGTCATCACCATCGTCAAAAATTTCATCAGGAAGATCATTCTTACCAATACCAGCCTCATCAGGTCTATCATTAACAGTATCATCATTCCTAGTGTCTCCGTCAGCAGCTGTAAAACCAACGCCAACATCATCACCATCACCAACACCAGAAACATTTCAAAAGCTGGTATTCTTTCCTTATCTATCTATAGTAACATAATTTTTTTCGCATTTTCCAAGCCTTTTTATGGTTTACATACCTCACTATCATCTTTCGGTCTCAGGCAAATGATGCTGTTTCAGAGCTCGATAGCCTAAATATCAGCAGCAACAATTCCTTACAGGTATGGGGTTTCATCAATGATATAAAACGCCATCTTTTTAATCTAAAAGTGTAGCGAAAGAACAGCTGCAAGCTTCGAATCGATATGAAGGTGGAATAAAATATAATACGTAAGCGCAAAAATTTCCATGCAAAGATTAAATATCTTCTACCTTTAGTTGTAGAGTGATTAGTACTCGAAACGTTTTTGTAAGTGACCTTTTCCTTCCCTTATCTTAATGAAAAAAGCCTTACTCTCAGAGGAAAAGTTGAAAAACATATTTTATGGCATCAGAAAGTCATATATATAGATTTAGCCAAAACCAGAAAATCGTCTGCAGTATCATTTATGCGATAGTCGTTGCTTTTAAACCGAAAGCGCCTCTTAATACTGCATTTGCCAATTATAACAATGAATTGACTTACATCTCATTATGATGAATCTTGGAAAAAGTAAAAAAAAATAAATAATGTGTACTTCATGGAGTTACAGGAAGCTGCAAATGTGTTTGAAAACTTTACCACTAAGTATCGAAGAACGACCCCCAGAGAAGAACAGTCTGGAGTAGATGAACTCAGGACGGAGTCTATTTTTAAGGTGGCAGTCGCCTTCGAGAAAGTTGTTTTTAGCTATGGCAAATACCATCTACGTGGAACAAAGAGTTCAAAAAGGATCGTTCGGGACAACATAAGTGAGTATTTACATGGCTGTCTATTCAGATTTGTGACAATCGATCATCTATTCAGTAGCTGTCTGACTAATCAAGAGAGTGAGTGACTGAGTAACTGACAGGTCGACTTACTGACTGACTGGCTGACAGTGACTGACTGTCTCTCTGAAGCTCTGGGATATTGAATGACTAACTGATTCCATGACAGAAAAAAAGACTGCATGAATTTTGTTTGTTAATTTCATAAATCTGACCTTCACTTACATTAACATAACTTTTTTTTCCTTTCTTTCCAAAGTCCTTGGTATTCAAAAAGGTTATAGACAAAATGCAAATAACTTCTATCTGGAGAAACACGAATGGCAGGCATCTATCAATATTTCCTCTGGGAACTTTGCCAACAATGGTTTGTATACTTGCCGTTATCTTTTTACATTCATACCCGTTAATTATTTGAGTTATCAGTGTCTTATTAAAGAATCCTCAAAGTAATTTTTGATTAATAGCATGCCAATTGCAACCCCTCGTCCTTTCCTATGACCTCTTCTCTAGCTGTACAATCCTGTACTTCTCTGTTCACAAACATGATTGAAAGTGGAAGGGGAATACTAAATTTTGAGTCATGCAATAAAAGCTCAATTTTGTTGCAAATTGAAGCCTTCAAGTACATAATTCAGCCCCACTGAATTGTAATTTATCCTGTTGCTAACCTCGAGCTCTACAACTGAAATTAAATTTGTCAGTCTTGCAATCTGTAGATTATATATGAACAAGGTTCAATCAGTTTCTGAAGAGCACTTCCTTCTAACAGCTTTGTTTACAGCATGTTTCCAATGAAGATTAGGTCCAATCAAGCAGGATTCAGTTTCTTGGACCTCATCTTATTGATACGAGATTCCGTCGATTGGTCGACACTGAATTATTGTAACAAGAACCCACCTGACACTCCGAATAATCCTAACGTACAAGTTAACCTTGGAGCGCAAAGCAGTATTGAACGCTGAAATCTCGTTCCTCGTATGAGATCGAAACAAGGCAACGACAACTTAATATTCGGCGCGCTTTTTTGAAAGCCGTTAAAAACGTTTAATGAGCTCGCGCAACCGAAATCGGATACCGGGTGTTATCAAGCGCTCAGCATCAATCGCATTTCTCTTGCCTGCTAGCACAACAGATTCTAATGATAAAAAAATTTAAGGAACATTTTGGAACTGCTCAAACCTCCAGATAAGCCTTTCGCTTCCAAAGCTGTTAATTTTGGTGTTGTGAATGTTCGTACGAAAATTTAATGTAAATTATCGCGGCTACGACATCATATTTCGTTTTCCTAGCAAATCGTTCATGCACCTACTCCGCCACTGTATTGTAGCAAAGCTTTATCAGACTTCATCAGATAATTTGGTCTATAATTATCAAAGTTACTAGCAATAGAGGTTAACTTAATAAAATTTGGTTATAAGAAATTCTGCCGCTTATCTAATGAATTCTGACATTGCTAAAGAGGAGAATATGCTATTTGGGGAATTTATAGTGCATTACTATTCTGCAAAAACTGTTTGGCGGTCTTATATTTATTGTCTTGGTTATCGAAATCAAATGGCAGGTTCAAAATAACTTCACATTCAAAATTTAGAATTTCAGATGAAATAGAGGAAGTCGAGGAAGTTTTTCGAGCGCGGTTCATGCGCGATTCATGCTAAAGCATTATCGGCCCAGCTATTTGATGGTTCTTGTATCATTGTTCGACATACTTTCCCAAGTGAGAGAAAGACTAAGTTTGATGTAGGAAAATCATTCACTTGAAAAATTCTCGCCAACTTTGCTAAGGTTTCAATTGAAGTTTTGAAAGATTAACTTACAACTCTATGCTGTTCTACAACAAAGCCTTGGCTTCAAATGTAATCTGTTGTTTTCGCTCTGTTTTCTCTTAAAGAAAAATGTGCATAATGAAGTATTGTCTTATTTGGTAATCTAGCCACACTTTTTCCATTCGCAAGGTCGAAGCAGGACGAAAGATCTCTCACTGGAAGAAACTAAATTAACATCCGAAAACTATATTTGGGGTCATGGGATAGACGATAGCTAGCGACTCTATGCTAATGCACGAAAACGTTCGTAATTTTTATGTCAGTTTTTATGTCATGAAACATGACGTCACGATATTGTCTGTATGATGGCAATCGTCGACTTAATAATAATAATAATAATAATAATAATAATAATAATAAAAGCTTTATTACGGTATATCCATAGAATGGCTCTTCACCCGGGTAAACTAAGTTAATCTACGCTAAAAAACTAACAAATTCATGATGATAATACAATTAATAATTATGGTACAAAGCATTTGGAATTAAGACCGAAGCAAATTACGATAGACGAGATTTCAAAGACGTAAAGGCCTGTTTTGAAAATTATTTGCTGTCCACAACGATTTTGTCCCTGAAGGCAGCGTATTGAAGATCCGGGCAGCAGTGTCCTGAAAAGTATTTTCCTGAGGCTTGCGAGAGTAGTATAGCATGATGATGTTCTTGACGTGTTCATCCCAAAGAAGATTCTCATCAAGGTGGACGCCAAGTAGCTTGGTATTCTTGACTCTTTCAAGATCCTTTCTTCCAGCAGACAACAGCAGTGGAAATGACGACAGATTACGGCGAGTGAACATTTGCCTTGTTGAGAACATCATAGACTTTGTCTCGTCTGGGTTAAGAGCTAGATTAGATTCCTTAGACCGGCTGTGGAGCTCAGAGAGTGCATTATTCGTCAATGACACACCACCAGCTAATTCTTGCACTGGGGTATGATGGTATAGGGTCGTATCGTCAGCGTACTGTGAGCATTTTGTAGATGCAGGGATGACGTCGAGAGAAAACTCAACTCGCCCATGCTATTAGCATATCCGTTTTTCTTTTTTACTTAGAGATGTGTACTCTTCCGTACATCTAAGAATCCTTGGAAAAGGTATCGGGAAAGAGCATATGTCGGCGAATGTGTACAACTTGCGTAACAAAGACTGCTACGGAAACTAAAAAATATCCCTGACTAAGACTGGATAGGATGCTCAGTGGACATTTCTGTTTGTTTTTTTTTTGTTTTGTTTTGTTTTTTTGTCTCATTAATTTATATTCCTTGGGCCTGGGAGGAAGAAATATTTACCCTATATCAGAATTTGGAGTTTTTTCCCTTTGTAATAGTTTATTTGTACTTGAAATTACCTTAGAAGTACTGCGAAAGCTTTGAGTTAAATGAGGTTATAAACTGTGCCGTCAAAAACGAAAAGCGTGACGTAACAACTATGTTTACATACTATCATCTAAACTAACCAGTTGACCTATGAGAGCGCGATAATTTTATATTTTAAAATGTCCTTGTCGTAAGAGTTTGTATCACCTTTTCGAAGGTATTAAGGACAAAGGGTCACAAAAGAAAATCATGACAACAAAAACAAATGTTCTCAAGAAAATGGACTATAAAAACATGTACCAAGTAAATTATAACCAATACATTAGCTTTAGAGGGCGCTGACGTATGATAGTTGTGTAGCATCGACATGAAGAAGACGAAATCATATATGTATTTAAGGCACCATCGATTAAATTTGATCGTGAAATATGATACTATAATATATAGGATTAGCCAAGCCTAAAAGCGGAGCTCTTGTTAATTTTTTTTTTCCTGCCCCTCGTTATACTAAATAAAAACTGTAATAAAAGTCTTCAGCACTGGCTGTAGAAGAGTTCCTTCAATGGATTGAAACACCAGTTCGGGGGGTTGGAGGGTGGGGAAGAATTGACAAAGTCTGGACCTGGGGACGATGTTCTCACAACTACGCACATGCTAGTCAGCGGTATCTTCAGACAGCTTACGACCTTCGTCGTTGTTCTTGATGTTGTGACCAAATTCTCGAAGATAGGGAGTGTTTTCTTCTTCAGATGAGGTGCATGCTTTCAGCAGCAGTTGAAATTATATCCTATTGAGCGTGACTTATAATTTCGGTTTGGGAAAATAAGCCAAAATTGAAAGAAACGACAGTAAACCACTTTGCGTTAAGACATTACTGGTGGATTAGGGTGTATACGTGCAGTGAGTACGGTAAGTCAGTAAAACAATACGCCAGAATCGTATGGGCTTCTCTTATATCTTCCCTTGAAGTTGCCAGGTATGACTGCTTACCCCACCGTTTTTCCTAATAACACTTTAATCCCTCAGAGTGACTAGCATGTAATTTCTCCTTCCAATATCACCCCTGAGTCACACATTAAGGTCATGAGAGTAAAGGAAATGTTGAGAGAAAGAGAAAGCAGACTTACTTACCAACTTTTTTCAATCAGTATTCAGTCCTGACGATGGTACTTCTGAATCTTACCAAGGGCCTTCTATTATATCGGTTCATCATTTAAGTGAGATCCGCCTTACAATTTCAGAGGTGATTAAAGTTCTGGCAGACATTGATGAAAACAAAGCACATTGCCCAGACAACATTCCTGGTAGATTGCTGAAGGGAACTGCACCTGAAATTGCCTCGTCCTTCTGCCGTTTGTTTAACCTATCGTTGTCTCTCGGCAAGTTTCCCGATCAGTGGAAATTAGCTAGTGTATGTCCTGTCTACAAATCCGATGATCCCACATTACCCAAAAACTACCGCCCAACTTATTTATTGTGCATTATATCCAAATGCCTAGAAAGATGTGTGTTTAATCACTGCTATACCCTGATCTGGCCACAACTCTACCATCTGCAGCATGGTTTTCTTCGAGGAAGGTCCACTGTTACTCAGCTCGTCCAGGTCTATCACGAAGTGATTCAAGCCCTAGCCAAAGGAAAGGAGATTGACATAGCTCATTTGGACTGATAGATATCAACGAGTAGCACCACAAGGCACCTATTCCGACTCGTTACAAGTCTTGTCCGGTGTTCTGCAAGGCTCAATATTGGACCCTCTGCTTTTCCTTGTCTCTATAGACTACATTCCTCAATGTATTAAACATGACTCTAACTTGCCATATTTGCAGAATCGGATAAATTTTCATTTCAACAAGACCTAACGCAGCTCTCAATCTGGAGTGATACCTTGGAAATGTGTCTCAGCATACCCAATGTAAGGCCTTGAATATCTCTAGGAAGAAACCTCCCACAAAACGGGAATACCACCTTAACGGGTCCCCACTGGCAACAGTTAGCGAAATTAAAGATTTGGACATAACTGTCACCAATACTCTCCAATGGTCTCAACATATAAAGCTGATTTCCTCTAATGAAAACAGAACGCTTGGCCTTATTCGTAGGGTCTGTAGAGATATCAATGATCCTGACATCAAGAAACTTTTATACTACTCAGTTGTTCGACCACAACTAGAGTACGCTTGTGAACTATGGTCATCTTACACGTCAAAGGACAAAAAACTATTGTTAGAAAACGTTCAGCGCAGGGCCACAAAGTTTATCTTGAATTATCCAAGGGATAGGTCCTACAGGGAACGGCTGCTTAAACCTTCTCTATTACCAATAGAATATAGAAGGAAATGAAAGACTTGGTACTTATCTATGACGCTAGAGCAGGCTACATTGATCTGGGTCACCACGACTTTTTCCATCAAACTGTAGTTCGGCAGAAAACGCGTAATTCGAGTGAATTAAATTATCAAATACCACACACAAAACAAAATTACTTAAAACATTCGTTTTATTACAGGTCTATCAATCTTTGAAACAAATTACCAAGGGACATTAAAAGCGTTGGCTCATTTCATACTTTTTAAAAGGAGGCTTTTAGATTTTTACGATGAAAAGACCGTTTCTTATAATCTTCCAAGTCGTGAGGGTGTCAGTTAATGAACCTATTCTTAAATTGACTTGGTTGTAAATAATATCATATGATAATTACTGCTAGTTTTATTACTATTTTCACGATTATAATTATTACTACTATTTTTTTAATATTTATTGGGGTCGAATATCAATTGGGACATCGTCCTGTTTTCTTCTCCAGTTGCCGATACTATTCTGTACGTGTAACAAATTTCAATTAAGTAAAGTAAAGATAATCAACTAAAGAACCTCTTGATTGTTAAACAAATTCTCCTTGCCAGCACATTAGGAAATATAAGGAGAACAGTATGGAGAATATGCATTCTGATATTGGGGTGTAAAGGGTTAAAGACATCATGTAATAAGTTATATATATGTAGAGTCCTGCTTGAATATATGATTGCAGTACGTACAAATGCCAAGTAAACATCATGCCATAGTCTTCTACTCTTCCATTCTGGAGGTTGCCTTGTGTAAAAATAAAAAAAACTTTTTAAAGACACCTCTACAATGGTAGGTACACACAAGCATTGAGGTATGATTGTCAGTTTGCCATTTATACTTGCAAACAGCTTATTTCTATCAGCTTTTAAAACTTCTGTATCCCCACTCTCAAAGAAAAACATTTCCCGTGCAAATGTAAGCATTAAAGACATAAGCTACCAGCAACATGTTTTTCCATTGCAAGTGTTTCATAACATCAGATTCTCATCACATTTTTTTCTTACATTTGAAAGCATAAGAGTATTTTAATCATTACAATGTGATGAAATCCCCCATTTTAACTCTTTAATTCCCATGAGTGACCTAGACAGAATTTCTCCCTACAATATCAAAATAATATCAAGCAGACAAGTTATGAGAATAAAGAAAAACATCAGTTAGGCGATTATAAGATGATCCAATACTAAATCCTCCAAACTAACATCACAAGAACTGTATGGGAGATAGTAAGGAGAATTGCTAGTGAGATCTTGGGAGTTAAAGAGTGAAGTTCCACTGGTGACCAAGACAGAATTTCTCCTTCCATTATTAGTGTGACATAAAGCAGACAAGTAACGAGAGTTAAGAAAAATATCAATTAGGGATTATTGGTTGATCCAATTCCAAATTCTCCAAACTAGCATGACATAAATTGTATAGCAGACAGTAAGGAGGATTACTCATGAAAGTTTGGGAGTTAAAGGTTAAGACACATATGGTAATCATGTGTACCATAAAGTCAGCAAATAAATATAAAATTATACTCCAGTAAAGTATTATTATGTAAAATGAAGTTTCAAACTTGAATATGAAAGAGATCTTTGCAGTAATGAACACAACTTGAACAATAGTGTAAATAAGGCCTGAAAAAAATTCAGGCCTGTACGGTATTTGAACCTATGACCTCTGCGATACCAGTGCAGCACTCTATCAACTGAGCTAACAAGCCAACTGGGAGCTGGCCATCATGTTGGTATCAAATAAACCCGTGAAGAGAAGTTTCAACCTCATTGAATTAAGTTGACTTCATAATTCATATTTTAGTTAAAGAAATGTGAAATTATATCTCTTTACAAGGATGAAAAGGGATGCCATTTATGAATTTTAAAACAGTAAATGCCAAAAATATAACAATGGAATTGAAAAAAACTACTAAAATATGTCATATCTATTCACTGAGGTTTTAATCATTAGCTTTCATATAGAGATATAAAATAGGGTTTGTGCAAAAAACCAGGGCAAAAAAATTAAAGATTCAGCAGAAGCATGTGATTTTAACTTGTTTACTGATGTTCTCACCTGAATTCAATCTGGAATAAGAACTCTGCAAGACTTCTGTTTTATCTTGAATTAAAACATAAAATTCAATTATTTGCAAGCAGGTTGAGGAGGAGATTAAAGGAATAGATATATGTTACATAAAATGAAACCTCTTACAATAAGATAAAGCAGAGGCATATTACCAATATATGGTCATAAAAGCAATTTTATTCTAGCCTTCCTACTTGAAGGGTGCCTTGTGTATCAAATATATCAAGTTCAGTACCTCCCGAGTCACAAGCCGGGCTTTTGGGGCCACAAATAATAAAATAATCAACGAGTTATGTCGGGCCAATTGATCGGTTGTAACGCTTGCGCACTGGCGTGACTTACAAATTAGACAAAGGTGATCGGAAGGCGCCTTCTCGATAATTTACGTTGAAATATCAGGTCATGAACTACGCACAGTGTGGAGAGGATCAAAATTAAAGAATAAAATTTGGCACTTTTGTCATTACAGACATATCGCGTTGCTTAAAAGGACACAAAAACAAGTTAAAATGGGTTACAGTGTTACCATTTACAAACACTCTGAAACAATTCTTGCAGTTTTTCACGAGATTTAGTACACGGAACCCGAAAGGAAAGAACCCATGCACATAAAACAACAGCACACGGAACCCGATGAACCAGCCCTCCTATGAACCACAACGGTTTTGAGCGACAAACTAGAAATTTCCTTGCGGCCATCAAAATCAATTGGACAAACCCAGCTTGACATATTGGGTGGCGTGATTGTGCAAACTTTTCTCTTTGTTATACGACCTGTTTCGCGGGTTCTACAAGTTTGAACCAAAATTAGTTAATGTAATGAATTAGAATCGAAAGTTATTAAAATGGACTGAAGAATTTTACATTTTAATGAGAATTTGATCTTTTAAAATGTTTTCATGGAAAGTAAAGATTGGAGTGGCTTTGGGTATTTCAGCCCTAATTTGGAAAAAATAAAACAGTTATTGGTATGTTCTAAACATCACAACACCTGAGAGGACACTGGAAATGTAGTAAAAGTATTTTTAAGCACCCAGAGCAAAATGAAGAATGTGAGGCAGTGAAAGGAGACTGATTTTTCAAAGCTATTTGTCGTAAAAGCTGCCACCAGCTTGTTATTGAACTCAATAAAAATTTGCCTGGAAGGCATTAACTTTCTTTTGTCGCGAAACTCGTGGATTTTTGAAATTTTAAGCGGATGCAAAATCGAGACAAAAGTTCGTCATAACACAATTTGTCCTTCGATTTTGTCAAGAGAATTTTGGTTTTGTCTGTTAGTGCAGATAGCCCAGATAGGCACTTTCAAATATATTACCCATGTGATCCGACTACAACTTTAATTCCGAAAACTTCGAAAACATCTCCAGTCAGTCTGGCTTTCTTTTACTGCTTTACATTTCCCCTTGTACTGTGGCTGTTAATGAGTACTTTCACCGCATTTCCAATGTTTCTTAAAGTGTTTGGATGTTTAGAACATGCCAATAACTATTATATCTTTTCCATACTGTGGTCAAAATGACCGGAACGAAACAAAATTAACTTGTACTTGAGGATTTCGCTGGATGGCTGGTAGTACTTCAAATGAGTCGATACGTCGTGCAGGTGTCCCAGCGGATTTGGACCCCACTAGATTTGGACCCCCCGGTCCAAATCTGCCGGCGGATTTGGATCCCCAACAAAACTGAATGAAAACATCATCCTTGACGTACAACTAAAAATGGATGATACTTAAGTTCCAGTGCGTACTAAAGTATGTTTTCAATTCAAAACATGCGTATCATTAATGCATACGAACTGGCATCCCGTCGGATGTTTCATTTGACCAAGGGAAAATGGGCAAGAATTTAGTGTAATTTCTGGAGAGAGGTCGGTTTTGAACCTTTTCCGCGATAGTCGAACACCGCTAGATTCAATAAGAGACAAACTTGTGACACTAATTTATTTTGTCATTATTCAATGCCCGAGTGTTGGGACGACATGGTACAGTGCGAGTTGTGCGAGGAATGGTTACACATGAGCTGCAAGGGTTTAAGACTGGCCCAAAGGGCGAGTGGTTCTGCATTGTCTGCAGATCGCCAGACTCTAGACGTCTTCGTAACTTTTAAGGTGTTATTTCGGATTCCTCAACAATTAATAATCGTTAAAATTAGAAAATAAGATTGAGTTCATGTAATAGTCTCCACTTTTGTTAACGTATCAAGAAAAGCGGATCAGCTTAGGGTTGAGCAGGCTTTGTTTAACGATTAACAATGACCGTATATGGCTACTTTGGAACAATGGCGGAAACAGCTTTAAAATACACGCGGGATTTTTCAAAATTTTCGATTATCATACGAGCGGCAGATTTAAACCATCGGCAAAACTGATGATAAGACAAATCCTCCCCGTGGGGGTGATTCTGGTAGATTTTTTAGGATGCAAATAGTCACCGTGGGGTGGATGGTGGGGCGACTGTGGGTAGTAAAGAGATGTCACCGTTTTTTTCCTTTATTTTGCTTAGAACTGGCGAAAGATATATTCAATTAGAGGCTCGCTGTGCGATGCAAAAGTAATGAGGGCATGTGAAACCTGGTATTAACGTCCGAAGCCTACCACGCCGTTGAATTTCGCGCTGCGTGAATGAGAATTTGTTCGAGATGGGCACAAAAAGTTTCATATTCTCCTTCTTCTAGCGTGTGATTTAAACCTGGTAATAACGTCTGAAGCCTCACGCGTCGTTAATTCATGTAGTTTCATGGGTATCATTCTCTTTCCGTATTTCAATTAAACGAAAGGAGTTAAAAAAACAATGGCGAGGGGAAATAGTCGCATACGCTCGTCAATTTCTCCCATTTGACTCGACTGTTTAATCCGAGTATGTTTAAATTTCGCGCTTCGTAAGCACGAAAAACTGAATAATCTCCTCCCACAAAATTTTTTTGTGTTTACACAAGCCGACATCTAATAGATACCTATTCATCCTTTTGTGTGAGAGCAGGAGGTGAGATTTTTTTCGCATGATCATGTTCTGCTAGTTTCTTTTGTTTGTTTTTTCTTTTTTTTGCTCAACAGGTTACGTGTATATTGTCAGATTCATCTACCAAAGTATTGGGCAATCAAATTTCGCGCTACGAAAGTTATCCTATTTTCCTAGCATGCAAACAAACATAAAGGGGTCAAAACGTTTGGAAAAGAAAAGGAAAAAAGTTCCCCCCACAGAGCACAAAAATGAGCGAAGCAAATTTCTTGTTTATCGCTTATATTTGTAAACCAAATTCACAAGTAATTAAAGACATCACTGTTACTTTTATCTTATGACATATATATGTTTATATTTACTTAACCTGGTCTTTAAAAATGTTTTTTGATAGCTTTAATTATTGCAGAGATGGATTTCCTTGATTGAAGGTGGGTATTGGTCATCGAGTTTGAACGGTGCCAATAAATCTGTTAAAATGATAATAATTATGATGATAATAAACTAATTGTGATGAAAGACAAATGTAATAATCAACAGCACAACGTAGGGTATTGGGTGTAGAGTAAATGTATTGTGAATACCTTCTTTAATTGCAAAGGTGAGGATATCTTAAGGTATGCATCGTTTAATGGAAGCATTAAATATTGTTTCTGTGACCGTAACAAGTAAGACATCTCAAAAACTCAATCGCTCAGTTGCTTTGAAATCAGTGTTACTAAAACGAATCCCTTTGAAGCAAACTTCGCCACAATGTGTCACAAGGTAATTCAATCTAACCAAGACCAAAGCTGTGAGGGATGGGTGCTCTGAACTGACTACTATTTAGAGGGAAAGTTACTTGGAAGCAGCTGAAGACTTTTCCTCACACTTTACCTCAACTGTTGAAATACGTTATCCCTTTCTGCGTCGGCGTCTCAGCCCAATAACACGTAATAGCCTGAGCCGGCCGACCCTGTTCTGCTTTGTCCGCCTTCTGTTCGAACGTCGCCAATATTTTTGCCATTTAGGGTCTGATGATCTCTTCTCATCTTCATCATCAGTGTAAACTTCTGGTCGATTTTTATCGAAGTCACCATATTCACTTTAAATGAGATGAACATTGTAAGCTTTTCAAAATCAACATCTTTAGCTGCTACACCTTTTTGTTTTCTACTATAACAAAAAGCACCGGATCATTTAAAGCCCGAGTATTTTAAAGTTCACTCCATGAACAAGGCATTTGTTATAGACAGTTCTAAACGCCACCATTGTGTGATATCGCATGTAGTCCAATAACAAAAATAACCTTATGGATTGAAGACAAACACTGAGTGCCCCTTATAGGTGAACAAGACTATCTGAACCGACCCTAAGCAGAAGTTTAACCGTCAGTTAATTGCCTAAAGTCTGAAAGATCCTGTAGGGCTTAGTAATTAGTAAATTCAACCATAATTTAAATTCGCTAAATGTTTTACAGAGGATAATAAGTAAACGCGCGTAGGTTTGGAATTACTCTTCAGATGAGTTTAACTTGATATGGGCTGGAAATCCTTGCATATCACCGCAATAAATAAATATGCTATTCTTTTCATACCAGTCAAATCAAATTTCATTTGGGCCAAAAGCGCTCTGCAAATTGTAAAGTGAAGTTTGTATCCTTTTTCTCCTCTGTGCTTAATTGTGCTTTATTAGCAATATAGGATGCGATAGCTACAATGAATTTTTCTTTTAAAGCTTAGTACCTTAAAGATTCCACCCAGACTGCTGTGTTCTCTTCTTCTCCATAATCACTTATATGTAATGCAAAGGAGGTAGCAACAACCGATCCCTAAACGGCGATAAGGAGGAACCTGTTCATGGTTAAGTCCTTCGTGCCTCTGGCTCGTTCACCGGGTGTACAGTGCATTTTATATCCTTTGATAGCGAGTATAAGTGAGTGATTTCTATATTGCGTGGTCGTGTTCTAGGCTTTGTTTATCAACAGATAAATTGCTCGATCAGTCTTGTTCACCGATATTTTAGTTTGGTATGTAAGCCTGCGTGATACTGTTGTAACCTGATGAAACCGGCTGAGAAGACGATATAACCCAAAACATTTCTACACCTGCACTATGACAATTTACTCGCCTCTTGAAACTGATCAGTCTAGTGGGAAAAGACAAAGAGGAGAATAACACTTCCAGATAAACATTTTAATCCAATGTTTTTTTCAATGTTCTAGCTACTGCAAAGGCCCCAGGATGAAAACGATCTTTAGTCATTGACGTATGTATCTGAAGTGTTTTTTTCTCCTATTAGGTTCCGTTTATGTAAGCTCGTATAAGGTCATTTTCCTGATAGATTTACGCAGCTGCAGAGAGATTACTCTCTTATCTTTTTAATCGCTGTCTCGTCTTTGTTCTATTAGGCGTTCAAAACACTTCTTACAATTGGTACTCTTGATTTTGATGAGGAAATATATTGCCTAGATCATTCATTGATCTCGGCGTAAAGGGGAAGTGTTCGAAATTTCTTAACTCGTGTAGAGCAAGAACGATGGTAGGCTTGAAGTGGTATATTTTTCCTAAAATTTGCAGTGTTATTATGACAATTCACTCCCTGAAAGTGTTATATAGCGTTTGACTTAAAACAAATGCAGCATTTTTTTTTGCCTGTTTATCACTATTCAAGTGTTTCTAATTTGTTTAAGCAATTTACATTCATGCACTGAATAGGACGACTGGATTTTTTTACAGATCCTGATACACTTGCAATAGTAGGAAATGTTTCGGTAACCACGATATTCCAGTAAACTTATAATAATCACGTCCTGGCGATAAACTTTAGCATGGAACAATCAAATGAAGGAGTCTGTAGATAAGAGTACACTTTTTAAGAGCGGTTAACAATATCCGGGCCACATTTTCTTCTCGAAAGTGCAAAACAGAGGGTGACTTTGAACAATTGCAGCAAAATTTTTCGCCTGCTTATCACCATTAAAGTGTTTATTAATTTGTTTTTTTTAAAGCTTAGTTCAGACGTCTTTCCACTCATGTGCCGAAACTAATTGACAAATTAAGTTCGGAAAAAGAGCGACGTCTAAGTCAGTTCTGTTCTACAGCTTTAATTAGGTGCGGTACATATCGTCAAGTTCGACAAGGTCTGTCGGATTATTCGACAATGGAGAGGCAGCTGATTCAAACTGTAGAAAATCTCTCTCGTTTTTAAATTTCAAATAGCAATTTTTCTCTTCCTCTCCCCCCTTTGCATTCTTTTTGTATTAACGCGCGGTGCGCGTGATTTCACAAATTAGCCAATCACATCAAAGAACTCTAAACTTGACAATGGAAAAACTGACGTGGACATTTTCGTGTACTTTTAGTTTTTTTTCGCGAATTTTATTTACTTTTTGTTTTTTAAACTTTCGTTCGCGTAAATTTGTCTCTCCTTTGATTGGAATTTGAGAAGTTTTGGAGTTTTCATTTTAGCCAAATCTTGTGGTTTGTTTAACAAGTTTATACATATTTTCTATGGAGTTTTGAGTCTAGTCTCTTTTTTCTTAAATGGATTTTTTACACAGACGTCGCTCTTCTCATATGTATAAATCGTGATACACTTGCAATGCTCGGGAATATTTCGGCAACCACAATATTCCAGTGAACTTAAATAATTGCGTGCAAGCGATAAACTTAATCATGAAAAAAATCAAATGAAGGAGTCTGCAGATATGAGCGCATTTATTAAAAGTGGCTAACAATATCAAGGCCACATTTTCCCTCCGAAATTGTTAAATAGAGGATTACTTTGAAAAAGTGCAGCAAAATTTTTCGCCTGTTCAAGATCACCATTAAAGTGTTAATAATTTTCTTTTAGCAACTTATTTTCATGCACTTAATAGGACTGCTGGATTTTTTAATAAGTCCTGATACACTTTTAAACCACGGGAATATTTCGGGCACCACGATATTCCAGTGAACTTAAAATAATTGCGTCCTAGCGATAAACCTCATCATGGAGCAATCGAATGAAGAAGTCGGTAGATATGAGTGCACTTTTTGAAGAGTGGCTTACAATATCACGGCCACATTTGTTTTGTATTTTGGCACATATATCCTTTTGGGTATCTCTGATTTCAAGACTTCAAATTCAAATTTTGACGCTAATCAGAAACAGACGAGGACTGACATCCTGATGAATAAGCTACTCCTTCCAGCCTCGGTGCAAATGCTCCAGGCTTCGATAACATTAGCCCATCCACTTAAACGTACCCTTCCTGATAATAAGCCGGGAACAAATTCCTCCCAAATTCATTGGCCTTGGCCTATTAATCCAGCTTTTTGTCAAGATAAAATCTACTTTGTCCCCAATCTCTGCTGATTGTTTTATGTTTTCACGGGTGAAATGATAACGTAAATGACAACGTATTTCACGTTCGTTCAAACAACACGATTAACCGCGTCTCCTATGTTCAAGCTATTAAATCTACGAGATAATCATCACTGCACATTTTTGTTGCCCATCGAATCTTATCCACTCAAATTTCGATTTCCTCACCATAATATTGAGCACGAGAAGAAGTGTAAATTTCAAATGAAATTATTTTCTTAATGCGAATATGCATACACCGCGTATATTGGTTCAGAAATATAATGTTTATTTGTGACAACCGCCTCTTCAAATAGAAAGATATTCTATTTTCAGCCAAAATATCACGCTTTTTCTATTTTAACACTGCTTCAATAGGTATCGTAGGTTTGTTGTTGAGCAGTTATTGATATGAGGAAAAACCTTTTTGCCGCCACGTTGAATACAGAGGACCTGTTGAAATGAATGACTTATTCTTTTTTGCGCACAAAATCTGCGTATAGCACGCTGGCCAGCTGGGAAGTTTGGTTCCTAGTCTTTCTTAGTTTGCAGACGCCCAATATAGAACGGCTGAGGTATTCTCTGCTGCTATTTTCGGTTGTTATCCTTCATTACAGTGCAACGACTTCAACCGATTCGTTAACAAAGAATTTCGATTTGTGGTTTTAAAAGCCAACCAAATTTAATCCTTAAATTAACTTGTATTTTTCAACTGTGGGAACAGCCGCGGCAGATTCAAAATTTCGATGAGTGTTTTGAAGCGGCCGCGTTTGATTTTCCGACTGTATGTACAGTTTTAGTCAATAAATAAATGTCGATTACCAAAGCGGCCCTTTGTCGAACAAATTTTAATCGATATTGAAAGATACCTGAGCGGTTGAAATTTTAAAACAGAAATCGGCCCTAATAATTTTTTCTACGCCTTTGTGGTTTGCGTAAGCCAATCATTACAAAGCGACCGTTGGTATATACTCCTTCGCTTCCTTTTTTGAGAAGCAGTTAGTGTTGGATAAGTGCGAGATTATGTCCGTGCAACTTAGAATCAATCAGGCTGGTGGGCTTTTCGATAACGGTAGACGTTTACCAAACTTTGTTCGCGAAAGGGTCTTGGATCTTCACCACGATGGAGTATCTCAGCGCACAGTTGCACAACAACTTTTTGCAAGTCGTGGTTTTGTTCAAAATGTCTTGCGTGACTACGATTTGACAAACTCTTGTTTTCAACCACCAAAACGCCACAAAGGTCACACTGTTCTGACTCCAGATGCTGCTGAATGCATTGAAATTGAAAAAAATTATAAACCTAGTATCTATACCCCCGAATTACAGAATAGACTTATATTGGATAGCGTTCTACACCCAGCGGACTTGCCTCATCCAAGTACAATTACCAAATTCGTTAGAAACGAACTACTGATGACAAAAAAGAAAATTCACACGGTTCCGTCTGAATCTAGAACAGCAGAGATCGAAGCCCGTACGAACTTCTCTCTTAATAAGGTCAGTGATTTGGTTGTCAGTACAATCCACTTTTTCGACGAGGCAAGTGTTACAAAAACTACAATGAACAGATGATACGGAAATTCAATAATCGGGACTCCTGCCTTTGAAATCCAGAGATCTGCATCCAATGCAACTTTTACAATAAATCTTTTACATTCCTGTCTGGGAGTCGATTTTGTAAATATACTCGAAGGCGCTTCCAACGGTAACGAACTCTTGTTTTTCTTTGAGGAAGCTGTGGAAATAACGAGGCGGGATAGTTCTGTTCTCCTTGAAAGGGGTGATACTGTTATCATGGATAATTGTCCATTTCATCACGGGAGATTCACAGAAAGAGCCTTGAGGGACCTTCTTGGTGAATATGGAGTAAATCGTCTTTTCCAGCCTCCGTACTCTCCGCACTTGAACACTCGCGAACTCTGTTTTCACCAGATAAAGGCTTTTCTCAACAGAAATCAGTTGTTGGCTGCGAGTGAAACAGAAATTGCCATTCACGAAGCATGCGACAGAATCACGCAAAAGAATTCGATGTCATATTTTAGGCACTGTGGGTATTTGATACAGAAAGAAACTCAGAAGGAGTTCTTGATCTTCTTGTTTTATGTGAATATCTGTACCTGGCAATCATACGTGTGATAAACTAGCTGGAATTGCCTTGGTGCTCGAGAAAAATTACATCTGATAAACAAAGAACTTATTGGTTTACCTTTTTTAGAAAATAAAAAATAAATTTTGTAAGTGTGCATTGTTACTTATTATTATTATTTTTTTTTCATATAAATATTTTGTAGAAACATCAAATATAAGTACAAAAAACCTTTGTGGCTTCGTTGTTACAATGTAATAAAATTGAATTTAAGCATGGTTTATTATCTTTTTTCCGAAAATTGAAATTTTCAAGCCTGACAAGTTTTGATAGCCGTCACTGGTATGTAATCTGCGATGTGCATCGAAATATAAAAATTTGCGTTCATCTTTGAGTCATTTCCCGCTTTTTCTCGCCATGATGGCAACGCCGAAAAGTGAAGTGTACCAACGGCTTTGTTCAATTTCTAATGGACTCGAACTCGAGCGTCTAGCTGGGGAATTTGGAGAAGTCACCGAGCCGCAAGTTTCTACCCAGCCTGCATCTTATCTCAAAAGAAGAGAAGACGATCTCGAGCGTTACAAGCGAGCTAATGTTGACATTCTTTCACTAGTGTAAATGGAAGACCGCATCATTTATATTGTATTATGTTATGTTGAAATGTTGAGTTTACAGTTTACATGTGAATACACAATTCAAGTTGTTGCGTTTAAATGTCTGTTTAACTTTAACTTTAAGCGGGAGAATGTTTGGTCACTGGGAAAGGTTTGACCGACAATTTTATCAGCCGGATTTACCACATAGTAGCGAAGTTCTATAAACAGATGTAAAGTCGGATATATTCGTTGCAGATTTCCCTTTAGATCCACATTTTTCGGCTTCCGTATTTTTATGAGGTTTGTTGGTTGGAATAAAGGCCAATTCATGTTTTCTAATTGTTTATAAATTTTGACCGGTCAGTAAATCCCGAACTTTGATCGCGGTCGCTTCAGCATACTTGTATTTTAGGATCTGTCGCGTCTGTTCCCACCACCATGTTAAATTTAGGAACAAATCTGATTGGCTTTTAAAACCACAAAGTCGAAATTCTTTGTTAACGAATCAGCTTCTGATTGGTTAAATAACCTTATATGGCCCCGATTGAAGTCGTTGCACTGTAAATATGTTTCCATGTGAGATCCTTGTATTTTGTAAGTATGATGTTTTAATGTAAAAGAAGTAATATGGTATTCAGAAAAAATGCTTCATTACTCGAAGGCGACAATGCAATGAGAATACTCCTCGCATGCAGTCATGGAAATATAAATAATGTAATTAACAAATAGGAAGCCTTGACTGTACTCTGTTCTGTTATAAAGGACCTAGGAAGCGGCTACAGCACGAAAAAAGTGTAGGGAGAAACACGAGACGTAGTCGAGTGTTTCTGCCCACTTCTTGAGTGCAGCCGAATTCACCGGAACATGAAGATCGGGATGACAGCGCGGTAAAACTCAGCTGCAGTGACAGATGTTACTTTCCACTCAACACATCGGAAAGGATATCAGAGCAAGCTCTTATTTTTTCACTCGAAGGGTGGCCGATGTAGTTTCTTTTGCTTGCTTTTCTGTGATGACCGGAGATCGCCATGATAAGGGAGACGCGATGGACTTCAGCATGATCATATTCGCTCAGACACCGTCATGATTAGAATGAATTTTAACAGTTATACCGGGTTGGTTATATTTTTCATCATTTCTGTTTTGTTCTGTTTTGTTTTTTGAACACTGAACTTTATATACTATATGAGTGTTAGCTGTGTTTGAATTTTATTTCCGTACGTAAGCTTGCAATCTAACTGAGCGTGAATTAATCTTTAAAACTCGGAAAGTCTTTTTTGTTTTTCCTTTGAGGATTTTCGTATCTACTCACGTTTTAATAACCTAAATTACGGCGCCTGGTATGTTTGCAAACCTTTGTTTGGTTCTTCTGTTGCTACTTGCCAGCTCGCTTGTTCCGAAATGCCACTTTCAATTATGGGAAAAAAGCTAAAAAGAAGTCCCGGTCGGACATAGTACAATTTGGCAGATGGCGTGACATCTTTAGAGCACGCTCTTTCAACCAATGACAGCGCGCGTTATATCCGAATTTTATTATAATGGGTAATATACACCTTTGTGTTCAGAAGTTTAGACAGATATGAGTGAACGTTTCCAGAGTTGTCAATAAATTTGACGTCAAAGAGGTTACCTGCTTATCTATCCGGCGGTTGACATGACATTTTCTTCCGATTCTGACTGATTTTATGGCAATAAAAGGTACCGGTTGAAGTTAATCAGTTGCAAATGAGAAAGATGAACAGACTGCTCCTTTAAGTGTTGGTCAGCTTTATCCTGGCCATAGGATTCGCAAGATGGAGAGAACAGCACCGAAATCGAAAAAGGTGCAGTTGACCTGAAAGCAGCAGACGCGGAGAGGTAAGAGACAGAAATTAACCCCACATAGTATTTTCTTTTAATCCTACTGCTGCTTATTGAAGTTCTCGGTGTAGACTGAAGAAACTTTCCACGACTGCAAAGTTCAATTAAGAAAAAAAATTTCCTTGTCATAGAAAAACTTCAGACTATCCTCTTTTTAGGGCTGTTGACAACTTTCACTCATTTTGACAATATTTGAATATTCTCAGCGTATTGCGGAAAATTTCGTCTCCGATCGCCTTTGATCATTCTCTTATTATGACCTTCCCCTTTCACTTAAGTTGTCCAAACGTCAGTTGTTACGACCTACAACAGTCTCACTCTCACGATTGATCCAACAGAAAATGAACCGTTTCTCCCACGTTGAAGCCATATATCGTACGATATACTCATCGTTGCACACGTTTATTTGCCTTCAGATCCCACATACTCCATGAAAAATTATCCAAAGAATGAAAAATGGATAACGTACTGATACGATTATAGTTTTCTTCTTTAAACAAAGGCGGTCATTAATTTTTTCCCAGTAAAATACTGAGTTAGAGAACGTGAACTTGATTTTAAGCTGCTGGCGTTGAAGTAGCAATTTCCTTTTTCGCTTATTATCTTGAGTGTTTCTAAATTTGTTTGTTTAATAGTTTATCAATGAGGTATATTACGCTCGTTGAGGTTGTGTTGTTCGCGTATCTGATGTGAACAATTGTCAACTGTAAGTTTAAAAAAAAATCGTACCGTTTGGCAGCTCTTTTCCGAAAAAAACAAAAAAACAGAAACAGAAACAGAAACAGAAACAAAAACAAAAACAAAAACAAAAACAAAAACAAAAACAAAAACAAAAACAAAAACAAAAACAAAAACAAAAACAAAAACAAAAACAAAAACAAAAACAAAAACAAAAACAAAAACAAAAACAAAAACAAAAACAAAAACAAAAACAAAAACAAAAACAAAAACAAAACAAAACAAAACAAAACAAAACAAAAATTCTTACACTTTTTAGATTAATTGACTTTTGTAGGGGTTCAAATGTAGGTTTTTGTAGTCTTAGACGTTTATTGGGATGTCATGCAACAGTCCCCCAAAACTTCCTAAGCATAGGTAAACCATTGAGAGCCCTCCATTCTCGAAGAACCTTTCACGCCAATTTTGATTATCGAAATTATTCCAATTCATCATAGTTTTTTTTCTTTCTCTCTTTCAATCGTTTGATTCCGCGTTTGATAATGTCACAAATCCAGAAAGCAGCGCTTGAAGAGACTTTCTATCGAACCTGTTAGTTCTATGTTCAGATTTCTATGAGCTTGATTCTTACTAGAATGGTCAGCGGTCATCATGGGAGTCGGACGTGCTTTTGCTCGCTCTCTCAAAATTCTCCTCTTTTGGACAATTTTTTGCGTTAGAGACTTGTTGCACCTCAAGAGATTTTTAATAACCGAAGTGAGTTGCTTGTCTCCACGATCTAATGGAAAGTACTTGGCGCATGGTGAGATCACCAACTTGTGCCACGCTTTTGTAAAGCGTTCTGGTTTGGGCAGCCATCTTGGTTTTAAGCTTGTTCCCAAGCGTAAGAAGCACTTCTTCCTTCGCAGAATCTACCATCACTGCAATTCAACTGCTTCTTTTCAACTGGATAATTTAGCCCTCTTTGGAGATGTTCATCCTAATCCAGGTTTTGACCCTGAAGTAAGTTTAATACAGGACAGAAATACGCAAACTATAAGTAAACGTAAGAACATGCTGGTTCATTTAAATGCAAGAAGCCTTCTTTAACATATCGATGAATTGAGATTGATCTTTAGCAAAGTATTTCCTCCCATCATCGCTATAACTGAAACCTGGCTGGACAATTCTATCGAAGACTCTGAAATAGCAATTCCTAATTACTCAGTAGAGCGTTTGGACAGAAAAGACAACTGTCGTGGAGGAGATTATTGGAATTTCTTGCTGCTAATGAACTAGAACAAATAATTAAAGAACCCACTCGTGTTACTTGTAACACAAGATCTCTTATTGATTTACTCGTCACGTCTACCCCAAGTCTGTTCAGATCTTCAGGAGTTCTTAGTACAACTATAAGTGATCATTACCCTATTTTTGGACTTATGAACGGCCCAGCAATTTGTCCACATAAGCATCGCATCTTGACAACGCGGACTTGGAACGACGAAAGTAGGAAAAATTTCATCAATGACTTAAAGAAAACTCCTTGGACCTTTCTTGAGTTTTTCGATGACGTGGAGGACATGTATTCCGCCTGGGAGTGCTTGTTTAAATCATTAATTGATTCCCACCTTCCTATCAAAAGGAAAAGACTACGAAAGCAAACGCACCCATGGTTAGACAACTCTGTGCTACGAATGATGAGAACCCGGAACAAGGCGCATAAAAAGGCCATAAGAAGTGGTCTCACTGAAGACTGGCAAAAATATAGGCCACTCCATAACCAAGTAACTAGCAGTAGCAGGAAAAACAGAAAAGCCTATTTTACGAATAAACTTCAAGAAAATCGAGCTAACCCTAAAGCCTACTGGAATACACTTCATCAAGTCCTTCCATCAAAGGATAGGAGCACCAAGGTTGAAAAACTATCGATAGATGGTAACCAAGTGACTAACAAGCTAGCTATAGCGAATTCACTAAATCAGTATTTTACCAAGATTGCATCTACATTTTTGGCAGATCAACCTCCCCCAGAACCGCAACCAATAAAGCCATCGCCATCTAAGCTCTTCAAGTTTAAATCTTTATTGGATTCAGATGTGTATATGGCTCTGAAGACAATAAACCCCAGTAAGACCACTGGTGCAGACAACATCTCGGCTAAGTATTTGAAGATCGCTGTACCCCACATTAGTGGAACTTTAACCAAGATATTTAACCAATCGTATAATTGTGGCCGATACCCATCTGCATGGAAGATCGCAAAAGTAAGTTCTGTTTTTAAGGGGGGGGGGGGTCAAAGGCAGAATGCGATAATTACAGACCAATATCTGTGCTTCCGTGTATTTCTAAGATACATGAATCTCTTACAAACAAGGCTCTTGTTAATTATGCACAAGAAGCTGGTCTGATAAAACAACACCAATTCGCCTTTAAGAAACATTCATCAACTATGGTTGCCCTAATTCGAGCTGTAGATTCATGGAAAATGGCTATTGACAGATCAGAAAAAGTAGTATGTGCGTTTTTAGATTTAAAGAAAGCCTTCGACGTTGTAGACCATAATGTCTTGCTACAGAAGCTTGCTCGACATGGTGTGACTGGTAAGGAATATGAGTGGTTTGAAAGCTATCTGTCTGGAAGACTCCAGTTTGTCTCATGTGATGGAACTGATTCCGAACAATTGACGATTACCTATGAAATACCGCAAGGTTCTGTGCTAGGCCCGACTCTATTTAATATTCATATAGATAGCATTTCAGACGTTTGTGATAGCTGTGATATTGTATTGTACGCCGACGATACAGGAATTCACACCAGCTCTAAAGATGTTAAAATTGCTGAACAGTATGTAAATGAAGATCTTGGAAGAGTTACCGATCGGCTCAGTACTGATGGTCTTATCCGCAATCACAAGAAATCCGAAGCAATCCTGATTGGATCAAAATACGCAGTGAAAAATGCTTCAGACTTACAAATCATTATGGATGGGAGGCTACTGAAACAGTGTGAAGACTTCAAATATTTAGGTGTTTATATAGATAATACTCTTAGCTGGAACAAGCATATTACATATTTAGCCTCTAGGATATATCCCAAGCTTAAGGTGTTAAGTAGAATTGCACCCTTTCTTAGTCAAAGAGTGCTTTTAAAATATCTATAAACAAACGATATTACCCATAGTAGACTATGGCTGTATCGCAGGTAATTTAGTGTAACAGCCGTCAATCCGATGTCAATTCCACGTTTTATTCGATCCGATCAACTACGCTCAGCACACCGTTCGAATACAATACCGTACAAGAAATCCTTACAAACAAGCAATTGTCTCTATCCGTAACCTTGAAAACTGCTGAAATATCCGTAATGCTTCCGTAATGTTCTATTCCTTCGATGTGAGACTAGTTAAACGATCCTTATCCGAGAAATAAAGGCGAAAATAACAAGCGATAAAAGCACATATATGCCGAGGTTTGACCTAGTGTCGAATGACAATACCTCGGCGCAGACTGGGCCTAGTGCACAGGACACCTAGCATTTACATTTAGTGTTAACAACTGAGTTGAAAACGTAAATTAGCTCTGACGAAGGGCTAACGCTCGAAACGTCAGCTTTTTTACCCTTTACGGTGGCTAATTTACGTTTTCAACCCAGTTGTTAACACTAAATTACCTGCTATACTCTCCCACCGACGCAGCACCACAGTTTCTTTAGAAACTTACCCCTTTATTCATATGGCTGTATCGTATGGGGGCACTGTGGAAAGAACAACTCACAGCGTTTAGAAAGGTTACAAAATCAGGCCGTGCGTACTATCCTCTCTACAAATCGTAATACATGTTCTCAAGAAATGCGTAGTAAGCTTTCCTTATTATCATTGGAGAGTAGACGTAGATTCCTAAGACTTAATCTTGTTTTTAAGATTATACATAATATAAATTACCCACAGCAATTAGAGAACTATCTCCTTAAGAGATCAGCCTTTCATACCAGAGATTTTAGAGACTCTACCTTATTGAACATTGTTGCTACAAAGACCAAAATGGGTCAAACGTCATTTAAATGTACTGCTGCTAGGGAGTGGAATCTTTTACCAAAGGACATTCGAGAGATACAGTCTTTATCTAAATTTAAGGCGATAGTTTTTGAACATTTTTTAGAACACGATAAATCTGATCATTTATGTAGTTTAAAATAAGTATTAGCTTTTCTATATATTTTATGTTATTTTAATTCATACTTTAGTTCTTTATAGGGTTTCTCCTTTGATTTTGATTGATACTATTTATCATGCTGATCACTAGTTCATACCAGCCAATCTATTAGATTGCTGATTAGTCTTATCAGTTGAAATAAAGCTTATTATTATTATTATTATTATTATTATTATTATTAGAAGCTTTTAAAAAGAACAAGCGAGAAATGCAGGAAATCTTGTATTATCTGTTATCGATATTCACAATGAGAGAATACATCTTATTCCCTATATCTTCGCTGATGCGAAATGAGATTTGTATTGTTTGGTGGTAAAGATATCATGTGTAGAATGAAATAAACCACGTTTTATGTACCACGAATATTATCACAGTTCAAATAACAACCAGTGCTACTACTTTTTGTCTCGAAAGTGAGACAAAGAAAAATTATCCAGATTTCGCGCTGCCGAAATAGGTCAAGAGTATACTGCATGAAAAGGTTAAAAAAAAGAGATGGTGGACTTTCTCGTTTTTTTTTTCTTTTTTTTCAAATCAGGAACCCCTCATACACTTGGACTTAGCACATAACGCTCTTTATAGTTCAACAGTGTGGCATTGAAATTTAAAATTCGAATATTTGTAGTTCGTATCCTCTTGAGGAAATTAAAGCTCTTTTATCTTTTTTTCCTTTTACCCACGCTCATGACAGAACAATTAACATGTTTTTTTCCCAAATGACCCGCTTTGAATTTTTCCTTAAATAACTGATCTTAATTAATTTAGTAAATATACAATTTTTATTTTATCGCCGTTAAGTGATGACATCTTGTCAGACCTTTTAGGAAAATGACCTTGATACTAGGGGTCAATACATTTGAAAAAGGAAAGGAAAGTATCATATAACTGAGCACAAAAATACGCGAATTACATTTCTTGTTTATTGCCCACGTTTACTTTGAAAGGAAATGGTCTAGTATAATGAAAACAAAACTATTTCTAAGTTTAGCTAGGGTTTAAATAAGGATTTCTTTGTCATGGCCACGCATTAATGCATAGAAGCCATAATCCTCAGCATTCCAATTTATGTCACTTAAAATAAAAAAATAAAAAAATAAATAAAATAATGGTAAGCCTTTGTAAATTAACATATTCAGATGAAAATAGATTATTAACAGTTTTTAATCTCCTGTGGCTGCTGTATCCTTTTACTCTATGATAAAGCACATTAACCCAGCTAGTCATTTAGTTCAAAATGCCACCATTTTGTTATATTACGATTATCGTCGTTATTGCGATAATTCCGATATATCGGCAATATTTGTACAATATTTCAGTTGGAATGATAGATCGGCGATGTATCGCAAGGCTATTGTTCCAACAGCCGTTACAAGTCGCTGATCCATCGTCAAGCTCCAAGCGAATAATAGTTTTCTCTTAGCGATATATCCTTTCAGCCGAATGATATATATCGCTTCAGCTCGCCAATAATTTCGCCTCCTCGATGTATCGTTTACATCGAACGAGTTATTTATGCCACCCAATGATGTCTCGTTTGAACTGGGCAATATATCGTTCCAGCCTAGCGACATATCCTTCCTGTCACTTAGATATCGTTACCTCCAAACATTCGAACGGTGAGGCAACATCGCACTTTTCGTCGCATTTCCCAGCAGACGTGCACTTTCGAAGGTTTATCCAATGCGAGAGAAGTCATCTCTCAAATAAGCATAGTTTTTGGGAGTATGATGAATTTACGTCGGTTATGCTGGATTTTCCCCACAAGTTCGCTACACATATGCAAGTTCATTACCTCAGCTAACCAACTTGGCTAACACACAAAGAATGACAAATCCTTAGAAAGACTATTTCAACATTTTATTTACTGATAGAGCTGACTAATTTGTTTGTAAAGTTAAGCTATCTTAATTCTCCAAATATTATATAGCTTCTCAGAGCCCTTTTTTGTTTTTTTGAAGTCAAATTCGATGAGGCTGAAATCTCTTCTCACCTGTGTACTTCATCGGTGGTGATAAAATGCGATTTTTAGAGTGAATTTCTACGTTAACTACGGTACCTTAAAGCATCATCAAATTCCGGTTCAAAGCCATCCATAGACTTTTTAGAGACTTTCGTGTTCTTTTCGTTTCCGTATTCAGTAAAATTAAATGCTAAAGCGATAGCAAGAGTCGCTCCATACACAGCGATAAGGAGGAAGCTGTTCATGGCGAAGTCCTCCCTTCGGGGTCGCAAGCTTGGGTGCATGGTACATTTTGTACCTTTTTATAGCAAGAATAAGATGGTGATTTCCATATCACGTAATCGTCTTAGAGGAGCCTACTTTATCAAGATATCAAGAGTTCCTTTTAACCAATATCGAATTTTGCTTTTTAGAAGTAGCCAATTGTGAGGACGTATTTGACCAAAACATTCCTTCTGGCACGAAAACGTTCCGTAAATTACGCGATATTGGGTTTTCCGAACTTAATATCTGTTCTAAATTCTTAACATATTCATTTTAAAACAATTCTAAAAATGTATGGATCAAAATGGAAACATATTTAATGAGGCATAACAACCGAAAATAGCTTCAGAAAATACCGCAGGCGTTTTATATTGAGCGTCTTCAAACCAAGGAAGACTAGGAACCAAACTTCCCAACAGGCAAGCGAGCCATACTCAGATGTTTGCGCGAAAAAAAGAATATGTCGTTCATTTCAGCGGGTGATGAAGGTGAAAAGAGGTGGATATTTACTAAGCCGCAAAGTGCCGAGATAAATATCCAACACTTTTACCGACAGATTTAGGCAGATTTCTGCATTCGGGTATCTCTAAATTAAGGCTTCAGACTAATAACAGAAGAGGACGATATTCTGAAAAATAAACTAATTCTCCCAGCCAAGGCACGAATATTTTTGGCGTTCAGTCCGTTAGTCTTTCCACTTCCTGGTAGCCTTAAGTATATGGTGTGAAAAATATTTTCTCGACTATTCAGTCACGATCACCTCGGCCTGAAAACGAAACTTTATGTCAAGGGTCAGAAGAAACAGATCTATTTTTGGCGCCGGTTACCTTTGGTCTTCTATATATTTCGTGATTATAATGATATTATTAGGATACTTAGTAACTCTGATTATGTATTCCGACTTCCGACCTCCAAGAGAAAACGAAGACACGCTATTCTGCAAAGAAACGAAGAAGGAAGGAATGAAAAATGCAAGACCAAACAAGATTTTTCCAATCAAGTTCGCTTCTCGTTGCAATTTATTCTGTCAGCTTTCTTTTTCAAAAATTTTGATATCAATAAATGCTAATGATAATTAAGCGTCGATGCCCTTTTTTTCCTTTATGTCGTATTTTGATGAGCCCACGTCGGAGACTCGTACGCCGTGGTGCACGGTGCATTTCATATCCTTCGATTTTAGGTACAAGTGATCGATGTTCATATTGTTTTCGAGCCCTCAGAGCCTTCTTTATCGACAGATAAATTGCTCAATCACGAATTTATTTGAGACACTGATATTCATGAGCGCACTTTCTCAGTGTAGTTAACAATATCACGCCCAGGTGCTTGTTTGCATCATGATTTAGCAGATCTCTACTTCTGGGGATCTCTGATTTCAAGAATTCAAAGAGGTCAGTACTGATAAATAAGAGAAGAGGGCGACAATCTGAAAAAATAAACCTCTGCCAGCCATCACACTGGTTATCAATCTTTAAGCGTATCGCGGAAAATCAATCTCCTCAACTTTTCAGTCATTTGGCTTGAACAATGGAGTTTTTTGTCTAAAAAAGATCTATTTTCGTCTCCGACCGCCTTTGGTAATTCTCTGATTATGACTTCCCACTTCCGCTTAAGTTGTCCAATCGTCAGTTGGTACGACTTACAACAGTGATACTCTCACGATCGATCACACCACAAAAATGAACTGTTTCTCTGACATGCATGTTCAGGCCATATACCCTACAATATGCTCATGTTGCACATGTTTATGGGCCTTTAAATCCCATATATAATTCATGAAATACTTTTTAATGATAAATTGAATAAGAAAGAAAGTGTAATACATTATCTTAAAATGTATTGGATTTGTATGGACGCAAAGTTGTAAGAAAATGTTAAAGAATGAAAAAAGTTTAAGGTACCGACGAGAGTATAGTTTGCATCTTTTTTTTCCCCCGGTAAAATATTGAGTCATAATGTGAACTCGATAATAAACTGTGAGTTTCAATATTATTTAGTTGAAGGAAATTTAATATTAGAGAAAATAAAGGAGTGTCAAAAAAGTTCCCCCTTAATTGAAGCAAGTGTTCCCATGCCAAAAGGTGTTCCGTGTTGACACGTTTTGCTGCAAAGAGGAGAAGGAGGGGAAGTGAAAGTGGCAAGCAACTATCGAATATTTCACCAATGAAGTTCTAATCTCGTCGCAGTTCAGTCTGTCAGCCTTCATTTGAGGTGACATGGGCTATTAAAAATTAAATTAAATTGAAATTCAATTCAATTCAATTCAAAATCAAATCAAATCAAATCAAATCAAATCAAATCAAATCAAATCAAATCAAATCAAATCAAATCAAAATTAAATTAAATTAAAACATCAATAAATAAGGATGGAATAAATCAGCGTCGATGCCTTTCTTCCTTTATACCGTATTTTTTGAAGAGCCCAAAGAACGTGTAACAATACTCGGTGATTCTTCACACCAAAACTTTTACGAAGGTGTTCATTATCCGACTACTTATTTTAGGTACATTATAATGCAGGGAAAGAAAAGTAAATCGAGAAGCAGTTTGTGACAGGTACTGCGTAACGCTTGCATATCGAATTGCCTTCTTACAGTACAAAATGATCGATTGTAGAAATAACCCGTACAATATCGCGGGATATTTGAACTCGATTCGTGCTTTATTATTACTATAAATAATTCAGGTAAGCCGGATAATAATTCGCCTCTTGAAACCGGTCTGTTCATTGGGAAAAGACGAAGAGAAGAACAACACTTCTTGTTAAACATTTTAATCAGTGTTTTTTTCAATGTTCTAGCTACTGCAAAGGCTCCAGAATGAGAAGGATATTTAGTCATTAACGTACGTATCTGAAGTGTCTTTTTCTGCTGTTAAACTCTGTTGTTTATGTAGTGTATGAGGTCATTTTACTAATAGATAAACACAACTGCAAAGAGATTACTCTGCCATATTTGAATTGCTGTCTCGTCTTTGTTCTATTAGGCGTTCAAAACACTTCTCGCAATTGGTACTCTTGATTATGATGCGGAAATATAATGTCTTGATCATTCATTCAATGTGTTCGAAATTTCTTAACTTGTGTGGCGTAAGAACGATGCAAGGTTTGAAAGTGTTTATTCTCCCTGAAATATGCAGCGTAATTATGACAGTTCACCTCCCGAAAGAGTTAAATAGATAGTAACTTTGAACAATTACAGCAAAATCTTTCGCCTGTTTATCACTATAAAGTGTTTCTAATTTTTTTTTTTTTTTTTTGACAGGTCCTGATATTCTTGAAATGCTCGGGAGTATTTCGGCCATCATGATATCCGAGTGAACTTAAAATAATCGCCTCCTGGTCTCCTCGCCTCATGAAACAGTCAAATGAAGGAACCAAACTAAAAGCCCAACCAAGAAAAACAAAAGAAACCTCCGCCTTCTTGTAATGCAACACACCTGAGAGCACTTTCTGAAGACATCCATCTGCGCTGGTTTCTCTGGGAAAGTGCCCTAATGAAAGCTATCCTCCCTTTCAAACTCACCATCTTGAAAGTTGAATTTGGCACAAAAATCGTTATCAGATCCAGTCCCTCGCGTTTTTTCTATTAGGTGTCAGGACAAGAATGTAGCGGCGCCTGAACCAAGCTTTAGCAATTTAAATTCATGCACTTAATAGGACTACGAGCTTTTCTTTATAGGTCCTGATACACTTGCAATACTCGGGAATATTTCGGCAACCACAATATTCCAGTGAACTTAAAATAATTACGTGCTGGCTATAAACTCTATCACGGAACAATCAAATGAAGGAGTCACTAAATAAGAGCGCACTTATTAAGAGTGGCTAATAATATCACGGCCACATTTTCTTCCCAAAAATGCTACACAGGGGATGACTATAAATAAATATAAATATACGTATGGTAGCTTTGTTTTTGAGCAGTTATTGATATGAGAGACACAGAGGACCCGCTGAAATGAATGACATATTCTTTTTTTCGCGCAAACATCTGAGTATGGCTCGCTTGCCTGTTGGGAAGTTTGGTTCCTAGTCTTCCTTGGTTTGAAGACGCTCAATATAAAACGCCTGCGGTATTTTCTGAAGCTATTTTCGGTTGTTATGCCTCATTAAATATGTTTCCATTTTGATCCATACATTTTTAGAGTATGACGCTTTTATGTAATTCTTCACGGCTAATAAACTCTTTGGATAGAAGCAATATTGTATTAACAATAATTGCGTTTTTACACGAAAGAAACAGTGCAATGAGAATACTCCTTACGAACAGACATGGAAATAGAAATAATATTATATACATATGGCTCGGGCGGTACAAAAGACAGAGGGAACAGTTTTTCCCAATACGGACCGACTTTGGCTGGTGAATAACATTTTTATTTTTTCTAAAACCTAACAAATGGTTGCGAAAAGAACCTGAATGCAGTGAGTGTGCCGGATGGGTAGAATACTGCCCGCTCTCTGAACCAATCACATTGCAGGATTTATAGAATACCGCCCGCTCACAAACTGAGAAAAAAATAAAATGGCCAATATCTTTGAGTTCAGAAGTTTAGCCAGACATGAGTGAAGTTTTCCAGAGGTGTCAATATATTTGACGTCAACAAGGACACTTGCTTATCTATGCGGCGGTTGACATGACATTTTCACCTGAGTTTGATTGATTTTAAGACAATAAAGTCACCGTTAAAAGCTAATCAATTGCAAATGAGACAAATAAACAGACTGCTCCTTTTAGTGTCGGTCGGCTTTTTCCTAGCCAAGGGATTTGTCCTGCAAGATGGAGAAAACAGTACCGAAATAGAAAAAGGTGTATTTGACTTGAAAGCAGCAGAAGCTGAGAGGTAAGAGAGAGAAATTAGCCCTAAATAATTTTTCTTTTAATCCTACTGCTGCTTATTAGAAGTTCTCCGTGTAGACTGAAGAAACCTTGCACGACTGCAAAGTTCAATTGAAAAATAAATTTCCTTGTCATAGGAAAACTACAGACGATCTTCTTTTTAGGGCTGTCGATAGCTTTCACTCGTTTTGACAAAAGGTGAATATTCTTAACTGGTTATCGAAGGATTCTAAGATTGAATGACCCGTGAAAATCGCATATAGCAGAATTTCATATCCTCGTTTTGTTTTTTTTTTTGTTTCGTTTTGTTTATATCATTGTTTTTTTTTTTTTTTCTACTTTCTTTCAGTTTTATTGAACAAAGTTCATTAGATACAGTAAAGGAAGATCGGTATCCAGGGGACAGCGACAGCCGCGGCCGTCAACAAAATCAAAGACGTAGACGCAGAAGTTGTGGCCGTAAACGTCGTCGGAATGACTAACCGCGAAAAAGGACTGCTCTTTCTTAGAATGTTTAGTTGATCTCGAAAGGAAAACGATCTAGGCTTTACGCAGGAACAATTAACAATCAAACAATTATGTTTTGATTTTCAATCATTCTTTAAAAATAAAGTTGGAATGAGGTATAAGAAAGTGTTAATAAAGCTTTTTGGTATGTAATCGGCAAGGGTTTTGATTAAAATCTGGGTAAAAAATGGTTTAAGACATTTACATTTTTCCTCAGACGTTTAGTAACCAATGCAAACCACAATTCTCTCCTAACATTTTCAAAGCGACTTTTGAAATGATGATTTGATTAAATGATTAAATAATTCTTTCTTCACATCTAAGGACGCAATATTCATCGATTGCAATTACCTGGCATGTTTCTTTTCATATTTGCATGGAAATTGTCCTCTTTGAAAATATTGGATCAGACTTCGATTACATATATACTTTCCTGCTGTAACACAATTTTCAGGTAAACAAAAGCTGAGATGTTAAACATACAATTACCTTTAAGAAAAAGAGAGGAATTCTCATTGTAAATTTGTTTAGACATATATAGATTCCAGGTCAAAAAACCGCGTTTCACAAATAAAAAAAGAATGTCGTCGCGATATTGGTTGATCTTTCTTTCGCTGAGTCTCCGCGGGTATAAGTCGGAGGTTGGTTGTGGGAACTGGAGCGAGCTTAAACCCTGGCAGCTCAGGGGCGTGAGAGAAGTTGTTGAATTTGAGCTCGAACTTGTAAACGAAATATGTATGTACATTCATCTATTTTTATGTAGATTGGTAATCATAGTATTTTTTATAATAATTAACTTAATTTTCTTAATTTTTTTTATTTAAAAGCCGAAAAAAAGGGGGTTACAAAGGCAGTTTCCTCGCTATTTGCAAACGCGATAAATCTTACTCGAAAGATCCTTATTTTTTTTGTCGTAAATATTATGTAATTGAATAGAACTTCGTCAAAATCGGTATCTGAGCATCCTTAGACTTTCGAATATGTCGCCTTTTGGCAATCTCTCCCACGGTGGTTTATTTTTGGTGACATCTTTTTCCGGCATAGAAGGCCTATGAATATTACGGGTGCAGTCGCTGGAAACTCTAGATTCCAACACCTAAGAACGGCATCGAGTTAAACTGCCTTAAAACACCTTTTCAAATAGCCATCACGCTATTGTATGTTTGGTTTGCAGATCTCGCGTGGTCAGAAGCGAAGTTTAAGCATCTCAATCAGGTTTTTAACCAGAAAGCAGGTATAACTACGTAAAAATAATATCCGCTGCTACTTCCGCACAGTAATTGGTCGAGATGACTACTTTTAAGAACTCTAATAACGTGAGAAAACTTTCCTTGGTTATTTTTTGTGCGGATTTATGAACATAAACAACATCCAACACAAAAAAAGCGTTGGATTTTATTACAACTCAACTTTGATACACAATTGGTTACCCAGAGTTCTTGGGCATAACAATGCAAAACAAATGTATCGGATCATTTGTCAATGCTTCGCGAAATAATATGTAGACGGTTACTCGTTCTTTGTAATTTTCCATATCGATCTTTTCTATTATTTTCCTTTTGCTTTTAACAGAATAGCAAAGACTATCAAGGGTGCCATATCACGGGAAATTTGAACTCGATTCGTGCTTCCTTATTGCTATAGATAATTCATGTAAGCTGGATAATAAAATGTTATGGTGATATGGTAACCAGATAAAAAAAAAAAATGTCATTGTGTGTACATGTTTCCAAAATGGATGATGTTATAAAAAAAAACTGATATACAACAGTAAACTAATTCTATTTATGCACTCAGCTTACATTATAAAGCCATATATGTGTTATTTACAATCGCTTTCGTCCCTTTGTAGCCCTCGACGTTACGTTTAGTCCGTAAGTCAAAAAACGTTTAGCAACCCTTAGCCAAATTGCGTAGATAAATAAGCTTTACTATTTTGTTCATCTTAGTGTTCATGAATATTTAAACTACAATTTAAAACCACTAGTGCAATGTGGACAATTTAGTTCTCGAAAGTGGGTGCTAAATAGCGCGCTGGCTTTGCAGTAGCAATTTCCTTTTTCTCTTATTATCTAGAGTGCTTCTAAATTTGGTTGTTTAGCAGATTATCTACGAGGTGATTGCGCTCGTTAAGATTGTGTTGTTTGGGTGTCTTATATATGCAATTTTCAACGGTAAGATTAAAAAGATCGTATCGTTTTGCAGCTCTTTTCCAGAGAAAAAACAAAAACAAAAACAACACAAAATTAAAGATACTTTTCAGATTTGATGAATTTTCCTGGGGTTCAATCGCAGGGGTTTTTGTGGTCTTAGACGTTACTTGGGGTATCATGCAATGCTCCCTTAAAATTTTCCAAGCATAAGCAAACCACGGAGAGCCCTTCATTCTCGAAGAACCTTAAACGCCGGTTTTCCTCATCAAGACTATTCCAATTTCACATAGTGTTTTTTTCCTCTCTTTCTTTTTATCGTATTCCGCGTTTGAAAATGTGACAAATCCAGAAGGCAGCGCCTCAAGATATTTTCCATCGTTCCCGTAAGTTCTTTGTTCAGATTGAGCTTGATTCTTACCAGGAGCTTATATCAAGAACATTTGACGAATGTGGGAAGTCTTATATTGTCTATGATCGATGTTCACAATGAGAAAATACATTGTTTCACTTGGTGGTAAAAGATACATTGCGTTAAAGGAAATAAAACACGTAATATGTGCCTCAAGTACCTATGTCTATGATCGATGTTCACAAAGCAATATAAGACTTAAAGTAACTTTTGTTAACACTTTTAGTCTTGAACGTGGGACAAAGAAAAAAATCTTAACATTTCACGCTGCTGAGAGAGGTCAAGAGCATTCTGTGTTCTGCAAGAAGCAGCAATGTCAGAAGCGTTGAGTGCGTGAATTTATCATTACTATTATTTTTTTTAATAACTGATGGTAAGCACTGATTTTTTTAAATTTTATTTTTTTCATTTTATATTGAAAGTGGTCAAAACGTCTGGAAAGATAAGGAAAGCTTACCGCCTTTGAGCACACAAGGGATCGAGGCAAAGTTCTTGTTTATGGCTTTTATTTTTAAACAAAATTCGCATAAGAACAAAAGACATCACTTTAATTTTTATTTTATGGTATATATATAAGCTGATCTCTAAAAGTTTTACTATATGGTAGCTTTATATTCCTGCAGAAATGGATTTTTTTGAGTGAAGGCGCCTATTGGTCATTTTGGACTGTGTTGATAAATCTGTTGAAATAATAATAATAATGATAATATTAATAACAATAAAAATAATAATGATAATATTAATAGCAATAAAATAATAATAATATTAATAACAATAAAAATAATAATGATAATATTAATAACAATAAAAATAATAATGATAATAGAAAGTGTCAGGGAAGCTTTCAAGGACACGTCCATTAACGTAACAGTACAAGGGCAGAAACACCTTGGGGCGGCAATAGGATCAAGGGAGCATTTAGAGGAATACGTCAGCGAAAAGGTGACCAATTGGATCAATGACATAGCTAAGTTAGCCGAATTTTCTCAACCACAAGCGTGCTCCGCAGCCTACACCTTTGGCTTGAAACATCGGCGGACGTACTGATTTTCCCCTACGAATATTGGGGGAGGAGTTGGTCAGGGGGTTGCAGTGTGCCCATAACATCTCTGTCAACGTTTTTGTTTCAACGCTTTTGTCCGTGGTAAACCGATTTTTGTCTGTAGAAGATGTGAAGTGATAAACATTTGAATTCACCTTCGGTTTTCATGTCACAAGGAGCCAGAAAAGTCCTCTCGGGCACAATCGAGTGAAACCAGTATTTGCCGCTGACTGCTTGTCCTCCTTCGCTCATTTTTATTTCCTTGCAAGTCTCCGCAGGCAGCTCAGGAATGGAACCGAGAGGGACTGGAAGAAAAAAGCGATCATATTAGCATAGCATTCCAAGTAAGCAAGACTTGGTGTTCGTCTTGGGGGCGAGGACGCTCATATTGAGGGCGACTTGACTTAGGTCAAGAAGGGAGGTGAGGTGACACAATTCCTTAATTTTGGGTTGAGTTTTTGTGCTCCAAAAATATCTTTAAAAGGAAGAAGACAAGAAAATGTACAAACCTCGTTTGTAATCTCGCTTAAAGTAAAATCTCTCAAGGTTCGGAACATAATCCTCTGGTCTGGCCTCCTTGGTTCGGTTGCTCAGCTCACAAATGTCTTGCGTAAAGACATAGTTGAAACTTTGACATCTGACGTCAGCATAGCATCCCCACAAGCACACATCTGAAAGACCAGCCCCCGTGATCCTCTTGAAGATGTGGCGTTGTAGCATCATACCAAATTTGGAAACTTTCGGCTGGCCCGTAGCCTCCCATTGCTGTGCAGCTGTACAGCATAACAGCACGGTTTTGATCAACAGCCCTACTGCGTACAAGACCCTTTTAGCCATTTCCTCTCGACGCATGATGTGGGAAAAAAAGTTCCCTGAAAAGAAAAAGGCAAACAATCTTCTGGGCTAAAACTTGTCCTAAACTTCTTTTTAATCCGTAGACTGGTTTTTCGTGAGTTCACGATCAACATGCATGCTTCTATGTTTTTAATTTGACTTTATTTTCATTTGTTTATTTTTTTTAAGAATTGCAATCAAAGAAAAGTCATAGATATTTGCCAAACTGTACCTGAAATTTGAGGAAAAGAGATGATTGTTCAATACCAAAATGTATTTAGTCATTCCATATTTGTGGTTTTTAACCATTAGCTTGATTTGCATTGTGGTCAGGAAATGCAATATGAAATGAATAATGGAGAAAGGCTGATTAGTGCTGTATTAGTTAGGATAGTTAGTTAGGAGCTGTTAATGAGTTAGGATTTGGAGTTTTTCTTTGTTATCGAGCAGTCGCTTGAACGGCGATCGAAAACCGATTGTTGGCGATAGAAGGTCGTAATACGGACTCGAATTCTACTTTTGAGCAAACACCCCTTCGAGTTAGGATTCTGAGTCGGATTTCGAGCTGGATTTTCGAGTTGCAGTTTCTAGTAAAGCAAGGTATAGAACTTGAAAAGATGCCGAAATAATTCGTTTAATTTTTGCGGACTACAAAATTAATTGCGTTCCTGCATGACATAATTTTACACGTTAGTCAGGTCCATGCGCTTTGTTTTTTTTTAAGAATTGTTCCTACTAATCAGTTATTCAAGACTTTGACACCTTGTTAGTCTCCTACTTGTTTTTGTAAAACTTTTACGATCCTTCCGGCAAAAAAACGTTTTATTTCTGATTCTCACTTAATTACACCAGCCAGAGTTACTAAACTTTTCAAGCTGCAAAGAACTGCCCAATTTTTCTATCGGCTTTAACCTTTTAGTTCCTGATCCAACAAGCAGCAAAAATAAGGCCCAAAAAAACTCGCAAGTTCCATGTTTCGCAAATTTGTCGGAAGATCAGCTGCAGCAAATTTTGGCCGAAAGACATTCACTGGGAACAAAAAGAGTCACCAATTGGTCATTAACAACATTTAAAAGTAAAATTTCCGTTTTTATTGTTGATTTTAAATTTGTTCAACCTGGAGAATAAAGTACACAGTTCTTAATTGAGAATTTACCAAAACCAAAACAATCAAGGCCACAAAAAATCTAAATCTAAAACCATTTTCCCCGTAAATTCTGAGCTTTTCATTCACAGTTATCGGTTAACTGGATCAAATGTTCTCGCTCAAACCAAAGTGTAAAATGTGGCGTGTTTTTGACCAGCCAATGGGAACGTTTATTTACTTTTTTTGTGTGTTGTGAGAGTTTTGCATTTTATCACAATGAAAGTCTTTATAACATAGCGCGCGTGCTTGCCCTATGTAAGTCCTATTGAGCCGCTAAGAAAAAAATCTTTATTTACGCACGCCCGTGCGTAAACAAGATGACGTGAGCATTTTTTTTTAACTGGCGTCCGTTTCCGTCCTGTTAAGCTGCAGTGCAGTTTCCCTTCTCTTTGAAATATGGAAGAAACCAGCGAAGAACTGCCCAATTTTTCCATCGGCATCGACCTTTTAGGTCCTGATCCAACAAGCAACAAAAGTAAAGCCGAATAAAACTCGCAAGTTGCACGTTTCTTCTAAAACATTTTTTAGTGACACGAGTTCATTTGGCTTTGATTTTCTCTATCTTCCCCGTATATTTTGAGCTTTTCATTCACAGTTATCGGTTAACTGCATCACATGTTCTCGCTCAAACCAAAGTATAAAATGTGGCGTGTTTTTGACCAGCCAATAGGAAAGCTAGAGTTGCTCTCGGCTGCGCCTCGAGCTACTCTTACGCATTTTTCGTGCTCTCCAAACTTCCCGCGTGCATCCATAACTTGATATACGCACGCTAAGCATGAACAAATTCTTAATTTTTCCGCAAAACTCAACTTAGAGAATTTAGCACAGCGCATGAAAAGTTTTCAGCTGTTCAAGTTGGATAGTATGAAGTTTTGTTGAAAATGTTACTTTCAAATTGGATTGTTGGCTTGCCAATAAAATGATCCAATATCTAACAAATTCCTCTTGACATGAATATTTACTAACAGGAAGTGCGAGGTATCCTTAATGCTGGCTCTTAATCTCCTGTGCTCCATTTCCTAAATGGAATACGAACAATTTTCAAACTGAATTATTAAACAAAAATATTAATGAAATATAAAAAACTGTAGTCGGAGCCTGTCAGGGACTGCATTAGGTGTCTGAGGCTGGAATCTTCGGGGGGAATCAGATATGTTTCACACTTGAGTCAGATTTCTAACACGACCGTTTTATTCTATCTTCCCCCAAATGATCTCCGCGATATTTGTAGGGAAGCTGAAGAGCGCTTGCGTGTAAACTTGGCATAAGACTTTTGAGATCCTTCCGGCAAAAGTTCGCTTTATTTCTAATACTCACACAGTTATAAAGTGATCAAATATCTAGCAAATTCCTTTTAAAATATTTATTTAAAGGAAGTGCGAGGTATAGAATTTCAAATTTGTCTGCGTC
This sequence comes from Pocillopora verrucosa, assembly GCF_036669915.1. Lineage (NCBI taxonomy): Eukaryota > Metazoa > Cnidaria > Anthozoa > Scleractinia > Pocilloporidae > Pocillopora > Pocillopora verrucosa. The sequence goes on along the minus strand of NC_089321.1, from coordinate 15,134,655 downwards.
TTAAAGCTAGCTCTTAATCTCTTATGCCTCATTTACCAAACATAATACTAACAATTTTCAAACTGCATTATTGAAGACAAGTATTAATGAAATAACAAAAAAGTGTAGTCGGAGCTTGTCAGGGACTGTTTTAAGTGTCTGAGGCTGGAATCTTCACGGAGAATCTGGATATGTTTCATACTTCGGTCGGATTTCTAACACGATCGTTTTATTCTATCTTCACCCAAATGATCTCCGCGATATTTGTAGGAAGCTGAAGAGCGCTTGCGTGTAAACTTGGTATAAGACAAGATCTTGTTAGTTTCTGGAAAATTTGTTTACGCTGCTGCATCGTTAAACAGAAGGAAAAACTTGGTTAATAATCAACCATGAGTTTATAAAGGAAGCGAAAACCACCGTAGCGAGGTTTGAAAAACTGAAGTCTCGAGTATAGTCGCTTCGTGGGAGCAATTCAATGCTTAGTTTATCAATTAACGAACTCTTTTTCAGAATATGCTGGGATTTGAGTCCTTGCAGTAGCTTTCCAGCACTTGTGAAACGAATTTCGCATCTTTCTTCACGTTTTATTAACTTTTCTTGCAGAAATATTCAAGATTTGGCGAAGGCGGCAGATATAGATGGAACCGAAAAGAATAACGGATGATAAACACGCAATTATTCTTTAGAGCCCCCGCAGTCTCCAACGTAAGGGAGACTTGATTATCAGCTCTCAGAAACTTTTAGGCCTAAAAGATATGTTATTGACATACTTAAGAAAAGCCCTCCAGAAATTAAATCAGCACTTTGTGGCAAATCGTTGCCAAGTAGCTTGGTTTCTTAATGCACAGTCTTTATAAAGATGCATCAGAGACATTGTTTAGAGAATTTTAGAATGTTTTAGAATGATGTGTTTATATACTTAAGAAAAGCCATCCAGAAATTAAAGCATCACTTTGCGTCAAATCGTTGCCAAGTAGCTTGGTTTCTTAATGCACAGTCTTTATAAAGATGCATCAGAGACATTGTTTAGAGAATTTTAGAATGTTTTAGAATGATGTGTTTATATACTTAAGAAAAGCCATCCAGAAATTAAAGCATCACTTTGCGCCAGTAGGGGAGTTAACACAATGAACCAAGGCACGTCCAGATAGTGAAAGGCTTTAATCGCAACAGGGAAACTAGACTCCGAACGAGTAACAAACAATATGGCCGACGCGACGAGGAGGAAAACCGTCAAAAGGGCATGCTCAACCCAGATACCGCTGACCGGTACTGGCGTGACTTCTTTCTTCTTTTATTTTTTTTTTTTTTTTTTTTTTAAGAAGAAACAAGAACTAAAAACAAGTTAACATACACTTAAGACTAACTAACAAATTGACACGCGCGGGCGAGTCAAAGTTCAGAGTTTAAAGATCGGTGTTCAAAGTTCAGTGTCATAATCTGCAAAACGAGAAGGAGGACGGCGGGTGCGCGATGATCTCCGTAGGGCAGGCGGAGAAGGCACCGCTGAGGCGGTTGCATACTCCACTGGGGAAGGATCAGGGCAGGGCGACTGTGTAGCGAAATCATCCATGGTATGGTCAACGGGAGAGGCAGGGGCTGGACTGTAAGACTGAGGGTTGACAACTGGTGGGTGTGTGGAAGCTGCGATGGCCTCAGGGATGGCAGGCAAAGAGGGGGGAGGGTGAGTCGTTGTAGTAGGACCATCTTCGTCGTCGGAATCAGAGTAGTGTTTGCGTAGGGTCGGAGAGGCACGGAAGGGATCACCCAAGTCAGATGGGACCTTGAAGCACTCAGATAGCTTGACATGGTACGATGAACTTCGCAACTGGGATCCAATGAACTTTTTGATGTTGCAGAATGGAGGATCAATGGCTACAACGAGATAGCGGTCACGAGCACGAGACTTGTTGAGGTCAGAATGAAGGTACACAAGATCACCAATATCGATCAGGGGGGTAGGACGCCTTGACTGACCAGGAGCTTTGGAACGTTCACTGAGGGGATGGTTGGAGAGACGCTGTTCATGCTGGAGGGAAATTATGTGGTCATCTGCGAGGGGTAACTGCTTGTTTGAGAACTGATCCCGCTGGGTCCACATTTCTCGAGAGGAAAGCCCTCTTGAATGGATACGTGAGCTTAAGGCTGAAGTGGCTACGGCGAGGGTGAGGGGAGAGACAGAACTACCGAGAGGCTCCTGACGTAACAGCTCATTCTCCAATTCCTGGACTGCTCTCTCTGCAACGGGGTTCTTGTTGGGATTTTTGGCATGGCCAAGCTCAATTGTGATTCTGTGTTTCTGTAAGAGTGAATCATTGACAAGGGCCTTGAATCCGGGAGCGGGGTCGGTGCGGATCACAGCAGGTGGACCATCCATTGGGCGCATTTCCATGCAAAGCTTTATAATGGCATCACGCAAAGTTTGGTGGCGTTCGTTCTCAAGAAAGAGACTGGACGTGTAAGAGGTCACTGTTTCACGGAGTACAAAGATAAGTTGGCGAGAACGTTTTATGACATCTGCCGCAAAGGACTGCCCAACAGTGTCAGGTGGAGGCGAAGTGGACTGGTCAATTCGTGCTGTTGGTGATCTCTGAATTGCTGCACAGGAGTGGCATCCATCGGAAACACGGGAGACTGCCTTGTCCAGGTCGAGGGCGAACAGATAACGCTTGGCAACCATTTTTAACTGGTGACAAGAAGGGTGGCTGAGCTGAATGTGAAGGGCTGTCAAGAGGCCATCCAAGGCCTGGCGAGGGACAATGATACACTCTCTGGTCGGTGACAAGGGATCATGACGTTGGACGACGAGCAGGCCATCACTTGCGATTGAGGCGACCTGCAAATAGCGTTTGACGTCCTTTATGTTTGTGAGCTTCTTGGAAGGTCTTGTGCCTTGGACAAGGTGTGCGTGCGTGCGGCGTAGGTCTGGGCATTCAGACTGTATGGCCAACCAGGCCGGACGGCTGGTGAAAGGGAGGCGGGCATTGCCTTGGAGGATGTCCTGGACAGTCGCGGCTCGGACAACAGAATCTCTGGTTGAGGCGATAAACAGGCAAATCTGACAGGTTTCATTCTCACAAGGAGCAGCATTTCGACTCGCGAAGTCTGACTGGAGGATAGAGGCGCCGGAGACGTGTCGCACTGAGGCCTGGTAGCGGCTGACAACTGACAGGAAAGTAGATACGCGAGGACTTGCGGAGAACTCGCCGCGGCATAGCTTCTCATAAGCCTGGACGCATGGCTTACTGTCCGTTAAGATACAGGCTTTATTGGATGACTGGATGAGGTATGGACTGAAGTGCTTTGTAGCCGCAGCGATGGAGAGGGCTTCTACTTCGCACGGAAGCCACGTTGTCTGAGTGCCCCGCAGCCTAGCGCTGAAAAAACCGGCGATGTGTAGCTTGTTGTTGCGCGTCACATAGAGGGTGGCGCCTATTCCTGGGTCCTTGACTGCGCCATCGGTGACGACCCATAGTTGGTCCTCAGGTCTAGGTAAGGTGATAGAGAGGGCTGAGGATAGGGCCTTCTGAGCGTTATGGAATGCAGCCCTGAGACTATCAGACCAGGTGATGGATTCTTGTGAAGTACGTCCAGCCGTGACGGCATCCAGCGGGGTTAGATAACTAGAGCACCGTGGGATAACACGAGACAGGACTTTGTACGCACCAATGAACGATCTCAAACGACCAACAGTGTTTGGCACAGGGTACGTGGCGAGGGTGTTGAGGCGGTGGGCACTGGCAGACAGGGTACCGGCGGACCAAATCCAACCAAGGATAGTGGTTGACTTGGGGTTGATTATGGTCTTGTGGGCTGACAAACGCAGGTTGCATTTGTGAAGAGCTTGCAGGACCCTCTTCCAGTTGTGTAGTAACTCTAGAGGGGTGTTGCCTCCGCAGTATAAATCATCGGCGATCTTGGCCACGACTCCATCTTGAAGTAAGGGGCCTAGAACACGGCACATAACCTCCTCTAGAGCAGTCTCTGAGCCAGGCATTCCCATAGCGGAGCGGGCATACACCCGGACGCCTTTAAAGGGGGTGGCGACACCGCAGTACTTCATGGACTCTTTGGCTAAAGGGATCTGGTAGAAAGCACTTGTAAGGTCAGTGACAATTATGTGTGACCATTGGGCGATGAGCCGTAATGTGGAGTCAACATCGGGTAGCAGGGATGGTTGTGGTTTGCTGTATCTGCCCACATCAGAAAAGGCGGTGACGAGACGGGAACCACCATTAGGCTTCTTTACAAGGAAAGATGGATTGAGGTATTCAATGGTGATACCCACATCTTCGGGGCGGCGGAAGACGCCAAGAATCTCTAGGTCGTCAAACTTTTCCTGGAGCTCGATGAGCTTATCCCGTGCGTATTGGGGGAGGCGACCCTTCCGCTGAGGAGGTCCGACAGGACCCATGTTGACTTTGGCCTTGTATGCGCCAGCGGCTCCATTGTATCCGGGGAATTGCGGGTCAAATACAGTGTTGTACTCTGTAAGTAGTGATTGGAAGTCTGCACGAACGGTTTGGGGAAGGGTGTTGTCTGGATCAACCTGAACGGACGCAGAGTAACGTGTACTGGAGGGCGGCAACGGGCGCTGAGCAGTAGGTGGGGGTGATGATGGGACTTCGGGGGGCTCAAAAACAGGGATGACTTGGCAGAAGTGTTCGTGGCACTTGAGAGTGCGGGGTACGCTTGATAGGTTAGGAATCCGTATGGCTCGGGCAACGCTGGAAACGACACCAGGTTGTGGCCACAACTGGGATGGCTTCAGATTGTGTGCACTGGGTGCGTCGATGCGAGGCTCTAGTGCGTACTCCGAGTCAGAAGGTGCATCGTCTGGTAGACGTACTTCCATGAACTCTCCAGGCCACACTGTCTGGGATGGAGCGGGGGCACGTAGGACAAATGCTCTACGTGCGGTTGCATGAGGGTTGGGTGGGGATTTGGACCCATACGTGTAGACTGAGCCATTGCCTAGTAGTACCTCTCTCTTAGCGGGTCGGACAGCGATGTCATTCGTCTCCATAAAGGGGGTACCGGCAAGTACCTCAACATCAAGATTCTCAACTACGAGACCTTCAAACGCGAAGTTTGTGTGGTCCCGGGTGAAGGTGGTACGAATTTCTCCTATCACCTGGAGCTGAGACGAGCCATCAGCCTGTTGGACGGACTGGGCACTTGAGATTATCGGACAGCCGAGGTGTTTCGCGGTTGAACGGCGTATCATATTTCCAGTTGCACCGCTGTCGAGGGTGACGCGCACGACTCGATGATCATGAAAGACATCCATGTAAGGGGACTGGCGGGTCTGCACACGGTAGGCCACCATGTCCGGGCCTGGCAATGTTATGTCAGGGTCTGGTGAATCAGAATCAGGACTGGTCTCAATTTCTTGGTCATTGTCAAGGATGCCGGCGATCTGTCGTGCTTTCACCATGAAACGCCTGTCACTGTCGGGGAGGAAGGTACACTGACTGAGGAAGTGGTTTGTCATAGAACGGCCAGCCTGTTTACATAGAGGACAGACCTTTTCTTGGCGGGGTTGTCTGGGACGGGCTCTAGGAACACCCCTGTTACTCTGACGAGGGCGACGAAAATCGTCTGCAACAGCAGCACGCAGGATTCTGGCATCATCCGACGTGCGGATTTCCTCGAGTAAGGAATTGAGGGCCTGCGAGATCTCAGGTTTGATCGAGGCAAGAGTACGGGATCTCAACTCTGTACCATAACGCTGCTTAACCAGTCGTGGGAGACTGGGGTGAATGAGGCGTAACCAAGTGAGGACCAAAAAGTTTTCGAGTGTAGGGGTTAATTCCTCATCCTCCTGCACTGCTTGGCCATTGTGGGTTAAGCCGTTGGCACGTAGCAATGAATCTTCTACGAATGCTGTGAGGCGCTGGTACAGATCTTTGGGGCGCTCATCAGCAGCTAGGTGTATTTCGGAAAAGTCAATGAACTGAGCCCCGGTGACTTGGAAACCAAAGTGCTGTCTGATGGTTTGCCAGATGAACTCGAGGGATGTAGAGTTTTTCACCAGAGTATTTCGAGAGATAATTGGACAATAGTTGGCGATCTGTCCTAACATCAGCTCGAGGAAGTTAACCTTTTGGCGGGCTGTCAGGCGACGAGCTAATGGCACTGATTCGCCATCGTTGTGGAGACCTCGAAGCGGCTGACTCCTGGTCTTTTTTAACCATGTGAATCCATCTGCGAGGAAGGGGGCGAAGTTGCTGTCCAAAGAAAGAGTGTAAATGAGGTTTTGCTTCCAGTTTTCAAAGGAATTGATAGATTCCACTTTGGAGAGGCACCACTGCTTCGGTGCACGGTGTGTTGCAGCCATATTTCACGTTTAGGGCTCTGGAACGTGTTGACACGGCGAAGGATACACTGTTTTGGCTCACGTGGACGAGGCGAAAAATAGCCTTCTTCGGCGAAAATATGGCCTGGGTAGAACCGAACACTGCCACCACGCCAGTAGGGGAGTTAACACAATGAACCAAGGCACGTCCAGATAGTGAAAGGCTTTAATCGCAACAGGGAAACTAGACTCCGAACGAGTAACAAACAATATGGCCGACGCGACGAGGAGGAAAACCGTCAAAAGGGCATGCTCAACCCAGATACCGCTGACCGGTACTGGCGTTGCGTCAAATCGTTGCCAAGTAGCTTGGTTTCTTAATGCACAGTCTTTATAAAGATGCATCAGAGACATTGTTTAGAGAATTTTAGAATGTTTTAGAATGATGTGTTGACGTAATTAAGAAAAGCCCTCCAGAAATTAGATCAGCACATTGTGTCAAATCGTTGCCAAATAGCTTGGTTTCTTAATGCACAGTCTTTATAAAGATGCATCAGAGACATTGTTTAGAGAATTTTAGAATGTTTTAGAATGATGTGTTTATATACTTAAGAAAAGCCATCCAGAAATTAAAGCATCACTTTGCGTCAAATCGTTGCCAAGTAGCTTGGTTTCTTAATGCACAGTCTTTATAAAGATGCATCAGAGACATTGTTTTAGAGATTTTTAGAATGTTTTAGAATGATGAGTTGACGTACTTAAGAAAAGCCCTCCAAAAATTAGATCAACACATTGTGTCAAATTGTTGCCAAGTAGCTTGGTTTCTTAATGCACAGTCTTTATAAAGATGCATCAGAGACATTGTTTAAAGAATTTTAGAATGTTTTAGAATGATGTGTTGATATACTTAAGAAAAGCCCTCCAGAAATTAGATCAGCACATTGTGTCAAATCGTTGCCAAGTAGCTTTGTTTCTTAATGCACAGTCTTTATAAAGATGCATCAGAGACATTGTTTAGAGATTTTTAGAATGTTTTAGAATGATGTGTTGACATACTTAAGAAAAGCCCTCCAGAAATTAGATCAGCACATTGTGTCAAATCGTTACCAAGTAGCTTGGTTTCTTAATGCACAGTCTTTATAAAGATGCATCAGAGACATTGTTTTAGAGATTTTTAGAATGTTTTAGAATGATGAGTTGACGTACTTAAGAAAAGCCCTCCAGAAATTAGATCAACACATTGTGTCAAATCGTTGCCAAGTAGCTTGGTTTCTTAATGCACAGTCTTTATAAAGATGCATCAGAGACATTGTTTAGAGAATTTTAGAATGTTTTAGAATGACACACATTGACAGCACATTGTGTCATATCGTTGCCAAGTAGCTAGGTTTCTTAAGCACAGCCTTTATAAAGATGCATTCAAGACATTGTTTACAGAATGTAAATCGCCCCAGCGTCCCTATGAGGTTCCTACTGTAGGAAAGACACCCCATGGACGCAATTACAACCGACTGAGAACACCTGTGCGGCTTGAAGATAATTAAGTCCTGAAGATTCCACTTCTCAAAGAAGAAGAGAAGTACGATCAGTCAAGCGATTTGAACTTTATTCTCAAACTATTTATCCCCAAAAAATATATTTTGACTTCACTCAGTTATTAATAACAGTGAGAAAAGTTGTCTCGAATATCCAAAGTGAACCGCATGATTCCGTTCTTGCCCAAACTTGCATGAACGCTATCAATTGCTTTTTTTCCTTAACGTTGATGTTAGTCTTAGAGACTACTCCAGCCCTCTGCACAAAAATAATAAAGTAAATTTCCGCACGACATTTGGCACAATTCTCTTTTTTCATTTGATATCTTTCAAGGCACCGCAAAACCTCGAAACCGTTGAGGAAAGTAGAACCAAAGTAGAATTTGACCATCATCGTGTTAAAACAAGTACACAGCCCTTCCATGGATGGCAATCAAAGCTGATATTTTAGGAAGCAAGCTTGTAGCTACTGTATTAAAAATATCCCTATGGAAATATCGTGGTTTTTTGTGATATGTGATAAATTTTGGCCATGTTTTGAAACTGTGAGATTTTGGAAAGCCATATCACATCGCCACAAATGACTGAAATCAAAAATAATGTGAAACATCACTTCTAATCAGCGAGAAAATAAAACGGTGGACCGAATAGGCCTTCTAAATCTAAGCTGATATCAAAGAAATTATTCAATTTTTGTAACTTTTCGAAATTCTGTGGCTGTGCAAGTTTACCAGAATGACGTTGATGACTTTCTTTTTTTTTCCGGAAATGATACGATACGAGGGATTATCGCACCGAATTCGGTCGGACAGCTTTTTTTCTCTTTGTTTTCTCAAAAGGAAGAAGTTGTAGGTTCCAAATAGTTTAAATGCAGTTTTTCATTCTTCGAGTGTTCACTAGTGTTAAAGAAAACTGGCCTACCTTTTAAGATGCAACACCTTTCCTGTAAGAAATTCAAAACGTATTAAAAAGAATACTGTCATCAGCATTTGTTGTCTTATAATTGTAGCTGCAGTCACAGTAGTCAATAGAAAAACTCTTATCAATAATTAATTTCTTGTTCCTGTCTGGTCCTTGACAATATATCACACTGCTTTTTTTCAGTCTTTTAACGGATTAGAATTTATATATAAATATCGCAACTTTTCGTAGCAGTATGAGTGTCTCGAGTGTTACTTTACGTAAAGAGAAACATATTTTACGTTCTCAAACTTGCCATCCGCCGTAAAGATAAAAAAGGACTCTGTAATGATAAAGGGAATCGCACGCACTCTGAAATGTAACTAAAGAATAAGGACTAACACTCTTTTGTTCCTTGCAGGCACGCAGTTACTACGCAATAGTAATTATCAGTTTAAATATACTATTTTTTTTACACACATCGAACCTCTACACAAGTTTCTTTTTTTATTTCATTCAGTTATACTTTATTTTTGTATCATCATTTGGTTATAAATTATTTTGTGAACACGAATCATCAAGTGTAAATAGTTTCATTAACTTGAACAAAAAGGGACGCACGATTCATTGAATGAACACATTAAAATTTTTATGAGTGAAAAGGCGTCCTGCATTCTTAAAACATGAATGAAGATAACCCCTACTCCTCTTTAAGTGAATTCCGTGTCACCTAAGTTTGAAAATAAAAAAGAAAATAATGCTTGTTTTTTCGATATCATTCAAAATCGAAGAAGGAGGAGTTAAAACTATTCAATATAAAAAGCATGGTGTTTTCAATATTCTTATATTTCAACTATGTTTGTAGCTACAGTACACAATTTCAGTCGTGTTGGTGAAGGACAAGTCCTCATGTCTGGGTAGTTCTCTATGTTAATTGTATTTTTTACTTCTTATCGTGGTGGCTTGGAAAACATTTTAAATGTTATAATACACAGCGAGAATCTTGCGATTATAACCGGCAATAATTCTTAAAAACAAATTAAGACAACTCCTCTTTTTTTTCTATAACAATGATAGCTGGAATCGATCTCACCGAGAAAGAAAGGATATTCTCTCTTCCACGCAATTTCCTTTAAAACCCCTCGCCCTCGGAAACGTCATAAGAATCAATGATCATTTATTATGGGTTGTTAACCTTGGACATGTCGACTTCTGCTCAAAACAGATGCTCGTAAATAGTTCAGCATAATATGCTGACATATTATTGTATAAGATTCTACGTTTTTAATTGCTGTCTCGTCTTTGTTCTATTAGGCGTTCAAAACACTTCTTGCAATTGGTACTCTTGATTTTGATGCGGAAATATATTGCCTTGGTCATTCATTGATCTCGGCGTAAAGGAGAAGTGTTCGAAATTTCTTAACTCGTATGGCGCAAGAACGATGAAAGGGTTGAATTAGTATATTTTTCCTAAAATTTGCAGTGTTATTATGACAATTCACTCCCTGATAGTGTTAGATAGCGTTTGACTATAAACAAAAGCAGAAAAATTTTTTGCCTTTTTATCACTGTTTAAGTGATTCTAATTTCTTTAAGCAATTTATATTCATGCACTGAATAGGACGACTGGATTTTTTTTACAGGTCCTGATACACTTGCAATAGTAGGGAATGTTTCGGTAACCACGATATTCCAGTAAACTTCTAGTAATCACATCCTGGTGATAAACTTTATCATGGAACAACCAAATGAAGGAGTCTGTAGATAAGAGTGCACTTTTTAAGAGTGGCTAACAATATCCGGGCTATATTTTCTTCTCGAAAGTCAAAACAGAGGGTGACTTTGAACAATTGCAGCAAAAGTTTTCGCCTGCTTATCACCATTTAAGTGTTTATCATTGTTTTTTTTTTTTAAGCTTAGTTCAGTCGTCTTTCCACTCATGTGCCGAAACTAATTGATGAATTAAGTCCGGAAAAAGAGCGACGTCTGAGTCAGTTCTAATTCGGTTCTATAGCTTTAATTAAGTGCGGCAAATATCGTCAAGTTCGACAAGGTCTGTCGGATTATTCGAGAATGGAGAGGCAGCTGATTCAAACTGTAGAAAATCTCTCTCGTTTTTAAATTTCAAATAGTAATTTTTCTCTTCCTCTCCCCCCTTTGCATTCTTTTTGTATTCACGCGCGGTACGCGTGAATTCACAAATTAGCCAATCACGTCAAAGAACTCTAACCTTGACAATGGAAAAACTGACGTGGACATTTTTCGTGTACTTTTAGTTTTTTTTTCGCGGGGTCTTACTTAGTTGTTTTTTGTAAGCTTTTGTTCGCATAAATTTGTCTCTTTTTTGATTGGAATTTTGAGAAGTTTTGGAGTTTTCATTTTAGCCAAATCTTGTGGTTTGTTTAACAAGTTTATGCATATTTTCTACGGAGTTCGGAGTCTAGTCTCTTTTTCTTAAATGGATTTTATACACAGACGTCGCTCTTCTCATGTACTGAACTGAATGCATATGCTTCACATAAATCACATTAATCATGTTCTATCCACAAATCTCCAGTTTGGAGTAAGTGTGATGCGCGAACAAGATGGCGGGGAGAGAAAAAGGCATGTGTTCGTCTTGGTTTGAAGACGCAACACAAACGTGTTTGACATGCAAGTTCCGGATGCCATGTTCAGTGTTTGAAAATAACGAAGATGTCCCTGGTTGGAGAGCAGAGGCTTCAGTGGCGTATTGCAAGGCGTGCTTTCACGAAAAGATGAAGAGACAATTGGAAGTAACCGGAACCATAAGTGAAAGATTCAGTGGGAATCAGGGAAACGTTTATCATTCTGCGAAACGACGAGAACGGATGAACTCTATCGGTAGCCATAGATTGCTTACGTGAGATTATTATAAGCCCAACCAAGTAAAACAAAAGACTCATCCACCTTCTTCGTAATGCAACATACATGAGAGCACCTTCTGAAGACATCCTCCTACGCTGATTTCTCTGAGAAAGCGCTCTAATGAAAGCTATCCTTTATTTCAAACTCACCAACTAGAAAGTTGAATTTTTGCGCGAAAATTGTTGTCAGACCCAGTCTCCTGCGTTTCTTATATTAGGTGCGACACACGATACGCCTTTTGAATTAGCCGTCGTCCCAATGAGGCTCCATAGTCGAACCTGAATGAATTGGGATCGGCACGTCTGAAACAAGCCTTGGCAATTGTATTCATCTACTTAATAGGACTACGAGATTTTTACTTTCTTTATAGATCGTGATACACTTGCAATGCTCGGGGATATTTCGGCAACCACGATATCCAGTGAACTTAAATAATTGCGGTCAAGCGATAAACTTAATCATGGAAAAATCAAATGAAGGAGTCTGCAGATATGAGTGCATTTATAAAGAGTGGCTGACAATATCAAGGCCACATTTTCCCTCCGAAAGTGTTAAATAGAGGAATACTTTGAACAAATACAGCAAAATTTTTCGCCTGTTCACGATCACTATTAAAGTGTTTATAATTTTCTTTTTAGCAACTTATATATATACACTTAATAGGACTGCTGCTGCTTAAGCCCGGGAATATTTCGGCCACCACGATGTTCCAGTGAACTTAAAATAATTGCTTATCCTGGCGATAAACTTTATCATGGAGCAATCGAATGAAGGAGTCGGTAGATATGAGTGCACTTTTTAAAGAGTGGCTTACATTATCACGGCCACATTTGTTTTGTGTTTTGGCACATATATCCTTCCGCGTATTTCTGATTTCAAGACTTCAAATTCAAATTTTGACGCTAGTCAGGAGCGGGCGAGGACTGACATCCTGATGAATGAGCTTCTCTTTCCGGCTTCGGTGCAAATGCTCTGGGCTTTAATAACATTAGCCCATCCACTTAAATGTACCATCCCTAATAATAAGCCGGAAACAAATTCCTCCAAAATTCATTGACCTTGGCCTATTAATCAAGCTTTTTGTTAAGATAAAATCTACTTTGTCCCCGATCTATGTTGATTATGTTCTGTTTTGACGGGTAAAATGATAACGTAAATGATGACGTATTTCACGTTCGATCAAACAACACGATGAACCGCGTCTCCTATGTTCAAGCTATTGACTCTACGATATGACCATCACTGCACATTTTTGTTGCCCATCGAATCTTATCCACGCAACATTCTATTTCCTCACCATAATATTGAGCACGAGAAAAAGGGTAAATTTCAAATGAAATTATTTTCTTAACGCGAATATGCATACACCGCGTATATTGATTCAGAAATATGTTTATTTTTGACAACCGCCTCTTCAAATAGAAAGATATTTTATTTTCAGCCAAAATATCACGCTATTTATATTTTAACACTGCTTCAATATGTATCGTAGGTTTTTTGTTGAGCAGTTATTGATATGAGGAAAAACCTTTTGCCGCCACGTTGAACATAGAGGATCTGTTGAAATGAATGACATATTCTTTTTCGCGCAAAAAATCTGCGTATAGCTCGCTGGCCAGCTGGGAAGTTTAGTTCCTAGTCTTACTTAGTTTGCAGACGCCCAATACAGAACGCCTGAGGTATTTTCTGCTGCTGTCTGTGGTTGTTATGCTTTATTAAATATGATTCCCTGTTGATCCGTGCATTTTGTGAGTATGATGTTTTAATGTACTTTTAACGACGAGTGAACTCTTTGGATAGAAGTAATATGGTATTTAGAATAATAGCGTTTTTACTCGAAAGCGACGATGCAATGAGAATACTAATCGCATGCAGTCATGGAAATAGAAATAATTTAATGGGAAATATACATCTCTGTGTTCAGAAGTTTAGGTAGACATGAGTGAACTTTTCCAGGTTGTCAATATATTTGACGTCAAAGAGGTTACCTGTTTATCTATCGGGCGGTTGACATGACATTTTCTTCCGAGTCTGATTACTGATTTTAAGGCAATAAAAGGCACCGGTTGAAGTTAATCAGTTGCAAATGAGAAAGATGAACAGCTGCTCCTTTAAGTGTTGGTCGGCCGTATCCTGGCCATAGGATTCGCCCCGCAATATGGAGAGAACAGCACCGAAATCGAAAAACTTGAAGGTGCAGTTGACTTGAAAGCAGTAGACGCGGTGAGGTAAGAGACAGAAATTAACCCCACGTAGTGTTTTCTTTTCATCCTACTGCTGCTTATTAGAAGTTCTTGGTGTAGACTGGAGAAACTTTCCACGACTGCAAAGTTCAATTGAGAAAAAAAAAATTCCTTGTCATAGAAAAACTACAGACGATCCTCTTTTAAGGGTTGTTGACAACCTTCACTTATTTTGACAATGTTTGAATATTCTCAGCGTATTGCGGAAAACAAATTTCCTCAACCTTTCAGTCAACAGATCTATTTTCGTCTCCGATCGCCTTTGGTCATTCTCTTATTGTGACTTTCCCCGTTCACTTAAGTTTTCCAAATGTCAGTTGTTAAGACCTACAACAGTGTCACTCTTACTATTGATCCAACACAAAATGAACCGTTTCTCCCATGGTGAGGCCTTATATCGTACGATATACTCATCGTTGCACACCTTTATTTGCCTTCAGATCCCACATACTCCATAAAAAAATTATCCAAGGAAAATTTGAATGAGAAAGAAAGTGCAACGTATTATTTTCAAATGTATTTGATTTGCATGAACGCACGATTGATAGGAAATATTGAAGAATGAAAAATGGCTAAGGTACTGACACGATTATAGTTTGCTTCTTTAAACAAAGGCGGTCGTTAAGTTTTTTCCCGATAAAATACTAAGTTAGAAAACGTGAACTCTTTTCTAAGCTGCTGGCGTTGAGGTAGCAATTTCCTTTTTCTCTTGTTATCTAAAGTGTCTCTAAAGTGGCTTGTTTAATAGTTTATCAATGAGGTATATTGTACTCGTTGAGGTTGTGTAGTTCGCGTATCTGATGCGAACAATTGTCAACTGCAAGTTTAAAAAAAAATCGTATCGTTTGGCAGCTCTTTTCCGAAAAAAAAACAAAACAAAAACAGAAACAGAAACAGAAACAGAAACAGAAACAGAAACAGAAACAGAAACAGAAACAGAAACAGAAACAGAAACAGAAACAGAAACAGAAACAGAAAAAGAAACAAAAACAAAAGCAAAAACAAAAACAAAAGCAAAAACAG